>NC_085042.1:10524398-10827019 GCF_963692335.1 Osmerus eperlanus | reverse complement strand
CCTCCTGCGCTCTGTGGGAATGCTCTCCTGCTCGGTGTGCTGTGTGAATGCTCTCCTGCTGTCTGTCGTATGAATGCCTTCCTGCTGTCTGCTGTCTGAATGCTGTGGGAATGCTCTCCTGCTCGGTGTGCTGTCTGACTGCTGTGTGAATGCCTTCCTGCTCCGTGTGCTGTCTGAATACTCTCCTGCTGACTGCCATGTGAATGCTCTCCTGCTCTCCTGCTCTCCTGCTGTCTGCCATGTGAATGCTCTCTTGCTGTCTGCTGAGTGAATATTCTCCGGCGGGTGAATGCTCTGTCTTCTGGCTCCTACCTTCTGTGTGCTGTGTGAATGCTCTCCTGCTCTCCTGCTGTCTGTCGTATGAATGCCTTCCTGCTGTCTGCTGTCTGAATGCTGTGGGAATGCTCTCCTGCTCGGTGTGCTGTCTGACTGCTGTGTGAATGCCTTCCTGCTCCGTGTGCTGTCTGAATACTCTCCTGCTGACTGCCATGTGAATGCTCTCCTGCTCTCCTGCTCTCCTGCTGTCTGCCATGTGAATGCTCTCTTGCTGTCTGCTGAGTGAATATTCTCCGGCGGGTGAATGCTCTGTCTTCTGGCTCCTACCTTCTGTGTGCTGTGTGCCCTCACGCGCCCTCACACGGCCTCCGGCCGTGTTCGGGCGCTTCCCAACTGTCGTTTAGGACTTGTTGGGTTCCTGCCCTTCCTGCTGTTTCCTGTCTCCCTTCTCTGGTGGTTATTACCTCTATACTCTTAGCTTGGAATAATTTGTTTTAGCTGTTTTAGTCCTTGCTGTTGTGGTAACTGATAAGGTTAGTCCTGTCTCGTTGACGTGCCTGGTTGGATAAGGAGGAGTTTATCCATGTGTCTGACCTTTGCTCGCAGTGCCTACTCACTGCTCTCTGGTTCAGGCGGCGTGCTACCATGGGGCACTCGGCCCGGGTTCTCCTCGGAGTTCCTGGAGAGGCCTAGCCTCTTTTCTCTCTGTGGGTGATCCTTGGCGATGGAAGTGCCCGTGCTTCTGACCCTGACCTCTGCTGATCTTCGGATCTGTCAGGGTGATAGGGAATTTCAAACTTACACCCCTTACCGGCCTAAGCCTACAGGACCTTGGTTTCATGCCACTCAGAGATGCCAACGATTTACCCCTCAGGGGCACGTCGGAACCCCTGGTAGACTCGCACCTCCTCCCTCCACCGCGCCCTCCCTATGCAACGCAACTCAGTCCAGGGACTAGATACTTCTGTCCTTTCTATCGAGTGCTTGGTTTACCCCGGTCGGAGACGCGTGGTCAGTGGTGCTTAGATATCCCCCCTCCATATTGTCTATATCCCCCCATCTGTCACATCCGTCCATAGCCTTCAAACTAGAAAACAACTCATCATCATCCCCCCCTCCTTTTAGATGACTAACAAAGAGTACTATTAATGCCCTGGTCCCCTTTTGGTGCCTTCCCCCAATTCACTATTCCTCCCAAAAAGGGCTTTGAGTGATGGTAGGCCTCATGAGATTGACTCAACGAGGCAACCGGTGTTTCAGTGATGTAAGTGTAGGGACAACTCCCGCCTTTCACTCTCTCTGCCTCATCCTCGTGGCTGGATTGGAGACCTAACGGGTGGGCTTTTACTTAAAATTGAACTAACTAAAATTCAGTTAATTACGCAAGGAACTCAGGTTATATAATCGGGATGATCCCTGCTGGTGTAAAAATAGAAAAATAGGAGTATTATACCGTTGCCATCATTGTTAACAAGGACAGTAGTGTTAAATGGGGCCCCCCTCGGGGCTTAACCCGGATTGACGGGGTCTGGGTGACCCTGGTTGACACCTCCTCCCTCCTCCGTGGCCTTTGTCCCTCTTATCCCCCTTACTTTTACTCAACCCAACCAGCACTTAGGGGATCAATGGGCCTCCCGATATAACCTGACTCCCACCTATAACATGCCCTTCTCTCTAGAGGGGTCCCCTCCACCCTGGGGGACCCCTTGCCTGTTAGGCACTCCTCTCCTGTCCTTTAGTCTCTGCCTCTCACTCTTTCTCTGTCCACTAGGGGGCTCTCTCCTCCCCCCCTCCCTGGGGAGGGGGAGCCCCGCACAGCACCACGAGCCCATAGGGGCCCGACGCCTCATGGAGCGTCACCCCTCTCCCACGTGTCCGCAGAGTGGAGCGAGCGTCCTGTCCAAAAAACCAACATTACCAGTGTAGGCCTCCTCTGGTAGTGGGTACTGGCGGTCGACCGCTCGCCCCTCTGCATCCGATGTTCTGGGGGATCATACTGTGACCTCTCCGGCAGTATGATTAGCCTCACAACGTTAGGGTGTTCCAACACCCCGGTTGTCGCTTTCTCTCTTGCACTTAGTCTGATGCTGAGCCTTCTGTACGGGGAGAGATAGTACTTCCTATCAAGGGTTAAAATACACCGCCATTGATCGCGTGCTACGCGTCTGGTCTCCCCGTCCTCGCTCCTTCCACGATTTGAGCTGTCCCTGACGTTTCCCCTTTGCTCAAACGTTCCTGGGGGAACACCTGACGGTGATATCTGAGGCATCGACGAATGGGCCGATCAGACTCACGTTTGGGGGAACCTCTCAGGGTGGTGGTGGTCGGTACTTGGACGCAGTTTGGCTCTACCATCAGAAGATCTGTCGTGGTAGCATCTCTGCCCTTTTAGCTTGTCAGGTGTCAGTTTATGTGGATGTAGATGTAGGCATGTCACTCACCCCCCTTCCCCTTCTACCACAGACGGATCCTGAGTTGCGTTGCACGGCGTTTGTCCGCTCTCCACCTGATCGTGACGGCACACCAGCCTGTCTCCGGGGCTGAGCGGCCCTGATGGGCTCAGGCCCTGTCAGAGGGCATGCCTCGGACAGGTAGTTTTAGTTACCCCTTCTAGGATAGAACGGATCGCTCCTCTCCCTGTTTCTCCCACCTCCATTACACACTTCACTGTTATTCCAGTGCCCCTGTTTGACCCTCATCCCTGTTTTTTTTCCTTCTCCCCCGATGCCGCCTGCCCCCTTGGCAGATGCCAGGCAGGGTAGCAGTGGGACGTGTTGTTAGCCGTCCTTCCAGATCCCCCCCTCCAGAACCCTCGCCCAGACCCTAGGGAAAGGCGTTCCCCCTGCTGATGCGGACGGGACCAAGGAGAGGGACGTCACGTCCTGATTAGGGATCGGTGGCACACACCCCTCCCCCTCCCAGACCGCCTGCTCTGCGCCTCACATTGAACTCTTAATTATTCCAATGGGCCACCTTAGCTGCTGCTGGACTCGGATACTGCCCCCTCACCCCCCGGGCATTCCTCTGTGATCTCTCCTGCAGCACCCACTCCACGTTGTGCTTATAAACCTGGTTATGTCATAGTGCATGCATGTTCTGCGGTCCACTGACTTTTGGTTTGCCTCCCTGCACTTGTGGTGTTATTTGTCACTATTATTGTTGTTGTTGATTATTATCTGTCATGTCTGAATACACTTGGATCATTGGTACTGTTGATATCCCACGGTCATTTCCCATGCACCCTCGCCAGACCTTCTCCTGTAGGCCCTCTGCCATGTCCCATCACACCGTTTGCCACTTGCTGTCCATTTCGGGTCGCTGCGCCTGGTACTGCCTGGATGATTATTTCTCTGTGTACGGTTTGAATCATCATACTTAGACTTGACTGGCATCTCTGTTCACCTCTTATTGGCACTACTATTTACTACATGCTTTCCAATGATTACACTCATCCATTACTGATTATCAGGATCATTATATCACAACCACTGATTTACTGACTACGGGCCCTTTAATGTTTTATATGGATTTTTTTCTGAGCGTTTATTCCTCTCATGTTCTTTAGTGTTGTGCCTCTAATTCTTCCATTAGGAATGCGGGCGCTATTCTACTCGATTCCTTTCAAGAGTTCTGTATCTTTTATACATTACTCCCTTTATTCCTTCACACACCTATACTCCTCCACTGTAACTCTTTCATATTCCTTTATTAACGGACTTTTCTCCTCGCTGTATAGTTATATTCTCTCTCCCTCTCTCCCCCAAACGGCTCATTTGAGCTGCTGGTTTCACTGGGGATTCCCCCTTCTGTGACGACAGACTTTCTGACGTCAGTGCTCGGGTCTCCGTTCCTGCTATCTAAAACCTCCGGTTAATTATCCCATTCATTTCTCCGTTTCTGCTACGGTGCATTTATGCACGTTTTCACTTCCAATTCCCTTCGGATTCCTTCTCTTTACTCTCTCCACTAATAATGTCGTCGCCAAATAATTTAATCTTACGCTCCTAAGCATTGTTTCGCCATCGGCTAAATTCACCGTTAGCCCCTTCGTTGCTAGCATTTCTCCTCCGGGTTCCTGTGCCCCGCGTCTCTTCCGGTACTCTTACTGTCAATCAAACGGCTTTCTCTCGTCGCCCTCTTTGAAGTTCTCCGACCTCCCGCCCCCCCGCGCTGCCATTGGCTCTCGTCGTCCACGCACCTTACTTCGTTCTTTCGATGCTTGTATCCTTATCGAACAACACCTGAAAGAACGCCGTGCCTGGATTAATTTCCAAATTTGGTAATTATCAATTATTATTCAATTCTTTAACATTGCACACCCATTCCCTTCAATGACCTTAGCCTGTCTCTTAATATTTGTGACGGTTTTCCCCGTTTTAACCAACTTTCACCGTCCCCCAGCCTTGAGAAAAACTGAAAGAATAAAACCTCCATCACCGTGCGTCTTTGCCGAATCGACCTGAAAAAGTCCTCGCCTTGACCGTCCACACTTCTAACCTTGATGTAAGTATGGATTTTAGATGCTTTTAAATAATGTCCCACTGTTATGCGCGATGGAATATCCCATAATATCACCGCGGCCCTTATTGCTTGTGTCCCCCCTCCCTGTCGCTTTAATTACCCGTCCATTCACATGTTAATATCACTGTTCCCCTCGGGCCCCCGCTAGCTTAGCCTCACTAGCGGGACCTTTAAACTCCCTCCGCCATTTTCTCTTCAATTTCCCCTCCGCTCCCACTAACCTGACTTCGCTGACCAAATTGGCCTTTAAACTCCCTCCGCCAATATGAAGCGGTTCCTTTTTTCCCCCGTGCCACCTGAAAAGGGTTGCTGCACGCTTATTCACGGGTTTTCCGTTAATCATAACCATAATTACACTCCGGGACTACAGGTGTACATATCAATTTATCACTAGCGTATTAAAAGCACTAGCATACCAAAATTGTTTTTTTGGTGGGCTGCTGTGTCCACACTGACCTCCCCAAGACAATGTATTTCCCCCCCCCCCCCCCCCCCCCCTCGCCTCGTCCTATTTACCATTACCCAGTCTAATACACTATTGATCCTAGGTAGCATTACAATGTCATAATCCGTTTTAGGCTTAATTGGAGAGTTCTCTTTATTCCCATCCGTTTGCTTGCCCTACGGGCAAGCAAACGAATGTGCTTCTCTACCTTTCTTCTAATTCCACTCATCCTCTCTGTAATCTGGTCCTTATGACTGATGCCCTGTCCCTCTAAAGGTCAGGACCTTATGTTCTCCCCCTTCCTCTTTCCCATCATGGGGCTGCTGCCTCCATGCTCTCAGTTGCCATTAGGGCCTGTCCTGAATCCCTCATCTACATTCCCATTGCTCTCGTCCACTCCTGCTTGATGCAGGCCTGGTCTCCTCCCTCTCCCCCTTCATGCTCTCCTCTGCTCCTCTTCACGCTGACTAGGATTCCTGTCACCTATCCAGTTACGGTCGGCTTACGCCTGCACTGCCTTGACTCTCAGCATACCTTTTTTTAAAAAAGAAACTATGTGTGCTGGCATTGTTTTGATTTTCAGCCCACATATTCAGGACCCACTGTAGAACGCAGTCTATGCGTGCTTGCATTGCCTTGACTCTCAGCATGCCTACATACTAGGTTAGCACATCCCCCTCTAGGATTTTAAACCCCCAGTAGGATTCCCCTCTCCCCCGAAGCTCTCTGTGTGTACCTGTTGGGTTTTCACTCCGGGCACCCAGGTTCTTCCACCCCTCTTAGCAAGCTGAGGCCTTACACCTCCCCTGTGCTGGCCCTCTCCCCTCTCTTTCCTCCTTTTCTCTCACTGGGCTGGGTTAATCTGAAGGCCTGTTGTATTAACACCCTCTCCCCTTTTCCACAGAATTAGTATTACATTGTTGTGATGTGATGTTGTTCTTGCCCATGTTTTCTCCTCCATCTCTGACTCCTCTCTACCCTCTACAGACACTAATCTCACACACACACGCACGCCATCTCAGACACACACACCTCTCCCTGCATTCTTAGTCTACCATTTCTTTCCACGTCTGTGTCTGACTGTCTCTGGCACACTCCCACTAATCCCTTGGCTCTCGGCCTTATCCTACACCCCTTTTTTTTCCCCCCTACTACCTAAACCCAACCACTTCCTACTGACTGGCCTTGACCTTTGCTAGATCTGTTCCAACTCCCAACCCTCAGCTCATCCTAATCCCAACCCTTTCTGTTCTTACCTAATTCCCAACCCTCAGCTTATCCTATCCCCAACCCTTTCTGTTCTTACCTAACTCCCAACCCTCAGCTTATCCTATCCCCAACCCTTTCTGTTCTTACCTAACTCCCAACCCTCAGCTTATCCTTACCCCAACCCTTTCTGTTCTTATCTAAACCCAACCCTCATCTTATCCTAACCCCAACCCTTTCTGTTCTTATCTAAACCCAACCCTCTACTTATCCTGACCCCAACCCTTTCTGTTCTTATCTAAACCCAACCCTCAGCTTATCCTGACCCCAACCCTTTCTGCTCTTATCTAACTCCCAACCCTCAACTTATCCTAACCCCGACCCTTTCTGTTCTTATCTAAACCCAACCACTCCCTGCATGCTGGCTCTGACCTCTGTCCCTGCCTCTAACCTCCTCGCTCACCCTAACCTCAACCATCCTGGGCTGTACCTAACACTTAACCGCTCCCTGCATGCCTACTTTGACCTTTTGACATTCACCCATTCCCAACCTTCAACCTAAATCCTGCTCTGACCTCTGACCTCTGTCTCTGCCTTGACCCCTGTTCTGAAAAGACGCCTTAGTCTAGCGGTCTTGGATCTGGTTTCTTCTTACCAGCTTAACCCTCTTGATAATGATAACTCCGGTGCACACACACATTTTTGGATGTGGACCTACATGTAGATGAGTAGCACACAGGCATATTTATATGCAGGTTTTTCCTTTTTTTCCCCCCCCTGTTTTCTCTCTCCCTCCTTTCCTCCACCCCACATGCACACACACTCACAACCATATACATGTTCTTTCACACACATTCCCCTCTCTCTCTCTCTCTTCTCTCTCTCTCTCTGTCCTTTTAAACAGGTGCTGAATCTGGACTCCCGTGGTTTAACCCTAAACATTCCTTTTTTTTCCCCTTTCTATTACAGATTAACATAGTTATCTTAATGTTGCCCCCCCCCCCCCCCCTCCCTCTCTCCTTTCTCTCTCCCCCTCCCATCTTTTCCCTAGACACAAATTAAATTCGATACCGCTTTGGGTGGATCACCAGGGGCCACCTGGTGGCCTGGAAATGTAACTTTTTTAACATTTTTTCACATTTCCGTGTCACCTGGGTTGCCCCTGTCGATCCGTAGTCGTAGGACCGCCCTTTTTACCTGCTTAAACCCCTTTTATTTGGAACTGCCTGAAGAGCTCGGCCCTTATTGCGAGCGAAACCGGTCGCGGTTAGTAGGCCATTGCGCGCGCTCCGTTTATTCTGGTAGGGGCTCGCAGGGCGTCCCACCCGGAGTGCGATGGTCTCCATTTTTGAACTGCAAATTTTGTTTGCTCGGAAGAGCGCCTCATCTTCTGTGCCCCTCTCTCTCGTTCTCCCTCTCTCCATCCTGCTATACCTCTATCTGACCATCTGTCTCTCCCTCTCTCTCTCTCTCTCTCTCTCTCCCATCTCTCCCCCCCTCCCCCTACTTTGAGACACTGTTTATGGCACTCATGTGTCTCTGTGCCTTAACCTCTTCCTCCCACAGCAATCGATGATGACCTCTACTCTGCGGATCGCCGAGTATAGGATAGCTTCTTATCTTTCAGGCAGGCCCCTTTTAGCTCTTTCTTACAGCTTAGCTTCTCGGCAAGGTAGGACACACACTCACTCACTCACCCACTTAGTGACACACACACACGCGCTCTGGCCCTCCGGTTTTTTACTTTTGCTATCCGCCTCTTCTCTTGCCTGGTAGTCCACTGTGTTGGTTTCACCCCCCTTGTCTTGCCTTCCTTCTTTCCCTCTCCCCCGCCTCCTCCCCCCTTCTTCCCCCCCCCCCCTCCCCCCACTAGCATGTCTCCTCCTCGCCAGTGGCGTTACGCCCCCCAGAATCCCCCCCACCATCCCTATAGACCCCACCCCTACCTTCCCCCTCCTCCCCCCTCCCACGACCCAGACTCTGGTGCCCGCTGGGTCTACATGACCTCTGACCCCTATCTCCATTATTATCCCCCCTACGCACCGCACCCCAGTGGCAGCCTCCCCGGTCCCTTCCGCCATCACGCCCCACGGCAGGGCTACCACCACCGCCCCCCACCCTCTTATCATCCCTCCTCTCACCAGACCTCCGGTCACCTGAGGACCCCCAATAATGTCCCCCCCAACCCCACCCCTCTGTTCCCACATCTCTCCAGACCCACCTACATCACTAGCTCATACACCTCTACACCCCCTCCCTCCAGGCGTCGCCGCCGGGGAGGGTCACATAGGACCCCGGCCCAAAAATACCATGCGGCTAAGCTGGCGGCCACCCGTCCCCCTCCTCCTCCCCCCTCCTCCACTCCCCGACCCCTCCTGGGCCCCAACCCCAACCCGACCCACCACGGGTCGGGGACACCTTCCGTGTCCACCGCCACCCCTACCACACCGGTCCCGCTCTCGAGCACGGGAGCCACCTTGGGCTCCTCCGCCACGCCCCAGACCCCGGCCAGCTCCACCGGCCGCAGCAGCACCTCGGCCCCCGCCTCTGCCCCCGCTGCCCCCGCAGCGCTGAGGACATTGGCGCCCCGAATTGTCAGGCCCACCCCATCCACCCCGTCATCATCCACCACCCCCGCCCCCCTCCTCTCCGCAGACCTGCACGCGGTCTCCCGCCACCAGTCCCTTAAGGTCTACGGCAGGCGAACCACGGAGGCGGGCAAACTAGTCTGCCGCCTCCTCAGGACGGCCTACCACCACGGGCAAGTGTCGGCGTTTTTGAACGAGGGCATCCCTCCACCCGGCTATGACAGCAAGGTGGAGGAGTACGCCGCCCAGTTCCGCCCACTCTCCCCCACTCCGGAGAGCCTACGGGAACTGCGCAATAACGCGGTTACCTGGATACGCCACAATTACCAGGTCCTCTCCGCCCACTACTCCTCCACCCTCACCTCACTCTCCGGCCTCCTCAGGACCCAGTTCCCCATCCACCGCTCATGGTCGGACTCCTGGGAACTGGGGGTACGTTGGGCCACGCAGGACCTCAATGCCCCCATCCCCCAGAGGGTCCTGCAGCACACCAGATCCCTGCTGCCAGCGGAAATCTACCCCACAGGCCCCCACTCCCCCTATGTGTGTGCCACCGCCGATAGAGCCACCCCACGTAGTTCCCCCACCACCGCCGCCAGTTCCCGGACTCCGCTTAACCCCCTCCCTACCCCGTTGGAAGCCCGAGCCTCGCCGGCAGCTGCCACAAGCGGTGCTGCCTCAGGCTCGGATGAGACCACCCTGGCCACACCCATCCCCCCCTCACCAACCACTGCTCCCATGGCCAACCCCCCTCCCCCTCCTCACCTCACGCCACCGACCACCGCCAATGTGGTCACCGTACGGGCCCAGGTTCACTCTGTGCCCACCGGTGCCAATTGGAGCCCCATCGACGTGAACGAGGTCTCCACGGGCTCTCAGCCACCGACCCCGCTCCCGGCCAAACGCACGCACGGCCCACCTACCACGGTGGTTGCCGATGACGTCATCACCGCCCCAGCAGCACCCCCGCCGGCAGCCCACGACGACGAGATTCCAATGGAACTCCAGTTCGACTGTGACTCCCTATCCCTGTCCCCCCCTCCCCCCTCACGCACCACCTCCCCCTCCCCCGAGTGGAGACCCATCACTCGGGATGAGGAGGCTGCCCTCCTCGGACCCCCTTCTCCAGACTCCCTTGAACACGATGACGTGGATAACACCACCGCCATCCCTCCCCTAGCCCCCCCAGTCGCCTCTTTGCCCCCCGCCTCCCTTTTGGGAACTCTGCGGAACCAGGCCGCCCCACCCCCTATTACCACCACCACCACCACCCCTCGCTTCCCACGGTTCAAATCTACCTCGGCGGCACGCACTGAGGACCCACGCCCGCTCCCCGCTTATACCCGCCACGACCATGGGGGTAAAAAACGATCTTGGACCCTGACCCCCAATAGGAGCACACTGGTTTTGGGTGACTCCAACCTCCACCGCCTCCCCTTCATATTGCGGGACTACGTCCAGGTAGACTGCTACCCAGGGGCCAAACTGTGTCACGCAGTGGACATCCTGGGCAGCATCAAAGCACCCGTCATGCAGGTGACCAGGGTCATCTTATCCTTTGGCCTTAACAACAGGTCGGTCTCCCTGGACACCTCCACTCGCCAAATACGAGCCCTGTTCGCCAACGCGATTGCGGCCTTCCCCTTTGCCTCCATCGCCATCCCCTTAATCAACACCAGCCCCAACCTACCCAAGTCGGAGAGGAACACCATTTTTGCCCTCAACAATTTCATAGCTGTCCACATGCCCATCATCCCCCTACTCCCGACTCACCTCTTTCACACTGGCCCTGATGACATACACTGGACCGCACCCACTGCCAAATCCATTCTGGACCACTGGTCCGACTTTTTGGACTAAGGCAGCCATACCCCACCCACACCATTGTGCCTCTCTATCCCCTTACTTTGACACCACGTCATTTGGGCCAGACCCACCTCACCCCTGGGCCCCCCCTCCATCTCACCCCACCTCTCATCTCGCCCCAGGTTGGGTTGAATAAAAAGGCAGGCGCCCCCCTCATTACCGCGCGCCACCATGCCCCGATAATCACGGGGGAACAGAAAAGCGGGCGCCCCCCCTATTACCCCGGGAGCCCGGACCTCGCGCACCCCCCCACTACCCCAGCCCACCTGGCCCTACCCATATGCCCCCCACACCCACATGCCCCGATAATCACGGGGGAACAGAAAAGCGGGCGCCCCCCCTATTACCCCGGGAGCCCGTACCGCGCACCCCTCCATGACCCCAGCCCACCTGGCCCTACCCATATGCCCCCCCCACACCCACATGCCCCGATAATCACGCCCGCCCTCACACGGCCTCCGGCCGTGTTCGGGCGTTCACCATAGGGTACCCCCTTCCCACCTCCTCCTTCCCCCCTTCCCACCTCCTCCTTCCCCCCTTCCCACCTCTCCCCTTCTCCAGCAAACCCCTGTCTCCTGCGGTGTAATGTGCTGTGGGCCGTGTTCTGCCTGTTGTGGGCCGTGTTCTGCCTGTTGTGGGCCGTGTTCTGCCTGCTGTGAGCCAGCCCTCCCTCCTGCCACCTGCCCTCCTGCTATGTGCCCTCCTGCTGGGAGCCCTGCTGCCGTTGCTGGGTAACCTCCTGCGCTCTGTGGGAATGCTCTCCTGCTCGGTGTGCTGTGTGAATGCTCTCCTGCTGTCTGTCGTATGAATGCCTTCCTGCTGTCTGCTGTCTGAATGCTGTGGGAATGCTCTCCTGCTCGGTGTGCTGTCTGACTGCTGTGTGAATGCCTTCCTGCTCCGTGTGCTGTCTGAATACTCTCCTGCTGACTGCCATGTGAATGCTCTCCTGCTCTCCTGCTCTCCTGCTGTCTGCCATGTGAATGCTCTCTTGCTGTCTGCTGAGTGAATATTCTCCGGCGGGTGAATGCTCTGTCTTCTGGCTCCTACCTTCTGTGTGCTGTGTGAATGCTCTCCTGCTCTCCTGCTGTCTGTCGTATGAATGCCTTCCTGCTGTCTGCTGTCTGAATGCTGTGGGAATGCTCTCCTGCTCGGTGTGCTGTCTGACTGCTGTGTGAATGCCTTCCTGCTCCGTGTGCTGTCTGAATACTCTCCTGCTGACTGCCATGTGAATGCTCTCCTGCTCTCCTGCTCTCCTGCTGTCTGCCATGTGAATGCTCTCTTGCTGTCTGCTGAGTGAATATTCTCCGGCGGGTGAATGCTCTGTCTTCTGGCTCCTACCTTCTGTGTGCTGTGTGCCCTCACGCGCCCTCACACGGCCTCCGGCCGTGTTCGGGCGCTTCCCAACTGTCGTTTAGGACTTGTTGGGTTCCTGCCCTTCCTGCTGTTTCCTGTCTCCCTTCTCTGGTGGTTATTACCTCTATACTCTTAGCTTGGAATAATTTGTTTTAGCTGTTTTAGTCCTTGCTGTTGTGGTAACTGATAAGGTTAGTCCTGTCTCGTTGACGTGCCTGGTTGGATAAGGAGGAGTTTATCCATGTGTCTGACCTTTGCTCGCAGTGCCTACTCACTGCTCTCTGGTTCAGGCGGCGTGCTACCATGGGGCACTCGGCCCGGGTTCTCCTCGGAGTTCCTGGAGAGGCCTAGCCTCTTTTCTCTCTGTGGGTGATCCTTGGCGATGGAAGTGCCCGTGCTTCTGACCCTGACCTCTGCTGATCTTCGGATCTGTCAGGGTGATAGGGAATTTCAAACTTACACCCCTTACCGGCCTAAGCCTACAGGACCTTGGTTTCATGCCACTCAGAGATGCCAACGATTTACCCCTCAGGGGCACGTCGGAACCCCTGGTAGACTCGCACCTCCTCCCTCCACCGCGCCCTCCCTATGCAACGCAACTCAGTCCAGGGACTAGATACTTCTGTCCTTTCTATCGAGTGCTTGGTTTACCCCGGTCGGAGACGCGTGGTCAGTGGTGCTTAGATATCCCCCCTCCATATTGTCTATATCCCCCCATCTGTCACATCCGTCCATAGCCTTCAAACTAGAAAACAACTCATCATCATCCCCCCCTCCTTTTAGATGACTAACAAAGAGTACTATTAATGCCCTGGTCCCCTTTTGGTGCCTTCCCCCAATTCACTATTCCTCCCAAAAAGGGCTTTGAGTGATGGTAGGCCTCATGAGATTGACTCAACGAGGCAACCGGTGTTTCAGTGATGTAAGTGTAGGGACAACTCCCGCCTTTCACTCTCTCTGCCTCATCCTCGTGGCTGGATTGGAGACCTAACGGGTGGGCTTTTACTTAAAATTGAACTAACTAAAATTCAGTTAATTACGCAAGGAACTCAGGTTATATAATCGGGATGATCCCTGCTGGTGTAAAAATAGAAAAATAGGAGTATTATACCGTTGCCATCATTGTTAACAAGGACAGTAGTGTTAAATGGGGCCCCCCTCGGGGCTTAACCCGGATTGACGGGGTCTGGGTGACCCTGGTTGACACCTCCTCCCTCCTCCGTGGCCTTTGTCCCTCTTATCCCCCTTACTTTTACTCAACCCAACCAGCACTTAGGGGATCAATGGGCCTCCCGATATAACCTGACTCCCACCTATAACATGCCCTTCTCTCTAGAGGGGTCCCCTCCACCCTGGGGGACCCCTTGCCTGTTAGGCACTCCTCTCCTGTCCTTTAGTCTCTGCCTCTCACTCTTTCTCTGTCCACTAGGGGGCTCTCTCCTCCCCCCCTCCCTGGGGAGGGGGAGCCCCGCACAGCACCACGAGCCCATAGGGGCCCGACGCCTCATGGAGCGTCACCCCTCTCCCACGTGTCCGCAGAGTGGAGCGAGCGTCCTGTCCAAAAAACCAACATTACCAGTGTAGGCCTCCTCTGGTAGTGGGTACTGGCGGTCGACCGCTCGCCCCTCTGCATCCGATGTTCTGGGGGATCATACTGTGACCTCTCCGGCAGTATGATTAGCCTCACAACGTTAGGGTGTTCCAACACCCCGGTTGTCGCTTTCTCTCTTGCACTTAGTCTGATGCTGAGCCTTCTGTACGGGGAGAGATAGTACTTCCTATCAAGGGTTAAAATACACCGCCATTGATCGCGTGCTACGCGTCTGGTCTCCCCGTCCTCGCTCCTTCCACGATTTGAGCTGTCCCTGACGTTTCCCCTTTGCTCAAACGTTCCTGGGGGAACACCTGACGGTGATATCTGAGGCATCGACGAATGGGCCGATCAGACTCACGTTTGGGGGAACCTCTCAGGGTGGTGGTGGTCGGTACTTGGACGCAGTTTGGCTCTACCATCAGAAGATCTGTCGTGGTAGCATCTCTGCCCTTTTAGCTTGTCAGGTGTCAGTTTATGTGGATGTAGATGTAGGCATGTCACTCACCCCCCTTCCCCTTCTACCACAGACGGATCCTGAGTTGCGTTGCACGGCGTTTGTCCGCTCTCCACCTGATCGTGACGGCACACCAGCCTGTCTCCGGGGCTGAGCGGCCCTGATGGGCTCAGGCCCTGTCAGAGGGCATGCCACGGACAGGTAGTTTTAGTTACCCCTTCTAGGATAGAACGGATCGCTCCTCTCCCTGTTTCTCCCACCTCCATTACACACTTCACTGTTATTCCAGTGCCCCTGTTTGACCCTCATCCCTGTTTTTTTTCCTTCTCCCCCGATGCCGCCTGCCCCCTTGGCAGATGCCAGGCAGGGTAGCAGTGGGACGTGTTGTTAGCCGTCCTTCCAGATCCCCCCCTCCAGAACCCTCGCCCAGACCCTAGGGAAAGGCGTTCCCCCTGCTGATGCGGACGGGACCAAGGAGAGGGACGTCACGTCCTGATTAGGGATCGGTGGCACACACCCCTCCCCCTCCCAGACCGCCTGCTCTGCGCCTCACATTGAACTCTTAATTATTCCAATGGGCCACCTTAGCTGCTGCTGGACTCGGATACTGCCCCCTCACCCCCCGGGCATTCCTCTGTGATCTCTCCTGCAGCACCCACTCCACGTTGTGCTTATAAACCTGGTTATGTCATAGTGCATGCATGTTCTGCGGTCCACTGACTTTTGGTTTGCCTCCCTGCACTTGTGGTGTTATTTGTCACTATTATTGTTGTTGTTGATTATTATCTGTCATGTCTGAATACACTTGGATCATTGGTACTGTTGATATCCCACGGTCATTTCCCATGCACCCTCGCCAGACCTTCTCCTGTAGGCCCTCTGCCATGTCCCATCACACCGTTTGCCACTTGCTGTCCATTTCGGGTCGCTGCGCCTGGTACTGCCTGGATGATTATTTCTCTGTGTACGGTTTGAATCATCATACTTAGACTTGACTGGCATCTCTGTTCACCTCTTATTGGCACTACTATTTACTACATGCTTTCCAATGATTACACTCATCCATTACTGATTATCAGGATCATTATATCACAACCACTGATTTACTGACTACGGGCCCTTTAATGTTTTATATGGATTTTTTTCTGAGCGTTTATTCCTCTCATGTTCTTTAGTGTTGTGCCTCTAATTCTTCCATTAGGAATGCGGGCGCTATTCTACTCGATTCCTTTCAAGAGTTCTGTATCTTTTATACATTACTCCCTTTATTCCTTCACACACCTATACTCCTCCACTGTAACTCTTTCATATTCCTTTATTAACGGACTTTTCTCCTCGCTGTATAGTTATATTCTCTCTCCCTCTCTCCCCCAAACGGCTCATTTGAGCTGCTGGTTTCACTGGGGATTCCCCCTTCTGTGACGACAGACTTTCTGACGTCAGTGCTCGGGTCTCCGTTCCTGCTATCTAAAACCTCCGGTTAATTATCCCATTCATTTCTCCGTTTCTGCTACGGTGCATTTATGCACGTTTTCACTTCCAATTCCCTTCGGATTCCTTCTCTTTACTCTCTCCACTAATAATGTCGTCGCCAAATAATTTAATCTTACGCTCCTAAGCATTGTTTCGCCATCGGCTAAATTCACCGTTAGCCCCTTCGTTGCTAGCATTTCTCCTCCGGGTTCCTGTGCCCCGCGTCTCTTCCGGTACTCTTACTGTCAATCAAACGGCTTTCTCTCGTCGCCCTCTTTGAAGTTCTCCGACCTCCCGCCCCCCCGCGCTGCCATTGGCTCTCGTCGTCCACGCACCTTACTTCGTTCTTTCGATGCTTGTATCCTTATCGAACAACACCTGAAAGAACGCCGTGCCTGGATTAATTTCCAAATTTGGTAATTATCAATTATTATTCAATTCTTTAACATTGCACACCCATTCCCTTCAATGACCTTAGCCTGTCTCTTAATATTTGTGACGGTTTTCCCCGTTTTAACCAACTTTCACCGTCCCCCAGCCTTGAGAAAAACTGAAAGAATAAAACCTCCATCACCGTGCGTCTTTGCCGAATCGACCTGAAAAAGTCCTCGCCTTGACCGTCCACACTTCTAACCTTGATGTAAGTATGGATTTTAGATGCTTTTAAATAATGTCCCACTGTTATGCGCGATGGAATATCCCATAATATCACCGCGGCCCTTATTGCTTGTGTCCCCCCTCCCTGTCGCTTTAATTACCCGTCCATTCACATGTTAATATCACTGTTCCCCTCGGGCCCCCGCTAGCTTAGCCTCACTAGCGGGACCTTTAAACTCCCTCCGCCATTTTCTCTTCAATTTCCCCTCCGCTCCCACTAACCTGACTTCGCTGACCAAATTGGCCTTTAAACTCCCTCCGCCAATATGAAGCGGTTCCTTTTTTCCCCCGTGCCACCTGAAAAGGGTTGCTGCACGCTTATTCACGGGTTTTCCGTTAATCATAACCATAATTACACTCCGGGACTACAGGTGTACATATCAATTTATCACTAGCGTATTAAAAGCACTAGCATACCAAAATTGTTTTTTTGGTGGGCTGCTGTGTCCACACTGACCTCCCCAAGACAATGTATTTCCCCCCCCCCCCCCCCCCCCCCTCGCCTCGTCCTATTTACCATTACCCAGTCTAATACACTATTGATCCTAGGTAGCATTACAATGTCATAATCCGTTTTAGGCTTAATTGGAGAGTTCTCTTTATTCCCATCCGTTTGCTTGCCCTACGGGCAAGCAAACGAATGTGCTTCTCTACCTTTCTTCTAATTCCACTCATCCTCTCTGTAATCTGGTCCTTATGACTGATGCCCTGTCCCTCTAAAGGTCAGGACCTTATGTTCTCCCCCTTCCTCTTTCCCATCATGGGGCTGCTGCCTCCATGCTCTCAGTTGCCATTAGGGCCTGTCCTGAATCCCTCATCTACATTCCCATTGCTCTCGTCCACTCCTGCTTGATGCAGGCCTGGTCTCCTCCCTCTCCCCCTTCATGCTCTCCTCTGCTCCTCTTCACGCTGACTAGGATTCCTGTCACCTATCCAGTTACGGTCGGCTTACGCCTGCACTGCCTTGACTCTCAGCATACCTTTTTTTAAAAAAGAAACTATGTGTGCTGGCATTGTTTTGATTTTCAGCCCACATATTCAGGACCCACTGTAGAACGCAGTCTATGCGTGCTTGCATTGCCTTGACTCTCAGCATGCCTACATACTAGGTTAGCACATCCCCCTCTAGGATTTTAAACCCCCAGTAGGATTCCCCTCTCCCCCGAAGCTCTCTGTGTGTACCTGTTGGGTTTTCACTCCGGGCACCCAGGTTCTTCCACCCCTCTTAGCAAGCTGAGGCCTTACACCTCCCCTGTGCTGGCCCTCTCCCCTCTCTTTCCTCCTTTTCTCTCACTGGGCTGGGTTAATCTGAAGGCCTGTTGTATTAACACCCTCTCCCCTTTTCCACAGAATTAGTATTACATTGTTGTGATGTGATGTTGTTCTTGCCCATGTTTTCTCCTCCATCTCTGACTCCTCTCTACCCTCTACAGACACTAATCTCACACACACACGCACGCCATCTCAGACACACACACCTCTCCCTGCATTCTTAGTCTACCATTTCTTTCCACGTCTGTGTCTGACTGTCTCTGGCACACTCCCACTAATCCCTTGGCTCTCGGCCTTATCCTACACCCCTTTTTTTTCCCCCCTACTACCTAAACCCAACCACTTCCTACTGACTGGCCTTGACCTTTGCTAGATCTGTTCCAACTCCCAACCCTCAGCTCATCCTAATCCCAACCCTTTCTGTTCTTACCTAATTCCCAACCCTCAGCTTATCCTATCCCCAACCCTTTCTGTTCTTACCTAACTCCCAACCCTCAGCTTATCCTATCCCCAACCCTTTCTGTTCTTACCTAACTCCCAACCCTCAGCTTATCCTTACCCCAACCCTTTCTGTTCTTATCTAAACCCAACCCTCATCTTATCCTAACCCCAACCCTTTCTGTTCTTATCTAAACCCAACCCTCTACTTATCCTGACCCCAACCCTTTCTGTTCTTATCTAAACCCAACCCTCAGCTTATCCTGACCCCAACCCTTTCTGCTCTTATCTAACTCCCAACCCTCAACTTATCCTAACCCCGACCCTTTCTGTTCTTATCTAAACCCAACCACTCCCTGCATGCTGGCTCTGACCTCTGTCCCTGCCTCTAACCTCCTCGCTCACCCTAACCTCAACCATCCTGGGCTGTACCTAACACTTAACCGCTCCCTGCATGCCTACTTTGACCTTTTGACATTCACCCATTCCCAACCTTCAACCTAAATCCTGCTCTGACCTCTGACCTCTGTCTCTGCCTTGACCCCTGTTCTGAAAAGACGCCTTAGTCTAGCGGTCTTGGATCTGGTTTCTTCTTACCAGCTTAACCCTCTTGATAATGATAACTCCGGTGCACACACACATTTTTGGATGTGGACCTACATGTAGATGAGTAGCACACAGGCATATTTATATGCAGGTTTTTCCTTTTTTTCCCCCCCCTGTTTTCTCTCTCCCTCCTTTCCTCCACCCCACATGCACACACACTCACAACCATATACATGTTCTTTCACACACATTCCCCTCTCTCTCTCTCTCTTCTCTCTCTCTCTCTGTCCTTTTAAACAGGTGCTGAATCTGGACTCCCGTGGTTTAACCCTAAACATTCCTTTTTTTTCCCCTTTCTATTACAGATTAACATAGTTATCTTAATGTTGCCCCCCCCCCCCCCCTCCCTCTCTCCTTTCTCTCTCCCCCTCCCATCTTTTCCCTAGACACAAATTAAATTCGATACCGCTTTGGGTGGATCACCAGGGGCCACCTGGTGGCCTGGAAATGTAACTTTTTTAACATTTTTTCACATTTCCGTGTCACCTGGGTTGCCCCTGTCGATCCGTAGTCGTAGGACCGCCCTTTTTACCTGCTTAAACCCCTTTTATTTGGAACTGCCTGAAGAGCTCGGCCCTTATTGCGAGCGAAACCGGTCGCGGTTAGTAGGCCATTGCGCGCGCTCCGTTTATTCTGGTAGGGGCTCGCAGGGCGTCCCACCCGGAGTGCGATGGTCTCCATTTTTGAACTGCAAATTTTGTTTGCTCGGAAGAGCGCCTCATCTTCTGTGCCCCTCTCTCTCGTTCTCCCTCTCTCCATCCTGCTATACCTCTATCTGACCATCTGTCTCTCCCTCTCTCTCTCTCTCTCTCTCTCTCCCATCTCTCCCCCCCTCCCCCTACTTTGAGACACTGTTTATGGCACTCATGTGTCTCTGTGCCTTAACCTCTTCCTCCCACAGCAATCGATGATGACCTCTACTCTGCGGATCGCCGAGTATAGGATAGCTTCTTATCTTTCAGGCAGGCCCCTTTTAGCTCTTTCTTACAGCTTAGCTTCTCGGCAAGGTAGGACACACACTCACTCACTCACCCACTTAGTGACACACACACACGCGCTCTGGCCCTCCGGTTTTTTACTTTTGCTATCCGCCTCTTCTCTTGCCTGGTAGTCCACTGTGTTGGTTTCACCCCCCTTGTCTTGCCTTCCTTCTTTCCCTCTCCCCCGCCTCCTCCCCCCTTCTTCCCCCCCCCCCCTCCCCCCACTAGCATGTCTCCTCCTCGCCAGTGGCGTTACGCCCCCCAGAATCCCCCCCACCATCCCTATAGACCCCACCCCTACCTTCCCCCTCCTCCCCCCTCCCACGACCCAGACTCTGGTGCCCGCTGGGTCTACATGACCTCTGACCCCTATCTCCATTATTATCCCCCCTACGCACCGCACCCCAGTGGCAGCCTCCCCGGTCCCTTCCGCCATCACGCCCCACGGCAGGGCTACCACCACCGCCCCCCACCCTCTTATCATCCCTCCTCTCACCAGACCTCCGGTCACCTGAGGACCCCCAATAATGTCCCCCCCAACCCCACCCCTCTGTTCCCACATCTCTCCAGACCCACCTACATCACTAGCTCATACACCTCTACACCCCCTCCCTCCAGGCGTCGCCGCCGGGGAGGGTCACATAGGACCCCGGCCCAAAAATACCATGCGGCTAAGCTGGCGGCCACCCGTCCCCCTCCTCCTCCCCCCTCCTCCACTCCCCGACCCCTCCTGGGCCCCAACCCCAACCCGACCCACCACGGGTCGGGGACACCTTCCGTGTCCACCGCCACCCCTACCACACCGGTCCCGCTCTCGAGCACGGGAGCCACCTTGGGCTCCTCCGCCACGCCCCAGACCCCGGCCAGCTCCACCGGCCGCAGCAGCACCTCGGCCCCCGCCTCTGCCCCCGCTGCCCCCGCAGCGCTGAGGACATTGGCGCCCCGAATTGTCAGGCCCACCCCATCCACCCCGTCATCATCCACCACCCCCGCCCCCCTCCTCTCCGCAGACCTGCACGCGGTCTCCCGCCACCAGTCCCTTAAGGTCTACGGCAGGCGAACCACGGAGGCGGGCAAACTAGTCTGCCGCCTCCTCAGGACGGCCTACCACCACGGGCAAGTGTCGGCGTTTTTGAACGAGGGCATCCCTCCACCCGGCTATGACAGCAAGGTGGAGGAGTACGCCGCCCAGTTCCGCCCACTCTCCCCCACTCCGGAGAGCCTACGGGAACTGCGCAATAACGCGGTTACCTGGATACGCCACAATTACCAGGTCCTCTCCGCCCACTACTCCTCCACCCTCACCTCACTCTCCGGCCTCCTCAGGACCCAGTTCCCCATCCACCGCTCATGGTCGGACTCCTGGGAACTGGGGGTACGTTGGGCCACGCAGGACCTCAATGCCCCCATCCCCCAGAGGGTCCTGCAGCACACCAGATCCCTGCTGCCAGCGGAAATCTACCCCACAGGCCCCCACTCCCCCTATGTGTGTGCCACCGCCGATAGAGCCACCCCACGTAGTTCCCCCACCACCGCCGCCAGTTCCCGGACTCCGCTTAACCCCCTCCCTACCCCGTTGGAAGCCCGAGCCTCGCCGGCAGCTGCCACAAGCGGTGCTGCCTCAGGCTCGGATGAGACCACCCTGGCCACACCCATCCCCCCCTCACCAACCACTGCTCCCATGGCCAACCCCCCTCCCCCTCCTCACCTCACGCCACCGACCACCGCCAATGTGGTCACCGTACGGGCCCAGGTTCACTCTGTGCCCACCGGTGCCAATTGGAGCCCCATCGACGTGAACGAGGTCTCCACGGGCTCTCAGCCACCGACCCCGCTCCCGGCCAAACGCACGCACGGCCCACCTACCACGGTGGTTGCCGATGACGTCATCACCGCCCCAGCAGCACCCCCGCCGGCAGCCCACGACGACGAGATTCCAATGGAACTCCAGTTCGACTGTGACTCCCTATCCCTGTCCCCCCCTCCCCCCTCACGCACCACCTCCCCCTCCCCCGAGTGGAGACCCATCACTCGGGATGAGGAGGCTGCCCTCCTCGGACCCCCTTCTCCAGACTCCCTTGAACACGATGACGTGGATAACACCACCGCCATCCCTCCCCTAGCCCCCCCAGTCGCCTCTTTGCCCCCCGCCTCCCTTTTGGGAACTCTGCGGAACCAGGCCGCCCCACCCCCTATTACCACCACCACCACCACCCCTCGCTTCCCACGGTTCAAATCTACCTCGGCGGCACGCACTGAGGACCCACGCCCGCTCCCCGCTTATACCCGCCACGACCATGGGGGTAAAAAACGATCTTGGACCCTGACCCCCAATAGGAGCACACTGGTTTTGGGTGACTCCAACCTCCACCGCCTCCCCTTCATATTGCGGGACTACGTCCAGGTAGACTGCTACCCAGGGGCCAAACTGTGTCACGCAGTGGACATCCTGGGCAGCATCAAAGCACCCGTCATGCAGGTGACCAGGGTCATCTTATCCTTTGGCCTTAACAACAGGTCGGTCTCCCTGGACACCTCCACTCGCCAAATACGAGCCCTGTTCGCCAACGCGATTGCGGCCTTCCCCTTTGCCTCCATCGCCATCCCCTTAATCAACACCAGCCCCAACCTACCCAAGTCGGAGAGGAACACCATTTTTGCCCTCAACAATTTCATAGCTGTCCACATGCCCATCATCCCCCTACTCCCGACTCACCTCTTTCACACTGGCCCTGATGACATACACTGGACCGCACCCACTGCCAAATCCATTCTGGACCACTGGTCCGACTTTTTGGACTAAGGCAGCCATACCCCACCCACACCATTGTGCCTCTCTATCCCCTTACTTTGACACCACGTCATTTGGGCCAGACCCACCTCACCCCTGGGCCCCCCCTCCATCTCACCCCACCTCTCATCTCGCCCCAGGTTGGGTTGAATAAAAAGGCAGGCGCCCCCCTCATTACCGCGCGCCACCATGCCCCGATAATCACGGGGGAACAGAAAAGCGGGCGCCCCCCCTATTACCCCGGGAGCCCGGACCTCGCGCACCCCCCCACTACCCCAGCCCACCTGGCCCTACCCATATGCCCCCCACACCCACATGCCCCGATAATCACGGGGGAACAGAAAAGCGGGCGCCCCCCCTATTACCCCGGGAGCCCGTACCGCGCACCCCTCCATGACCCCAGCCCACCTGGCCCTACCCATATGCCCCCCCCACACCCACATGCCCCGATAATCACGCCCGCCCTCACACGGCCTCCGGCCGTGTTCGGGCGTTCACCATAGGGTACCCCCTTCCCACCTCCTCCTTCCCCCCTTCCCACCTCCTCCTTCCCCCCTTCCCACCTCTCCCCTTCTCCAGCAAACCCCTGTCTCCTGCGGTGTAATGTGCTGTGGGCCGTGTTCTGCCTGTTGTGGGCCGTGTTCTGCCTGTTGTGGGCCGTGTTCTGCCTGCTGTGAGCCAGCCCTCCCTCCTGCCACCTGCCCTCCTGCTATGTGCCCTCCTGCTGGGAGCCCTGCTGCCGTTGCTGGGTAACCTCCTGCGCTCTGTGGGAATGCTCTCCTGCTCGGTGTGCTGTGTGAATGCTCTCCTGCTGTCTGTCGTATGAATGCCTTCCTGCTGTCTGCTGTCTGAATGCTGTGGGAATGCTCTCCTGCTCGGTGTGCTGTCTGACTGCTGTGTGAATGCCTTCCTGCTCCGTGTGCTGTCTGAATACTCTCCTGCTGACTGCCATGTGAATGCTCTCCTGCTCTCCTGCTCTCCTGCTGTCTGCCATGTGAATGCTCTCTTGCTGTCTGCTGAGTGAATATTCTCCGGCGGGTGAATGCTCTGTCTTCTGGCTCCTACCTTCTGTGTGCTGTGTGAATGCTCTCCTGCTCTCCTGCTGTCTGTCGTATGAATGCCTTCCTGCTGTCTGCTGTCTGAATGCTGTGGGAATGCTCTCCTGCTCCGTGTGCTGTCTGAATACTCTCCTGCTGACTGCCATGTGAATGCTCTCCTGCTCTCCTGCTCTCCTGCTGTCTGCCATGTGAATGCTCTCTTGCTGTCTGCTGAGTGAATATTCTCCGGCGGGTGAATGCTCTGTCTTCTGGCTCCTACCTTCTGTGTGCTGTGTGAATGCTCTCCTGCTCTCCTGCTGTCTGTCGTATGAATGCCTTCCTGCTGTCTGCTGTCTGACTGCTGTGTGAATGCCTTCCTGCTCCGTGTGCTGTCTGAATACTCTCCTGCTGACTGCCATGTGAATGCTCTCTTGCTGTCTGCTGAGTGAATATTCTCCGGCGGGTGAATGCTCTGTCTTCTGGCTCCTACCTTCTGTGTGCTGTGTGAATGCTCTCCTGCTCTCCTGCTGTCTGTCGTATGAATGCCTTCCTGCTGTCTGCTGTCTGAATGCTGTGTGAATGCCTTCCTGCTCCGTGTGCTGTCTGAATACTCTCCTGCTGACTGCCATGTGAATGCTCTCCTGCTCTCCTGCTGTCTGCCATGTGAATGCTCTCTTGCTGTCTGCTGAGTGAATATTCTCCGGCGGGTGAATGCTCTGTCTTCTGGCTCCTACCTTCTGTGTGCTGTGTGAATGCTCTCCTGCTCTCCTGCTGTCTGTCGTATGAATGCCTTCCTGCTGTCTGCTGTCTGAATGCTGTGTGAATGCCTTCCTGCTCCGTGTGCTGTCTGAATACTCTCCTGCTGACTGCCATGTGAATGCTCTCCTGCTCGGTGTGCTGTGTGAATGCTCTCCTGCTGTCTGTCGTATGAATGCCTTCCTGCTGTCTGCTGTCTGAATGCTGTGGGAATGCTCTCCTGCTCGGTGTGCTGTCTGACTGCTGTGTGAATGCCTTCCTGCTCCGTGTGCTGTCTGAATACTCTCCTGCTGACTGCCATGTGAATGCTCTCCTGCTCTCCTGCTCTCCTGCTGTCTGCCATGTGAATGCTCTCTTGCTGTCTGCTGAGTGAATATTCTCCGGCGGGTGAATGCTCTGTCTTCTGGCTCCTACCTTCTGTGTGCTGTGTGAATGCTCTCCTGCTCTCCTGCTGTCTGTCGTATGAATGCCTTCCTGCTGTCTGCTGTCTGAATGCTGTGGGAATGCTCTCCTGCTCCGTGTGCTGTCTGAATACTCTCCTGCTGACTGCCATGTGAATGCTCTCCTGCTCTCCTGCTCTCCTGCTGTCTGCCATGTGAATGCTCTCTTGCTGTCTGCTGAGTGAATATTCTCCGGCGGGTGAATGCTCTGTCTTCTGGCTCCTACCTTCTGTGTGCTGTGTGAATGCTCTCCTGCTCTCCTGCTGTCTGTCGTATGAATGCCTTCCTGCTGTCTGCTGTCTGACTGCTGTGTGAATGCCTTCCTGCTCCGTGTGCTGTCTGAATACTCTCCTGCTGACTGCCATGTGAATGCTCTCTTGCTGTCTGCTGAGTGAATATTCTCCGGCGGGTGAATGCTCTGTCTTCTGGCTCCTACCTTCTGTGTGCTGTGTGAATGCTCTCCTGCTCTCCTGCTGTCTGTCGTATGAATGCCTTCCTGCTGTCTGCTGTCTGACTGCTGTGTGAATGCCTTCCTGCTCCGTGTGCTGTCTGAATACTCTCCTGCTGACTGCCATGTGAATGCTCTCTTGCTGTCTGCTGAGTGAATATTCTCCGGCGGGTGAATGCTCTGTCTTCTGGCTCCTACCTTCTGTGTGCTGTGTGCCCTCACGCGCCCTCACACGGCCTCCGGCCGTGTTCGGGCGCTTCCCAACTGTCGTTTAGGACTTGTTGGGTTCCTGCCCTTCCTGCTGTTTCCTGTCTCCCTTCTCTGGTGGTTATTACCTCTATACTCTTAGCTTGGAATAATTTGTTTTAGCTGTTTTAGTCCTTGCTGTTGTGGTAACTGATAAGGTTAGTCCTGTCTCGTTGACGTGCCTGGTTGGATAAGGAGGAGTTTATCCATGTGTCTGACCTTTGCTCGCAGTGCCTACTCACTGCTCTCTGGTTCAGGCGGCGTGCTACCATGGGGCACTCGGCCCGGGTTCTCCTCGGAGTTCCTGGAGAGGCCTAGCCTCTTTTCTCTCTGTGGGTGATCCTTGGCGATGGAAGTGCCCGTGCTTCTGACCCTGACCTCTGCTGATCTTCGGATCTGTCAGGGTGATAGGGAATTTCAAACTTACACCCCTTACCGGCCTAAGCCTACAGGACCTTGGTTTCATGCCACTCAGAGATGCCAACGATTTACCCCTCAGGGGCACGTCGGAACCCCTGGTAGACTCGCACCTCCTCCCTCCACCGCGCCCTCCCTATGCAACGCAACTCAGTCCAGGGACTAGATACTTCTGTCCTTTCTATCGAGTGCTTGGTTTACCCCGGTCGGAGACGCGTGGTCAGTGGTGCTTAGATATCCCCCCTCCATATTGTCTATATCCCCCCATCTGTCACATCCGTCCATAGCCTTCAAACTAGAAAACAACTCATCATCATCCCCCCCTCCTTTTAGATGACTAACAAAGAGTACTATTAATGCCCTGGTCCCCTTTTGGTGCCTTCCCCCAATTCACTATTCCTCCCAAAAAGGGCTTTGAGTGATGGTAGGCCTCATGAGATTGACTCAACGAGGCAACCGGTGTTTCAGTGATGTAAGTGTAGGGACAACTCCCGCCTTTCACTCTCTCTGCCTCATCCTCGTGGCTGGATTGGAGACCTAACGGGTGGGCTTTTACTTAAAATTGAACTAACTAAAATTCAGTTAATTACGCAAGGAACTCAGGTTATATAATCGGGATGATCCCTGCTGGTGTAAAAATAGAAAAATAGGAGTATTATACCGTTGCCATCATTGTTAACAAGGACAGTAGTGTTAAATGGGGCCCCCCTCGGGGCTTAACCCGGATTGACGGGGTCTGGGTGACCCTGGTTGACACCTCCTCCCTCCTCCGTGGCCTTTGTCCCTCTTATCCCCCTTACTTTTACTCAACCCAACCAGCACTTAGGGGATCAATGGGCCTCCCGATATAACCTGACTCCCACCTATAACATGCCCTTCTCTCTAGAGGGGTCCCCTCCACCCTGGGGGACCCCTTGCCTGTTAGGCACTCCTCTCCTGTCCTTTAGTCTCTGCCTCTCACTCTTTCTCTGTCCACTAGGGGGCTCTCTCCTCCCCCCCTCCCTGGGGAGGGGGAGCCCCGCACAGCACCACGAGCCCATAGGGGCCCGACGCCTCATGGAGCGTCACCCCTCTCCCACGTGTCCGCAGAGTGGAGCGAGCGTCCTGTCCAAAAAACCAACATTACCAGTGTAGGCCTCCTCTGGTAGTGGGTACTGGCGGTCGACCGCTCGCCCCTCTGCATCCGATGTTCTGGGGGATCATACTGTGACCTCTCCGGCAGTATGATTAGCCTCACAACGTTAGGGTGTTCCAACACCCCGGTTGTCGCTTTCTCTCTTGCACTTAGTCTGATGCTGAGCCTTCTGTACGGGGAGAGATAGTACTTCCTATCAAGGGTTAAAATACACCGCCATTGATCGCGTGCTACGCGTCTGGTCTCCCCGTCCTCGCTCCTTCCACGATTTGAGCTGTCCCTGACGTTTCCCCTTTGCTCAAACGTTCCTGGGGGAACACCTGACGGTGATATCTGAGGCATCGACGAATGGGCCGATCAGACTCACGTTTGGGGGAACCTCTCAGGGTGGTGGTGGTCGGTACTTGGACGCAGTTTGGCTCTACCATCAGAAGATCTGTCGTGGTAGCATCTCTGCCCTTTTAGCTTGTCAGGTGTCAGTTTATGTGGATGTAGATGTAGGCATGTCACTCACCCCCCTTCCCCTTCTACCACAGACGGATCCTGAGTTGCGTTGCACGGCGTTTGTCCGCTCTCCACCTGATCGTGACGGCACACCAGCCTGTCTCCGGGGCTGAGCGGCCCTGATGGGCTCATGCCCTGTCAGAGGGCATGCCACGGACAGGTAGTTTTAGTTACCCCTTCTAGGATAGAACGGATCGCTCCTCTCCCTGTTTCTCCCACCTCCATTACACACTTCACTGTTATTCCAGTGCCCCTGTTTGACCCTCATCCCTGTTTTTTTTCCTTCTCCCCCGATGCCGCCTGCCCCCTTGGCAGATGCCAGGCAGGGTAGCAGTGGGACGTGTTGTTAGCCGTCCTTCCAGATCCCCCCCTCCAGAACCCTCGCCCAGACCCTAGGGAAAGGCGTTCCCCCTGCTGATGCGGACGGGACCAAGGAGAGGGACGTCACGTCCTGATTAGGGATCGGTGGCACACACCCCTCCCCCTCCCAGACCGCCTGCTCTGCGCCTCACATTGAACTCTTAATTATTCCAATGGGCCACCTTAGCTGCTGCTGGACTCGGATACTGCCCCCTCACCCCCCGGGCATTCCTCTGTGATCTCTCCTGCAGCACCCACTCCACGTTGTGCTTATAAACCTGGTTATGTCATTGTGCATGCATGTTCTGCGGTCCACTGACTTTTGGTTTGCCTCCCTGCACTTGTGGTGTTATTTGTCACTATTATTGTTGTTGTTGATTATTATCTGTCATGTCTGAATACACTTGGATCATTGGTACTGTTGATATCCCACGGTCATTTCCCATGCACCCTCGCCAGACCTTCTCCTGTAGGCCCTCTGCCATGTCCCATCACACCGTTTGCCACTTGCTGTCCATTTCGGGTCGCTGCGCCTGGTACTGCCTGGATGATTATTTCTCTGTGTACGGTTTGAATCATCATACTTAGACTTGACTGGCATCTCTGTTCACCTCTTATTGGCACTACTATTTACTACATGCTTTCCAATGATTACACTCATCCATTACTGATTATCAGGATCATTATATCACAACCACTGATTTACTGACTACGGGCCCTTTAATGTTTTATATGGATTTTTTTCTGAGCGTTTATTCCTCTCATGTTCTTTAGTGTTGTGCCTCTAATTCTTCCATTAGGAATGCGGGCGCTATTCTACTCGATTCCTTTCAAGAGTTCTGTATCTTTTATACATTACTCCCTTTATTCCTTCACACACCTATACTCCTCCACTGTAACTCTTTCATATTCCTTTATTAACGGACTTTTCTCCTCGCTGTATAGTTATATTCTCTCTCCCTCTCTCCCCCAAACGGCTCATTTGAGCTGCTGGTTTCACTGGGGATTCCCCCTTCTGTGACGACAGACTTTCTGACGTCAGTGCTCGGGTCTCCGTTCCTGCTATCTAAAACCTCCGGTTAATTATCCCATTCATTTCTCCGTTTCTGCTACGGTGCATTTATGCACGTTTTCACTTCCAATTCCCTTCGGATTCCTTCTCTTTACTCTCTCCACTAATAATGTCGTCGCCAAATAATTTAATCTTACGCTCCTAAGCATTGTTTCGCCATCGGCTAAATTCACCGTTAGCCCCTTCGTTGCTAGCATTTCTCCTCCGGGTTCCTGTGCCCCGCGTCTCTTCCGGTACTCTTACTGTCAATCAAACGGCTTTCTCTCGTCGCCCTCTTTGAAGTTCTCCGACCTCCCGCCCCCCCGCGCTGCCATTGGCTCTCGTCGTCCACGCACCTTACTTCGTTCTTTCGATGCTTGTATCCTTATCGAACAACACCTGAAAGAACGCCGTGCCTGGATTAATTTCCAAATTTGGTAATTATCAATTATTATTCAATTCTTTAACATTGCACACCCATTCCCTTCAATGACCTT
The DNA here is from genome assembly GCF_963692335.1 of Osmerus eperlanus. Lineage (NCBI taxonomy): Eukaryota > Metazoa > Chordata > Actinopteri > Osmeriformes > Osmeridae > Osmerus > Osmerus eperlanus. Next base: position 10,797,608 of record NC_085042.1, on the reverse strand, counting down.
AGCCTGTCTCTTAATATTTGTGACGGTTTTCCCCGTTTTAACCAACTTTCACCGTCCCCCAGCCTTGAGAAAAACTGAAAGAATAAAACCTCCATCACCGTGCGTCTTTGCCGAATCGACCTGAAAAAGTCCTCGCCTTGACCGTCCACACTTCTAACCTTGATGTAAGTATGGATTTTAGATGCTTTTAAATAATGTCCCACTGTTATGCGCGTTGGAATATCCCATAATATCACCGCGGCCCTTATTGCTTGTGTCCCCCCTCCCTGTCGCTTTAATTACCCGTCCATTCACATGTTAATATCACTGTTCCCCTCGGGCCCCCGCTAGCTTAGCCTCACTAGCGGGACCTTTAAACTCCCTCCGCCATTTTCTCTTCAATTTCCCCTCCGCTCCCACTAACCTGACTTCGCTGACCAAATTGGCCTTTAAACTCCCTCCGCCAATATGAAGCGGTTCCTTTTTTTCCCCCGTGCCACCTGAAAAGGGTTGCTGCACGCTTATTCACGGGTTTTCCGTTAATCATAACCATAATTACACTCCGGGACTACAGGTGTACATATCAATTTATCACTAGCGTATTAAAAGCACTAGCATACCAAAATTGTTTTTTTGGTGGGCTGCTGTGTCCACACTGACCTCCCCAAGACAATGTATTTTCCCCCCCCCCCCCCCCCCCCCCTCGCCTCGTCCTATTTACCATTACCCAGTCTAATACACTATTGATCCTAGGTAGCATTACAATGTCATAATCCGTTTTAGGCTTAATTGGAGAGTTCTCTTTATTCCCATCCGTTTGCTTGCCCTACGGGCAAGCAAACGAATGTGCTTCTCTACCTTTCTTCTAATTCCACTCATCCTCTCTGTAATCTGGTCCTTATGACTGATGCCCTGTCCCTCTAAAGGTCAGGACCTTATGTTCTCCCCCTTCCTCTTTCCCATCATGGGGCTGCTGCCTCCATGCTCTCAGTTGCCATTAGGGCCTGTCCTGAATCCCTCATCTACATTCCCATTGCTCTCGTCCACTCCTGCTTGATGCAGGCCTGGTCTCCTCCCTCTCCCCCTTCATGCTCTCCTCTGCTCCTCTTCACGCTGACTAGGATTCCTGTCACCTATCCAGTTACGGTCGGCTTACGCCTGCACTGCCTTGACTCTCAGCATACCTTTTTTTAAAAAAGAAACTATGTGTGCTGGCATTGTTTTGATTTTCAGCCCACATATTCAGGACCCACTGTAGAACGCAGTCTATGCGTGCTTGCATTGCCTTGACTCTCAGCATGCCTACATACTAGGTTAGCACATCCCCCTCTAGGATTTTAAACCCCCAGTAGGATTCCCCTCTCCCCCGAAGCTCTCTGTGTGTACCTGTTGGGTTTTCACTCCGGGCACCCAGGTTCTTCCACCCCTCTTAGCAAGCTGAGGCCTTACACCTCCCCTGTGCTGGCCCTCTCCCCTCTCTTTCCTCCTTTTCTCTCACTGGGCTGGGTTAATCTGAAGGCCTGTTGTATTAACACCCTCTCCCCTTTTCCACAGAATTAGTATTACATTGTTGTGATGTGATGTTGTTCTTGCCCATGTTTTCTCCTCCATCTCTGACTCCTCTCTACCCTCTACAGACACTAATCTCACACACACACGCACGCCATCTCAGACACACACACACCTCTCCCTGCATTCTTAGTCTACCATTTCTTTCCACGTCTGTGTCTGACTGTCTCTGGCACACTCCCACTAATCCCTTGGCTCTCGGCCTTATCCTACACCCCTTTTTTTTCCCCCCTACTACCTAAACCCAACCACTTCCTACTGACTGGCCTTGACCTTTGCTAGATCTGTTCCAACTCCCAACCCTCAGCTCATCCTAATCCCAACCCTTTCTGTTCTTACCTAATTCCCAACCCTCAGCTTATCCTATCCCCAACCCTTTCTGTTCTTACCTAACTCCCAACCCTCAGCTTATCCTATCCCCAACCCTTTCTGTTCTTACCTAACTCCCAACCCTCAGCTTATCCTTACCCCAACCCTTTCTGTTCTTATCTAAACCCAACCCTCATCTTATCCTAACCCCAACCCTTTCTGTTCTTATCTAAACCCAACCCTCTACTTATCCTGACCCCAACCCTTTCTGTTCTTATCTAAACCCAACCCTCAGCTTATCCTGACCCCAACCCTTTCTGCTCTTATCTAACTCCCAACCCTCAACTTATCCTAACCCCGACCCTTTCTGTTCTTATCTAAACCCAACCACTCCCTGCATGCTGGCTCTGACCTCTGTCCCTGCCTCTAACCTCCTCGCTCACCCTAACCTCAACCATCCTGGGCTGTACCTAACACTTAACCGCTCCCTGCATGCCTACTTTGACCTTTTGACATTCACCCATTCCCAACCTTCAACCTAAATCCTGCTCTGACCTCTGACCTCTGTCTCTGCCTTGACCCCTGTTCTGAAAAGACGCCTTAGTCTAGCGGTCTTGGATCTGGTTTCTTCTTACCAGCTTAACCCTCTTGATAATGATAACTCCGGTGCACACACACATTTTTGGATGTGGACCTACATGTAGATGAGTAGCACACAGGCATATTTATATGCAGGTTTTTCCTTTTTTTCCCCCCCCCTGTTTTCTCTCTCCCTCCTTTCCTCCACCCCACATGCACACACACTCACAACCATATACATGTTCTTTCACACACATTCCCCTCTCTCTCTCTCTCTTCTCTCTCTCTCTCTGTCCTTTTAAACAGGTGCTGAATCTGGACTCCCGTGGTTTAACCCTAAACATTCCTTTTTTTTCCCCTTTCTATTACAGATTAACATAGTTATCTTAATGTTGCCCCCCCCCCCCCCCTCCCTCTCTCCTTTCTCTCTCCCCCTCCCATCTTTTCCCTAGACACAAATTAAATTCGATACCGCTTTGGGTGGATCACCAGGGGCCACCTGGTGGCCTGGAAATGTAACTTTTTTAACATTTTTTCACATTTCCGTGTCACCTGGGTTGCCCCTGTCGATCCGTAGTCGTAGGACCGCCCTTTTTACCTGCTTAAACCCCTTTTATTTGGAACTGCCTGAAGAGCTCGGCCCTTATTGCGAGCGAAACCGGTCGCGGTTAGTAGGCCATTGCGCGCGCTCCGTTTATTCTGGTAGGGGCTCGCAGGGCGTCCCACCCGGAGTGCGATGGTCTCCATTTTTGAACTGCAAATTTTGTTTGCTCGGAAGAGCGCCTCATCTTCTGTGCCCCTCTCTCTCGTTCTCCCTCTCTCCATCCTGCTCTACCTCTATCTGACCATCTGTCTCTCCCTCTCTCTCTCTCTCTCTCTCCCATCTCTCCCCCCCTCCCCCTACTTTGAGACACTGTTTATGGCACTCATGTGTCTCTGTGCCTTAACCTCTTCCTCCCACAGCAATCGATGATGACCTCTACTCTGCGGATCGCCGAGTATAGGATAGCTTCTTATCTTTCAGGCAGGCCCCTTTTAGCTCTTTCTTACAGCTTAGCTTCTCGGCAAGGTAGGACACACACTCACTCACTCACTCACTCACTTACCCACTTAGTGACACACACACACGCACGCACTCTGGCCCACCGGTTTTTTACTTTTGCTATTCGCCTCCTCTCTTGCCTGGTAGTCCGCCTTGTTTTCTTCATCACCCTTGTGTTGGTTTCACCACCCTGGTCTTGTTGTTTTCTTCCCCCTTCTCCTACTAGTTTCCCTCCCCCTATCACAGTATGTCCCGCACCACCGACCATGCCCAAAATTTCCTCCACCGCCACGAACCCAACCCAGACCCCAGAACGACCACTCCACGTATACACCCCTCTTCCCCTCCTCCCTTCCACCCCACCACCGCTGTGTCACCTTCTACTGAGACGGCGACGCGCGCTGTTGCAGCGCGTCCGCTTCCCTTATACACTTGCCACCAACATAGAGGGTGCAAGCTTAATTGGTCCCTGACACCCACCAGGAGTACAGTCATAATGGGGGATTCCAACCTCCATCGACTCCCACCCGTCCCCTTCAGCCATGTCCAAGTTGATTGCTATCCGGGAGCCACTTTAGGCCGCGCCACGGGTATCCTTAACAGAGTCCTGACCCCTGCCACACACGTCAAGCAGGCTGTCTTGGCCTTTGGCTTAAAAAACCGATCTCTGACCCTTGAGGCATCTCTCAAACAGGCACGCGAGATGCTTACGCAAGCCACGGCCACTTTCCCACATGCCTCCATAGTGGTCCCCCTCATCAACGCCGACCCCGACCTACCACAGGATGAACACAATGTTATCCTAGGCCTCAATAACTTTTTGGCCTTGCACACTACTTCCATCCCTCTCCTCCCCTCAAACCTATTTCACACTGAGGCAGACCATGTACACTGGTCTGCCCCTACAGCCCGGGCCATTCTCAAACATTGGTCTAAATTCCTCAATTTGGTCGATCCCTCTGACCAAGCCCCTGACAACAGAAAAGGCCTGATTAACCTCTCCCTTCGATTCAGACCCTCACATGCCCAGGCCGCCCTTCTCGTTAAGGGCCTCTCCTTTATCCCCACCCTTAATATCTCTCACAGCGGCCAACAATCTATGTGCCAGGACATTGCGGCCTACCACCGTAGGATCAAACTAGCTGCCTTCTTCGAAGACAGAGAACGCTCGGACCCCGCCGATCGTCCGCGTTTCCTCCCCAAATCCTCCTGGACACCCAAAAACGACCAGCTACCCCCCGTTATCCACGGACTGGTTGTGGCCGATCTCAAATCGGCTGACTCCCTCCCCGGTGGCCTGGTCGACGCCCCCAACCTCACCAGTGATGAGGTAGAAGCCCTTAGACTATTGCGTCAGGATGCACATTTAGTCTTCAAGCCGGCCGATAAGGGGTCCGCTGTGGTCATTATGGACCGTCTGCACTATATCCAAGAGGCGGAGAGACAACTCAACATGCCCGAGTACTACCGCGTGCTCGATGAGCCTTTATACACCACCACGGCTGACGAGATCAACCGGATTCTCGCACGCCTGGTGAGACTGGGCCATTTGGTACCTAGACAGCGGTTGTACCTCATGGGCGAGGGTGAACCCAAACCAAGGAGGTTTTACCTCCTCCCCAAGATCCATAAGGACCCAGCCTCCTGGCCGGTCCCCTTCCTCATCCCTGCCGGTAGACCGATCGTCTCCGACTGCGGCAGCGAAACCTACGGTATCTCTGAGTACATCGATTCCTTCCTTAACCCACTGTCCCACCTGCACCCCAGCTACGTCAAAGATACGTACGACTTTATAACCAAAGTCAAGGCGGCCCATCTCAATAACACCGACCTCCTCTTCTCCATGGACGTCGACAGTCTCTATACCAATATCGAGGCCCCTGAGGGTTTGCGAGCGATCCAACGAATGCTCTCGCTGCACCCCAAGGACGGCCGCCCTGATAGGTACATTATGCAACTGCTGGAGATTGCTCTTACCAAGAATGACTTTGAGTTCAATGGTAAGCACTATCTCCAGCTCAAGGGCGTTGCTATGGGAAAGAAATTCGCTCCTGCCTATGCAGACATTTACATGGCTAGGTGGGAAGCGGAAGCCCTGCCCAAATGCCCCCTCCAACCCTCCCACTACCTCCGCTACTTGGATGACATCTGGGGAGTGTGGCCTCACCCTAGGGAGGACTTCTTCACCTTTGTGAAGGTTCTCAACTCCCACCACGCCTCCATCAAAGTCAAACACGTCCTCCATGACACCAGCATGGATTTCTTGGACACCACCACCTTTAAAGGCCCGGACTTTCCCACGTCCCACCGCCTAGACGTGAAAGTGTTCTTTAAAGACACTGACACACATGCCCTACTACACACTGACAGCTACCACCCCAAACATACGTTCCCTGGGCTGGTCAAGTCGCAGTTACTGCGGTTCCACAGAATCTGCACACGACGCAGTGACTTTCTAACGGCCTCACACACCCTTTTCCAGGTCCTCTCTCAGAGGGGTTACCCACGCCACCTCCTCAGGCAGTCCCTCCACACCTTCCTCGACACCCGCCCCCGTAGAAACACCCCGAACGTCCCCCTAGTTACCACCTTCAGCCGTCGTAGCTGTCTCCTCACCCAGAGGTTCAAGCGCAACCTCCATACACACCTCAAAGGCTCAGGCACGCTGGAGGATTTATCCCTCATCTCGGCCTACCGCAGAAATCGCAGTCTAGGCGACCTCCTGGTCCGCAGTCGCCTACAGCCCCTCGTCGCCCCCCCACCCAGACAGCCACCCGCACACTTCCTACCCATCAACACGGTCCACTGCCCGGTCCTCGAGGTCTCCCTCAATATCCCTCCCCTACTCCCCACTACACACAACGCGGTCTACCTTATTCTCTGCACTGCGTGCGGTCTACGCTATGTGGGAGAGACCACCATTTCCCTACAGGCGCGCCTCACCCAGCACCTGTACCATATCAATAACCACCGCCATCTTGATGCGCACCTTGTCCCCCATTTCCTTCGACATGGGGTTGACTCTCTACGCATGTCAGGCTTAGACCACAAACCCGACTGGACACCCCTACAACGTCGTGCTTGTCAACGAAAATGGATGTGGAGACTATCCTCATTCTTCCCTGATGGTCTCAACGTCCTTCCCCCAACAGCACCCCTCCCATAGTCGCCTAAGCCCAAGCCAACTTAAAAGCGGGCGCCCCTCATATTACCCTGGGAGCCCGCGCGCGCCACCCCCGCCCCCCCCCCCCCCCCCCCCCCCCCCCCCCCCCACTACCCCAGCCCACCTGGCCCTACCCATATGCCCCCCACACCCACATGCCCCGATAATCACGGGGGAACAGAAAAGCGGGCGCCCCCCCTATTACCCCGGGAGCCCGTACCGCGCACCCCTCCATGACCCCAGCCCACCTGGCCCTACCCATATGCCCCCCCCACACCCACATGCCCCGATAATCACGCCCGCCCTCACACGGCCTCCGGCCGTGTTCGGGCGTTCACCATAGGGTACCCCCTTCCCACCTCCTCCTTCCCCCCTTCCCACCTCCTCCTTCCCCCCTTCCCACCTCTCCCCTTCTCCAGCAAACCCCTGTCTCCTGCGGTGTAATGTGCTGTGGGCCGTGTTCTGCCTGTTGTGGGCCGTGTTCTGCCTGTTGTGGGCCGTGTTCTGCCTGCTGTGAGCCAGCCCTCCCTCCTGCCACCTGCCCTCCTGCTATGTGCCCTCCTGCTGGGAGCCCTGCTGCCGTTGCTGGGTAACCTCCTGCGCTCTGTGGGAATGCTCTCCTGCTCGGTGTGCTGTGTGAATGCTCTCCTGCTGTCTGTCGTATGAATGCCTTCCTGCTGTCTGCTGTCTGAATGCTGTGGGAATGCTCTCCTGCTCGGTGTGCTGTCTGACTGCTGTGTGAATGCCTTCCTGCTCCGTGTGCTGTCTGAATACTCTCCTGCTGACTGCCATGTGAATGCTCTCCTGCTCTCCTGCTCTCCTGCTGTCTGCCATGTGAATGCTCTCTTGCTGTCTGCTGAGTGAATATTCTCCGGCGGGTGAATGCTCTGTCTTCTGGCTCCTACCTTCTGTGTGCTGTGTGCCCTCACGCGCCCTCACACGGCCTCCGGCCGTGTTCGGGCGCTTCCCAACTGTCGTTTAGGACTTGTTGGGTTCCTGCCCTTCCTGCTGTTTCCTGTCTCCCTTCTCTGGTGGTTATTACCTCTATACTCTTAGCTTGGAATAATTTGTTTTAGCTGTTTTAGTCCTTGCTGTTGTGGTAACTGATAAGGTTAGTCCTGTCTCGTTGACGTGCCTGGTTGGATAAGGAGGAGTTTATCCATGTGTCTGACCTTTGCTCGCAGTGCCTACTCACTGCTCTCTGGTTCAGGCGGCGTGCTACCATGGGGCACTCGGCCCGGGTTCTCCTCGGAGTTCCTGGAGAGGCCTAGCCTCTTTTCTCTCTGTGGGTGATCCTTGGCGATGGAAGTGCCCGTGCTTCTGACCCTGACCTCTGCTGATCTTCGGATCTGTCAGGGTGATAGGGAATTTCAAACTTACACCCCTTACCGGCCTAAGCCTACAGGACCTTGGTTTCATGCCACTCAGAGATGCCAACGATTTACCCCTCAGGGGCACGTCGGAACCCCTGGTAGACTCGCACCTCCTCCCTCCACCGCGCCCTCCCTATGCAACGCAACTCAGTCCAGGGACTAGATACTTCTGTCCTTTCTATCGAGTGCTTGGTTTACCCCGGTCGGAGACGCGTGGTCAGTGGTGCTTAGATATCCCCCCTCCATATTGTCATTATCCCCCCATCTGTCACATCCGTCCATAGCCTTCAAACTAGAAAACAACTCATCATCATCCCCCCCTCCTTTTAGATGACTAACAAAGAGTACTATTAATGCCCTGGTCCCCTTTTGGTGCCTTCCCCCAATTCACTATTCCTCCCAAAAAGGGCTTTGAGTGATGGTAGGCCTCATGAGATTGACTCAACGAGGCAACCGGTGTTTCAGTGATGTAAGTGTAGGGACAACTCCCGCCTTTCACTCTCTCTGCCTCATCCTCGTGGCTGGATTGGAGACCTAACGGGTGGGCTTTTACTTAAAATTGAACTAACTAAAATTCAGTTAATTACGCAAGGAACTCAGGTTATATAATCGGGATGATCCCTGCTGGTGTAAAAATAGAAAAATAGGAGTATTATACCGTTGCCATCATTGTTAACAAGGACAGTAGTGTTAAATGGGGCCCCCCTCGGGGCTTAACCCGGATTGACGGGGTCTGGGTGACCCTGGTTGACACCTCCTCCCTCCTCCGTGGCCTTTGTCCCTCTTATCCCCCTTACTTTTACTCAACCCAACCAGCACTTAGGGGATCAATGGGCCTCCCGATATAACCTGACTCCCACCTATAACATGCCCTTCTCTCTAGAGGGGTCCCCTCCACCCTGGGGGACCCCTTGCCTGTTAGGCACTCCTCTCCTGTCCTTTAGTCTCTGCCTCTCACTCTTTCTCTGTCCACTAGGGGGCTCTCTCCTCCCCCCCTCCCTGGGGAGGGGGAGCCCCGCACAGCACCACGAGCCCATAGGGGCCCGACGCCTCATGGAGCGTCACCCCTCTCCCACGTGTCCGCAGAGTGGAGCGAGCGTCCTGTCCAAAAAACCAACATTACCAGTGTAGGCCTCCTCTGGTAGTGGGTACTGGCGGTCGACCGCTCGCCCCTCTGCATCCGATGTTCTGGGGGATCATACTGTGACCTCTCCGGCAGTATGATTAGCCTCACAACGTTAGGGTGTTCCAACACCCCGGTTGTCGCTTTCTCTCTTGCACTTAGTCTGATGCTGAGCCTTCTGTACGGGGAGAGATAGTACTTCCTATCAAGGGTTAAAATACACCGCCATTGATCGCGTGCTACGCGTCTGGTCTCCCCGTCCTCGCTCCTTCCACGATTTGAGCTGTCCCTGACGTTTCCCCTTTGCTCAAACGTTCCTGGGGGAACACCTGACGGTGATATCTGAGGCATCGACGAATGGGCCGATCAGACTCACGTTTGGGGGAACCTCTCAGGGTGGTGGTGGTCGGTACTTGGACGCAGTTTGGCTCTACCATCAGAAGATCTGTCGTGGTAGCATCTCTGCCCTTTTAGCTTGTCAGGTGTCAGTTTATGTGGATGTAGATGTAGGCATGTCACTCACCCCCCTTCCCCTTCTACCACAGACGGATCCTGAGTTGCGTTGCACGGCGTTTGTCCGCTCTCCACCTGATCGTGACGGCACACCAGCCTGTCTCCGGGGCTGAGCGGCCCTGATGGGCTCAGGCCCTGTCAGAGGGCATGCCACGGACAGGTAGTTTTAGTTACCCCTTCTAGGATAGAACGGATCGCTCCTCTCCCTGTTTCTCCCACCTCCATTACACACTTCACTGTTATTCCAGTGCCCCTGTTTGACCCTCATCCCTGTTTTTTTTCCTTCTCCCCCGATGCCGCCTGCCCCCTTGGCAGATGCCAGGCAGGGTAGCAGTGGGACGTGTTGTTAGCCGTCCTTCCAGATCCCCCCCTCCAGAACCCTCGCCCAGACCCTAGGGAAAGGCGTTCCCCCTGCTGATGCGGACGGGACCAAGGAGAGGGACGTCACGTCCTGATTAGGGATCGGTGGCACACACCCCTCCCCCTCCCAGACCGCCTGCTCTGCGCCTCACATTGAACTCTTAATTATTCCAATGGGCCACCTTAGCTGCTGCTGGACTCGGATACTGCCCCCTCACCCCCCGGGCATTCCTCTGTGATCTCTCCTGCAGCACCCACTCCACGTTGTGCTTATAAACCTGGTTATGTCATTGTGCATGCATGTTCTGCGGTCCACTGACTTTTGGTTTGCCTCCCTGCACTTGTGGTGTTATTTGTCACTATTATTGTTGTTGTTGATTATTATCTGTCATGTCTGAATACACTTGGATCATTGGTACTGTTGATATCCCACGGTCATTTCCCATGCACCCTCGCCAGACCTTCTCCTGTAGGCCCTCTGCCATGTCCCATCACACCGTTTGCCACTTGCTGTCCATTTCGGGTCGCTGCGCCTGGTACTGCCTGGATGATTATTTCTCTGTGTACGGTTTGAATCATCATACTTAGACTTGACTGGCATCTCTGTTCACCTCTTATTGGCACTACTATTTACTACATGCTTTCCAATGATTACACTCATCCATTACTGATTATCAGGATCATTATATCACAACCACTGATTTACTGACTACGGGCCCTTTAATGTTTTATATGGATTTTTTTCTGAGCGTTTATTCCTCTCATGTTCTTTAGTGTTGTGCCTCTAATTCTTCCATTAGGAATGCGGGCGCTATTCTACTCGATTCCTTTCAAGAGTTCTGTATCTTTTATACATTACTCCCTTTATTCCTTCACACACCTATACTCCTCCACTGTAACTCTTTCATATTCCTTTATTAACGGACTTTTCTCCTCGCTGTATAGTTATATTCTCTCTCCCTCTCTCCCCCAAACGGCTCATTTGAGCTGCTGGTTTCACTGGGGATTCCCCCTTCTGTGACGACAGACTTTCTGACGTCAGTGCTCGGGTCTCCGTTCCTGCTATCTAAAACCTCCGGTTAATTATCCCATTCATTTCTCCGTTTCTGCTACGGTGCATTTATGCACGTTTTCACTTCCAATTCCCTTCGGATTCCTTCTCTTTACTCTCTCCACTAATAATGTCGTCGCCAAATAATTTAATCTTACGCTCCTAAGCATTGTTTCGCCATCGGCTAAATTCACCGTTAGCCCCTTCGTTGCTAGCATTTCTCCTCCGGGTTCCTGTGCCCCGCGTCTCTTCCGGTACTCTTACTGTCAATCAAACGGCTTTCTCTCGTCGCCCTCTTTGAAGTTCTCCGACCTCCCGCCCCCCCGCGCTGCCATTGGCTCTCGTCGTCCACGCACCTTACTTCGTTCTTTCGATGCTTGTATCCTTATCGAACAACACCTGAAAGAACGCCGTGCCTGGATTAATTTCCAAATTTGGTAATTATCAATTATTATTCAATTCTTTAACATTGCACACCCATTCCCTTCAATGACCTTAGCCTGTCTCTTAATATTTGTGACGGTTTTCCCCGTTTTAACCAACTTTCACCGTCCCCCAGCCTTGAGAAAAACTGAAAGAATAAAACCTCCATCACCGTGCGTCTTTGCCGAATCGACCTGAAAAAGTCCTCGCCTTGACCGTCCACACTTCTAACCTTGATGTAAGTATGGATTTTAGATGCTTTTAAATAATGTCCCACTGTTATGCGCGTTGGAATATCCCATAATATCACCGCGGCCCTTATTGCTTGTGTCCCCCCTCCCTGTCGCTTTAATTACCCGTCCATTCACATGTTAATATCACTGTTCCCCTCGGGCCCCCGCTAGCTTAGCCTCACTAGCGGGACCTTTAAACTCCCTCCGCCATTTTCTCTTCAATTTCCCCTCCGCTCCCACTAACCTGACTTCGCTGACCAAATTGGCCTTTAAACTCCCTCCGCCAATATGAAGCGGTTCCTTTTTTCCCCCGTGCCACCTGAAAAGGGTTGCTGCACGCTTATTCACGGGTTTTCCGTTAATCATAACCATAATTACACTCCGGGACTACAGGTGTACATATCAATTTATCACTAGCGTATTAAAAGCACTAGCATACCAAAATTGTTTTTTTGGTGGGCTGCTGTGTCCACACTGACCTCCCCAAGACAATGTATTTTCCCCCCCCCCCCCCCCCCCCCCTCGCCTCGTCCTATTTACCATTACCCAGTCTAATACACTATTGATCCTAGGTAGCATTACAATGTCATAATCCGTTTTAGGCTTAATTGGAGAGTTCTCTTTATTCCCATCCGTTTGCTTGCCCTACGGGCAAGCAAACGAATGTGCTTCTCTACCTTTCTTCTAATTCCACTCATCCTCTCTGTAATCTGGTCCTTATGACTGATGCCCTGTCCCTCTAAAGGTCAGGACCTTATGTTCTCCCCCTTCCTCTTTCCCATCATGGGGCTGCTGCCTCCATGCTCTCAGTTGCCATTAGGGCCTGTCCTGAATCCCTCATCTACATTCCCATTGCTCTCGTCCACTCCTGCTTGATGCAGGCCTGGTCTCCTCCCTCTCCCCCTTCATGCTCTCCTCTGCTCCTCTTCACGCTGACTAGGATTCCTGTCACCTATCCAGTTACGGTCGGCTTACGCCTGCACTGCCTTGACTCTCAGCATACCTTTTTTTAAAAAAGAAACTATGTGTGCTGGCATTGTTTTGATTTTCAGCCCACATATTCAGGACCCACTGTAGAACGCAGTCTATGCGTGCTTGCATTGCCTTGACTCTCAGCATGCCTACATACTAGGTTAGCACATCCCCCTCTAGGATTTTAAACCCCCAGTAGGATTCCCCTCTCCCCCGAAGCTCTCTGTGTGTACCTGTTGGGTTTTCACTCCGGGCACCCAGGTTCTTCCACCCCTCTTAGCAAGCTGAGGCCTTACACCTCCCCTGTGCTGGCCCTCTCCCCTCTCTTTCCTCCTTTTCTCTCACTGGGCTGGGTTAATCTGAAGGCCTGTTGTATTAACACCCTCTCCCCTTTTCCACAGAATTAGTATTACATTGTTGTGATGTGATGTTGTTCTTGCCCATGTTTTCTCCTCCATCTCTGACTCCTCTCTACCCTCTACAGACACTAATCTCACACACACACGCACGCCATCTCAGACACACACACCTCTCCCTGCATTCTTAGTCTACCATTTCTTTCCACGTCTGTGTCTGACTGTCTCTGGCACACTCCCACTAATCCCTTGGCTCTCGGCCTTATCCTACACCCCTTTTTTTTCCCCCCTACTACCTAAACCCAACCACTTCCTACTGACTGGCCTTGACCTTTGCTAGATCTGTTCCAACTCCCAACCCTCAGCTCATCCTAATCCCAACCCTTTCTGTTCTTACCTAATTCCCAACCCTCAGCTTATCCTATCCCCAACCCTTTCTGTTCTTACCTAACTCCCAACCCTCAGCTTATCCTATCCCCAACCCTTTCTGTTCTTACCTAACTCCCAACCCTCAGCTTATCCTTACCCCAACCCTTTCTGTTCTTATCTAAACCCAACCCTCATCTTATCCTAACCCCAACCCTTTCTGTTCTTATCTAAACCCAACCCTCTACTTATCCTGACCCCAACCCTTTCTGTTCTTATCTAAACCCAACCCTCAGCTTATCCTGACCCCAACCCTTTCTGCTCTTATCTAACTCCCAACCCTCAACTTATCCTAACCCCGACCCTTTCTGTTCTTATCTAAACCCAACCACTCCCTGCATGCTGGCTCTGACCTCTGTCCCTGCCTCTAACCTCCTCGCTCACCCTAACCTCAACCATCCTGGGCTGTACCTAACACTTAACCGCTCCCTGCATGCCTACTTTGACCTTTTGACATTCACCCATTCCCAACCTTCAACCTAAATCCTGCTCTGACCTCTGACCTCTGTCTCTGCCTTGACCCCTGTTCTGAAAAGACGCCTTAGTCTAGCGGTCTTGGATCTGGTTTCTTCTTACCAGCTTAACCCTCTTGATAATGATAACTCCGGTGCACACACAATTTTTGGATGTGGACCTACATGTAGATGAGTAGCACACAGGCATATTTATATGCAGGTTTTTCCTTTTTTTCCCCCCCCCTGTTTTCTCTCTCCCTCCTTTCCTCCACCCCACATGCACACACACTCACAACCATATACATGTTCTTTCACACACATTCCCCTCTCTCTCTCTCTCTTCTCTCTCTCTCTCTGTCCTTTTAAACAGGTGCTGAATCTGGACTCCCGTGGTTTAACCCTAAACATTCCTTTTTTTTCCCCTTTCTATTACAGATTAACATAGTTATCTTAATGTTGCCCCCCCCCCCCCCCTCCCTCTCTCCTTTCTCTCTCCCCCTCCCATCTTTTCCCTAGACACAAATTAAATTCGATACCGCTTTGGGTGGATCACCAGGGGCCACCTGGTGGCCTGGAAATGTAACTTTTTTAACATTTTTTCACATTTCCGTGTCACCTGGGTTGCCCCTGTCGATCCGTAGTCGTAGGACCGCCCTTTTTACCTGCTTAAACCCCTTTTATTTGGAACTGCCTGAAGAGCTCGGCCCTTATTGCGAGCGAAACCGGTCGCGGTTAGTAGGCCATTGCGCGCGCTCCGTTTATTCTGGTAGGGGCTCGCAGGGCGTCCCACCCGGAGTGCGATGGTCTCCATTTTTGAACTGCAAATTTTGTTTGCTCGGAAGAGCGCCTCATCTTCTGTGCCCCTCTCTCTCGTTCTCCCTCTCTCCATCCTGCTATACCTCTATCTGACCATCTGTCTCTCCCTCTCTCTCTCTCTCTCTCTCTCTCCCATCTCTCCCCCCCTCCCCCTACTTTGAGACACTGTTTATGGCACTCATGTGTCTCTGTGCCTTAACCTCTTCCTCCCACAGCAATCGATGATGACCTCTACTCTGCGGATCGCCGAGTATAGGATAGCTTCTTATCTTTCAGGCAGGCCCCTTTTAGCTCTTTCTTACAGCTTAGCTTCTCGGCAAGGTAGGACACACACTCACTCACTCACCCACTTAGTGACACACACACACGCGCTCTGGCCCTCCGGTTTTTTACTTTTGCTATCCGCCTCTTCTCTTGCCTGGTAGTCCACTGTGTTGGTTTCACCCCCCTTGTCTTGCCTTCCTTCTTTCCCTCTCCCCCGCCTCCTCCCCCCCGCCTCCTCCCCCCCTTTCCCCCCCCCCCCCCCCCCCCCCCCCCCCCTCCCCCCACTAGCATGTCTCCTCCTCGCCAGTGGCGTTACGCCCCCCAGAATCCCCCCCACCATCCCTATAGACCCCACCCCTACCTTCCCCCTCCTCCCCCCTCCCACGACCCAGACTCTGGTGCCCGCTGGGTCTACATGACCCCTGACCCCTACCTCCATTATTATCCCCCCTACGCACCGCGCCTCAGTGGCAGCCTCCCCGGTCCCTTCCACCATCACGCCCCACGGCAGGGCTACCACCACCGCCCCCCTCCCTCTTATCATCCCTCCTCTCACCAGACCTCTGGTCACCTGAGGACCCCCAATAATGTCCCCCCCACCCCCACCCCTCTGTTCCCACATCTCTCCAGACCCACCTACTCCACCAGCTCCTCCACCTCCACACCCCCTCCCTCCAGACGTCGCCGCCGGGGAGGGTCACATAGGACTCCGGCCCAAAAATACCATGCGGCTAAGCTGGCGGCCACCCGTCCCCCTCCTCCTCCCCCCTCCTCCACTCCCCGACCCCTCTTGGGCCCCAGCCCCAACCCGACCCACCACGGGTCGGGAACACCTTCCGTGTCCACCGCCACCCCTACCACACCGGGCCCGCTCTCGAGCACGGGAGCCACCTTGGGCTCCTCCGCCACGCCCCAGACCCCGGCCAGCTCCACCGGCCGCAGCAGCACCTCGGCCCCCGCCTCTGCCCCCACGGTCCCCGCAGCACTGAGGACATCGGCGCCCCGAATTGTCAGGCCCACCCCATCCACCCCGTCATCATCCACCACCCCCGCCCCCCTCCTCTCCACAGACCTGCACGCGGTCTCCCGCCACCAGTCCCTTAAGGTCTACGGCAGGCGAACCACGGAGGCGGGCAAACTAGTCTGCCGCCTCCTCAGGACGGCCTACCACCACGGGCAAGTGTCGGCGTTTTTGAACGAGGGCATCCCTCCACCTGGCTATGACAGCAAGGTGGAGGAGTACGCCGCCCAGTTCCGCCCACTCTCCCCCACTCCGGAGAGCCTACGGGAACTGCGCAATAACGCGGTTACCTGGATACGCCACAATTACCAGGTCCTCTCCGCCCACTACTCCTCCACCCTCACCTCACTCTCCGGCCTCCTCAGGACCCAGTTCCCCATCCACCGCTCATGGTCGGACTCCTGGGAACTGGGGGTACGTTGGGCCACGCAGGACCTCAATGCCCCCATCCCCCAGAGGGTCCTGCAGCACACCAGATCCCTGCTGCCAGCGGAAATCTACCCCACAGGCCCCCACTCCCCCTATGTGTGTGCCACCGCCGATAGAGCCACCCCACGTAGTTCCCCCACCACCGCCGCCAGTTCCCGGACTCCGCTTAACCCCCTCCCTACCCCGTTGGAAGCCCGAGCCTCGCCGGCAGCTGCCACAAGCGGTGCTGCCTCAGGCTCGGATGAGACCACCCTGGCCACACCCATCCCCCCCTCACCAACCACTGCTCCCATGGCCAACCCCCCTCCCCCTCCTCACCTCACGCCACCGACCACCGCCAATGTGGTCACCGTACGGGCCCAGGTTCACTCTGTGCCCACCGGTGCCAATTGGAGCCCCATCGACGTGAACGAGGTCTCCACGGGCTCTCAGCCACCGACCCCGCTCCCGGCCAAACGCACGCACGGCCCACCTACCACGGTGGTTGCCGATGACGTCATCACCGCCCCAGCAGCACCCCCGCCGGCAGCCCACGACGACGAGATTCCAATGGAACTCCAGTTCGACTGTGACTCCCTATCCCTGTCCCCCCCTCCCCCCTCACGCACCACCTCCCCCTCCCCCGAGTGGAGACCCATCACTCGGGATGAGGAGGCTGCCCTCCTCGGACCCCCTTCTCCAGACTCCCTTGAACACGATGACGTGGATAACACCACCGCCATCCCTCCCCTAGCCCCCCCAGTCGCCTCTTTGCCCCCCGCCTCCCTTTTGGGAACTCTGCGGAACCAGGCCGCCCCACCCCCTATTACCACCACCACCACCACCCCTCGCTTCCCACGGTTCAAATCTACCTCGGCGGCACGCACTGAGGACCCACGCCCGCTCCCCGCTTATACCCGCCACGACCATGGGGGTAAAAAACGATCTTGGACCCTGACCCCCAATAGGAGCACACTGGTTTTGGGTGACTCCAACCTCCACCGCCTCCCCTTCATATTGCGGGACTACGTCCAGGTAGACTGCTACCCAGGGGCCAAACTGTGTCACGCAGTGGACATCCTGGGCAGCATCAAAGCACCCGTCATGCAGGTGACCAGGGTCATCTTATCCTTTGGCCTTAACAACAGGTCGGTCTCCCTGGACACCTCCACTCGCCAAATACGAGCCCTGTTCGCCAACGCGATTGCGGCCTTCCCCTTTGCCTCCATCGCCATCCCCTTAATCAACACCAGCCCCAACCTACCCAAGTCGGAGAGGAACACCATTTTTGCCCTCAACAATTTCATAGCTGTCCACATGCCCATCATCCCCCTACTCCCGACTCACCTCTTTCACACTGGCCCTGATGACATACACTGGACCGCACCCACTGCCAAATCCATTCTGGACCACTGGTCCGACTTTTTGGACTAAGGCAGCCATACCCCACCCACACCATTGTGCCTCTCTATCCCCTTACTTTGACACCACGTCATTTGGGCCAGACCCACCTCACCCCTGGGCCCCCCCTCCATCTCACCCCACCTCTCATCTCGCCCCAGGTTGGGTTGAATAAAAAGGCAGGCGCCCCCCTCATTACCGCGCGCCACCATGCCCCGATAATCACGGGGGAACAGAAAAGCGGGCGCCCCCCCTATTACCCCGGGAGCCCGGACCTCGCGCACCCCCCCACTACCCCAGCCCACCTGGCCCTACCCATATGCCCCCCACACCCACATGCCCCGATAATCACGGGGGAACAGAAAAGCGGGCGCCCCCCCTATTACCCCGGGAGCCCGTACCGCGCACCCCTCCATGACCCCAGCCCACCTGGCCCTACCCATATGCCCCCCCCACACCCACATGCCCCGATAATCACGCCCGCCCTCACACGGCCTCCGGCCGTGTTCGGGCGTTCACCATAGGGTACCCCCTTCCCACCTCCTCCTTCCCCCCTTCCCACCTCCTCCTTCCCCCCTTCCCACCTCTCCCCTTCTCCAGCAAACCCCTGTCTCCTGCGGTGTAATGTGCTGTGGGCCGTGTTCTGCCTGTTGTGGGCCGTGTTCTGCCTGTTGTGGGCCGTGTTCTGCCTGCTGTGAGCCAGCCCTCCCTCCTGCCACCTGCCCTCCTGCTATGTGCCCTCCTGCTGGGAGCCCTGCTGCCGTTGCTGGGTAACCTCCTGCGCTCTGTGGGAATGCTCTCCTGCTCGGTGTGCTGTGTGAATGCTCTCCTGCTGTCTGTCGTATGAATGCCTTCCTGCTGTCTGCTGTCTGAATGCTGTGGGAATGCTCTCCTGCTCGGTGTGCTGTCTGACTGCTGTGTGAATGCCTTCCTGCTCCGTGTGCTGTCTGAATACTCTCCTGCTGACTGCCATGTGAATGCTCTCCTGCTCTCCTGCTCTCCTGCTGTCTGCCATGTGAATGCTCTCTTGCTGTCTGCTGAGTGAATATTCTCCGGCGGGTGAATGCTCTGTCTTCTGGCTCCTACCTTCTGTGTGCTGTGTGCCCTCACGCGCCCTCACACGGCCTCCGGCCGTGTTCGGGCGCTTCCCAACTGTCGTTTAGGACTTGTTGGGTTCCTGCCCTTCCTGCTGTTTCCTGTCTCCCTTCTCTGGTGGTTATTACCTCTATACTCTTAGCTTGGAATAATTTGTTTTAGCTGTTTTAGTCCTTGCTGTTGTGGTAACTGATAAGGTTAGTCCTGTCTCGTTGACGTGCCTGGTTGGATAAGGAGGAGTTTATCCATGTGTCTGACCTTTGCTCGCAGTGCCTACTCACTGCTCTCTGGTTCAGGCGGCGTGCTACCATGGGGCACTCGGCCCGGGTTCTCCTCGGAGTTCCTGGAGAGGCCTAGCCTCTTTTCTCTCTGTGGGTGATCCTTGGCGATGGAAGTGCCCGTGCTTCTGACCCTGACCTCTGCTGATCTTCGGATCTGTCAGGGTGATAGGGAATTTCAAACTTACACCCCTTACCGGCCTAAGCCTACAGGACCTTGGTTTCATGCCACTCAGAGATGCCAACGATTTACCCCTCAGGGGCACGTCGGAACCCCTGGTAGACTCGCACCTCCTCCCTCCACCGCGCCCTCCCTATGCAACGCAACTCAGTCCAGGGACTAGATACTTCTGTCCTTTCTATCGAGTGCTTGGTTTACCCCGGTCGGAGACGCGTGGTCAGTGGTGCTTAGATATCCCCCCTCCATATTGTCTATATCCCCCCATCTGTCACATCCGTCCATAGCCTTCAAACTAGAAAACAACTCATCATCATCCCCCCCTCCTTTTAGATGACTAACAAAGAGTACTATTAATGCCCTGGTCCCCTTTTGGTGCCTTCCCCCAATTCACTATTCCTCCCAAAAAGGGCTTTGAGTGATGGTAGGCCTCATGAGATTGACTCAACGAGGCAACCGGTGTTTCAGTGATGTAAGTGTAGGGACAACTCCCGCCTTTCACTCTCTCTGCCTCATCCTCGTGGCTGGATTGGAGACCTAACGGGTGGGCTTTTACTTAAAATTGAACTAACTAAAATTCAGTTAATTACGCAAGGAACTCAGGTTATATAATCGGGATGATCCCTGCTGGTGTAAAAATAGAAAAATAGGAGTATTATACCGTTGCCATCATTGTTAACAAGGACAGTAGTGTTAAATGGGGCCCCCCTCGGGGCTTAACCCGGATTGACGGGGTCTGGGTGACCCTGGTTGACACCTCCTCCCTCCTCCGTGGCCTTTGTCCCTCTTATCCCCCTTACTTTTACTCAACCCAACCAGCACTTAGGGGATCAATGGGCCTCCCGATATAACCTGACTCCCACCTATAACATGCCCTTCTCTCTAGAGGGGTCCCCTCCACCCTGGGGGACCCCTTGCCTGTTAGGCACTCCTCTCCTGTCCTTTAGTCTCTGCCTCTCACTCTTTCTCTGTCCACTAGGGGGCTCTCTCCTCCCCCCCTCCCTGGGGAGGGGGAGCCCCGCACAGCACCACGAGCCCATAGGGGCCCGACGCCTCATGGAGCGTCACCCCTCTCCCACGTGTCCGCAGAGTGGAGCGAGCGTCCTGTCCAAAAAACCAACATTACCAGTGTAGGCCTCCTCTGGTAGTGGGTACTGGCGGTCGACCGCTCGCCCCTCTGCATCCGATGTTCTGGGGGATCATACTGTGACCTCTCCGGCAGTATGATTAGCCTCACAACGTTAGGGTGTTCCAACACCCCGGTTGTCGCTTTCTCTCTTGCACTTAGTCTGATGCTGAGCCTTCTGTACGGGGAGAGATAGTACTTCCTATCAAGGGTTAAAATACACCGCCATTGATCGCGTGCTACGCGTCTGGTCTCCCCGTCCTCGCTCCTTCCACGATTTGAGCTGTCCCTGACGTTTCCCCTTTGCTCAAACGTTCCTGGGGGAACACCTGACGGTGATATCTGAGGCATCGACGAATGGGCCGATCAGACTCACGTTTGGGGGAACCTCTCAGGGTGGTGGTGGTCGGTACTTGGACGCAGTTTGGCTCTACCATCAGAAGATCTGTCGTGGTAGCATCTCTGCCCTTTTAGCTTGTCAGGTGTCAGTTTATGTGGATGTAGATGTAGGCATGTCACTCACCCCCCTTCCCCTTCTACCACAGACGGATCCTGAGTTGCGTTGCACGGCGTTTGTCCGCTCTCCACCTGATCGTGACGGCACACCAGCCTGTCTCCGGGGCTGAGCGGCCCTGATGGGCTCAGGCCCTGTCAGAGGGCATGCCACGGACAGGTAGTTTTAGTTACCCCTTCTAGGATAGAACGGATCGCTCCTCTCCCTGTTTCTCCCACCTCCATTACACACTTCACTGTTATTCCAGTGCCCCTGTTTGACCCTCATCCCTGTTTTTTTTCCTTCTCCCCCGATGCCGCCTGCCCCCTTGGCAGATGCCAGGCAGGGTAGCAGTGGGACGTGTTGTTAGCCGTCCTTCCAGATCCCCCCCTCCAGAACCCTCGCCCAGACCCTAGGGAAAGGCGTTCCCCCTGCTGATGCGGACGGGACCAAGGAGAGGGACGTCACGTCCTGATTAGGGATCGGTGGCACACACCCCTCCCCCTCCCAGACCGCCTGCTCTGCGCCTCACATTGAACTCTTAATTATTCCAATGGGCCACCTTAGCTGCTGCTGGACTCGGATACTGCCCCCTCACCCCCCGGGCATTCCTCTGTGATCTCTCCTGCAGCACCCACTCCACGTTGTGCTTATAAACCTGGTTATGTCATTGTGCATGCATGTTCTGCGGTCCACTGACTTTTGGTTTGCCTCCCTGCACTTGTGGTGTTATTTGTCACTATTATTGTTGTTGTTGATTATTATCTGTCATGTCTGAATACACTTGGATCATTGGTACTGTTGATATCCCACGGTCATTTCCCATGCACCCTCGCCAGACCTTCTCCTGTAGGCCCTCTGCCATGTCCCATCACACCGTTTGCCACTTGCTGTCCATTTCGGGTCGCTGCGCCTGGTACTGCCTGGATGATTATTTCTCTGTGTACGGTTTGAATCATCATACTTAGACTTGACTGGCATCTCTGTTCACCTCTTATTGGCACTACTATTTACTACATGCTTTCCAATGATTACACTCATCCATTACTGATTATCAGGATCATTATATCACAACCACTGATTTACTGACTACGGGCCCTTTAATGTTTTATATGGATTTTTTTCTGAGCGTTTATTCCTCTCATGTTCTTTAGTGTTGTGCCTCTAATTCTTCCATTAGGAATGCGGGCGCTATTCTACTCGATTCCTTTCAAGAGTTCTGTATCTTTTATACATTACTCCCTTTATTCCTTCACACACCTATACTCCTCCACTGTAACTCTTTCATATTCCTTTATTAACGGACTTTTCTCCTCGCTGTATAGTTATATTCTCTCTCCCTCTCTCCCCCAAACGGCTCATTTGAGCTGCTGGTTTCACTGGGGATTCCCCCTTCTGTGACGACAGACTTTCTGACGTCAGTGCTCGGGTCTCCGTTCCTGCTATCTAAAACCTCCGGTTAATTATCCCATTCATTTCTCCGTTTCTGCTACGGTGCATTTATGCACGTTTTCACTTCCAATTCCCTTCGGATTCCTTCTCTTTACTCTCTCCACTAATAATGTCGTCGCCAAATAATTTAATCTTACGCTCCTAAGCATTGTTTCGCCATCGGCTAAATTCACCGTTAGCCCCTTCGTTGCTAGCATTTCTCCTCCGGGTTCCTGTGCCCCGCGTCTCTTCCGGTACTCTTACTGTCAATCAAACGGCTTTCTCTCGTCGCCCTCTTTGAAGTTCTCCGACCTCCCGCCCCCCCGCGCTGCCATTGGCTCTCGTCGTCCACGCACCTTACTTCGTTCTTTCGATGCTTGTATCCTTATCGAACAACACCTGAAAGAACGCCGTGCCTGGATTAATTTCCAAATTTGGTAATTATCAATTATTATTCAATTCTTTAACATTGCACACCCATTCCCTTCAATGACCTTAGCCTGTCTCTTAATATTTGTGACGGTTTTCCCCGTTTTAACCAACTTTCACCGTCCCCCAGCCTTGAGAAAAACTGAAAGAATAAAACCTCCATCACCGTGCGTCTTTGCCGAATCGACCTGAAAAAGTCCTCGCCTTGACCGTCCACACTTCTAACCTTGATGTAAGTATGGATTTTAGATGCTTTTAAATAATGTCCCACTGTTATGCGCGTTGGAATATCCCATAATATCACCGCGGCCCTTATTGCTTGTGTCCCCCCTCCCTGTCGCTTTAATTACCCGTCCATTCACATGTTAATATCACTGTTCCCCTCGGGCCCCCGCTAGCTTAGCCTCACTAGCGGGACCTTTAAACTCCCTCCGCCATTTTCTCTTCAATTTCCCCTCCGCTCCCACTAACCTGACTTCGCTGACCAAATTGGCCTTTAAACTCCCTCCGCCAATATGAAGCGGTTCCTTTTTTCCCCCGTGCCACCTGAAAAGGGTTGCTGCACGCTTATTCACGGGTTTTCCGTTAATCATAACCATAATTACACTCCGGGACTACAGGTGTACATATCAATTTATCACTAGCGTATTAAAAGCACTAGCATACCAAAATTGTTTTTTTGGTGGGCTGCTGTGTCCACACTGACCTCCCCAAGACAATGTATTTTCCCCCCCCCCCCCCCCCCCCCCTCGCCTCGTCCTATTTACCATTACCCAGTCTAATACACTATTGATCCTAGGTAGCATTACAATGTCATAATCCGTTTTAGGCTTAATTGGAGAGTTCTCTTTATTCCCATCCGTTTGCTTGCCCTACGGGCAAGCAAACGAATGTGCTTCTCTACCTTTCTTCTAATTCCACTCATCCTCTCTGTAATCTGGTCCTTATGACTGATGCCCTGTCCCTCTAAAGGTCAGGACCTTATGTTCTCCCCCTTCCTCTTTCCCATCATGGGGCTGCTGCCTCCATGCTCTCAGTTGCCATTAGGGCCTGTCCTGAATCCCTCATCTACATTCCCATTGCTCTCGTCCACTCCTGCTTGATGCAGGCCTGGTCTCCTCCCTCTCCCCCTTCATGCTCTCCTCTGCTCCTCTTCACGCTGACTAGGATTCCTGTCACCTATCCAGTTACGGTCGGCTTACGCCTGCACTGCCTTGACTCTCAGCATACCTTTTTTTAAAAAAGAAACTATGTGTGCTGGCATTGTTTTGATTTTCAGCCCACATATTCAGGACCCACTGTAGAACGCAGTCTATGCGTGCTTGCATTGCCTTGACTCTCAGCATGCCTACATACTAGGTTAGCACATCCCCCTCTAGGATTTTAAACCCCCAGTAGGATTCCCCTCTCCCCCGAAGCTCTCTGTGTGTACCTGTTGGGTTTTCACTCCGGGCACCCAGGTTCTTCCACCCCTCTTAGCAAGCTGAGGCCTTACACCTCCCCTGTGCTGGCCCTCTCCCCTCTCTTTCCTCCTTTTCTCTCACTGGGCTGGGTTAATCTGAAGGCCTGTTGTATTAACACCCTCTCCCCTTTTCCACAGAATTAGTATTACATTGTTGTGATGTGATGTTGTTCTTGCCCATGTTTTCTCCTCCATCTCTGACTCCTCTCTACCCTCTACAGACACTAATCTCACACACACACGCACGCCATCTCAGACACACACACCTCTCCCTGCATTCTTAGTCTACCATTTCTTTCCACGTCTGTGTCTGACTGTCTCTGGCACACTCCCACTAATCCCTTGGCTCTCGGCCTTATCCTACACCCCTTTTTTTTCCCCCCTACTACCTAAACCCAACCACTTCCTACTGACTGGCCTTGACCTTTGCTAGATCTGTTCCAACTCCCAACCCTCAGCTCATCCTAATCCCAACCCTTTCTGTTCTTACCTAATTCCCAACCCTCAGCTTATCCTATCCCCAACCCTTTCTGTTCTTACCTAACTCCCAACCCTCAGCTTATCCTATCCCCAACCCTTTCTGTTCTTACCTAACTCCCAACCCTCAGCTTATCCTTACCCCAACCCTTTCTGTTCTTATCTAAACCCAACCCTCATCTTATCCTAACCCCAACCCTTTCTGTTCTTATCTAAACCCAACCCTCTACTTATCCTGACCCCAACCCTTTCTGTTCTTATCTAAACCCAACCCTCAGCTTATCCTGACCCCAACCCTTTCTGCTCTTATCTAACTCCCAACCCTCAACTTATCCTAACCCCGACCCTTTCTGTTCTTATCTAAACCCAACCACTCCCTGCATGCTGGCTCTGACCTCTGTCCCTGCCTCTAACCTCCTCGCTCACCCTAACCTCAACCATCCTGGGCTGTACCTAACACTTAACCGCTCCCTGCATGCCTACTTTGACCTTTTGACATTCACCCATTCCCAACCTTCAACCTAAATCCTGCTCTGACCTCTGACCTCTGTCTCTGCCTTGACCCCTGTTCTGAAAAGACGCCTTAGTCTAGCGGTCTTGGATCTGGTTTCTTCTTACCAGCTTAACCCACTTGATAATGATAACTCCGGTGCACACACACATTTTTGGATGTGGACCTACATGTAGATGAGTAGCACACAGGCATATTTATATGCAGGTTTTTTCCTTTTTTCCCCCCCCTGTTTTCTCTCTCCCTCCTTTCCTCCACCCCACATGCACACACACTCACAACCATATACATGTTCTTTCACACACATTCCCCTCTCTCTCTCTCTCTTCTCTCTCTCTCTCTGTCCTTTTAAACAGGTGCTGAATCTGGACTCCCGTGGTTTAACCCTAAACATTCCTTTTTTTTCCCCTTTCTATTACAGATTAACATAGTTATCTTAATGTTGCCCCCCCCCCCCCCCTCCCTCTCTCCTTTCTCTCTCCCCCTCCCATCTTTTCCCTAGACACAAATTAAATTCGATACCGCTTTGGGTGGATCACCAGGGGCCACCTGGTGGCCTGGAAATGTAACTTTTTTAACATTTTTTCACATTTCCGTGTCACCTGGGTTGCCCCTGTCGATCCGTAGTCGTAGGACCGCCCTTTTTACCTGCTTAAACCCCTTTTATTTGGAACTGCCTGAAGAGCTCGGCCCTTATTGCGAGCGAAACCGGTCGCGGTTAGTAGGCCATTGCGCGCGCTCCGTTTATTCTGGTAGGGGCTCGCAGGGCGTCCCACCCGGAGTGCGATGGTCTCCATTTTTGAACTGCAAATTTTGTTTGCTCGGAAGAGCGCCTCATCTTCTGTGCCCCTCTCTCTCGTTCTCCCTCTCTCCATCCTGCTATACCTCTATCTGACCATCTGTCTCTCCCTCTCTCTCTCTCTCTCTCTCTCTCCCATCTCTCCCCCCCTCCCCCTACTTTGAGACACTGTTTATGGCACTCATGTGTCTCTGTGCCTTAACCTCTTCCTCCCACAGCAATCGATGATGACCTCTACTCTGCGGATCGCCGAGTATAGGATAGCTTCTTATCTTTCAGGCAGGCCCCTTTTAGCTCTTTCTTACAGCTTAGCTTCTCGGCAAGGTAGGACACACACTCACTCACTCACCCACTTAGTGACACACACACACGCGCTCTGGCCCTCCGGTTTTTTACTTTTGCTATCCGCCTCTTCTCTTGCCTGGTAGTCCACTGTGTTGGTTTCACCCCCCTTGTCTTGCCTTCCTTCTTTCCCTCTCCCCCGCCTCCTCCCCCCCGCCTCCTCCCCCCCTTTCCCCCCCCCCCCCCCCCCCCCCCCCCCCCTCCCCCCACTAGCATGTCTCCTCCTCGCCAGTGGCGTTACGCCCCCCAGAATCCCCCCCACCATCCCTATAGACCCCACCCCTACCTTCCCCCTCCTCCCCCCTCCCACGACCCAGACTCTGGTGCCCGCTGGGTCTACATGACCCCTGACCCCTACCTCCATTATTATCCCCCCTACGCACCGCGCCTCAGTGGCAGCCTCCCCGGTCCCTTCCACCATCACGCCCCACGGCAGGGCTACCACCACCGCCCCCCTCCCTCTTATCATCCCTCCTCTCACCAGACCTCTGGTCACCTGAGGACCCCCAATAATGTCCCCCCCACCCCCACCCCTCTGTTCCCACATCTCTCCAGACCCACCTACTCCACCAGCTCCTCCACCTCCACACCCCCTCCCTCCAGACGTCGCCGCCGGGGAGGGTCACATAGGACTCCGGCCCAAAAATACCATGCGGCTAAGCTGGCGGCCACCCGTCCCCCTCCTCCTCCCCCCTCCTCCACTCCCCGACCCCTCTTGGGCCCCAGCCCCAACCCGACCCACCACGGGTCGGGAACACCTTCCGTGTCCACCGCCACCCCTACCACACCGGGCCCGCTCTCGAGCACGGGAGCCACCTTGGGCTCCTCCGCCACGCCCCAGACCCCGGCCAGCTCCACCGGCCGCAGCAGCACCTCGGCCCCCGCCTCTGCCCCCACGGTCCCCGCAGCACTGAGGACATCGGCGCCCCGAATTGTCAGGCCCACCCCATCCACCCCGTCATCATCCACCACCCCCGCCCCCCTCCTCTCCACAGACCTGCACGCGGTCTCCCGCCACCAGTCCCTTAAGGTCTACGGCAGGCGAACCACGGAGGCGGGCAAACTAGTCTGCCGCCTCCTCAGGACGGCCTACCACCACGGGCAAGTGTCGGCGTTTTTGAACGAGGGCATCCCTCCACCTGGCTATGACAGCAAGGTGGAGGAGTACGCCGCCCAGTTCCGCCCACTCTCCCCCACTCCGGAGAGCCTACGGGAACTGCGCAATAACGCGGTTACCTGGATACGCCACAATTACCAGGTCCTCTCCGCCCACTACTCCTCCACCCTCACCTCACTCTCCGGCCTCCTCAGGACCCAGTTCCCCATCCACCGCTCATGGTCGGACTCCTGGGAACTGGGGGTACGTTGGGCCACGCAGGACCTCAATGCCCCCATCCCCCAGAGGGTCCTGCAGCACACCAGATCCCTGCTGCCAGCGGAAATCTACCCCACAGGCCCCCACTCCCCCTATGTGTGTGCCACCGCCGATAGAGCCACCCCACGTAGTTCCCCCACCACCGCCGCCAGTTCCCGGACTCCGCTTAACCCCCTCCCTACCCCGTTGGAAGCCCGAGCCTCGCCGGCAGCTGCCACAAGCGGTGCTGCCTCAGGCTCGGATGAGACCACCCTGGCCACACCCATCCCCCCCTCACCAACCACTGCTCCCATGGCCAACCCCCCTCCCCCTCCTCACCTCACGCCACCGACCACCGCCAATGTGGTCACCGTACGGGCCCAGGTTCACTCTGTGCCCACCGGTGCCAATTGGAGCCCCATCGACGTGAACGAGGTCTCCACGGGCTCTCAGCCACCGACCCCGCTCCCGGCCAAACGCACGCACGGCCCACCTACCACGGTGGTTGCCGATGACGTCATCACCGCCCCAGCAGCACCCCCGCCGGCAGCCCACGACGACGAGATTCCAATGGAACTCCAGTTCGACTGTGACTCCCTATCCCTGTCCCCCCCTCCCCCCTCACGCACCACCTCCCCCTCCCCCGAGTGGAGACCCATCACTCGGGATGAGGAGGCTGCCCTCCTCGGACCCCCTTCTCCAGACTCCCTTGAACACGATGACGTGGATAACACCACCGCCATCCCTCCCCTAGCCCCCCCAGTCGCCTCTTTGCCCCCCGCCTCCCTTTTGGGAACTCTGCGGAACCAGGCCGCCCCACCCCCTATTACCACCACCACCACCACCCCTCGCTTCCCACGGTTCAAATCTACCTCGGCGGCACGCACTGAGGACCCACGCCCGCTCCCCGCTTATACCCGCCACGACCATGGGGGTAAAAAACGATCTTGGACCCTGACCCCCAATAGGAGCACACTGGTTTTGGGTGACTCCAACCTCCACCGCCTCCCCTTCATATTGCGGGACTACGTCCAGGTAGACTGCTACCCAGGGGCCAAACTGTGTCACGCAGTGGACATCCTGGGCAGCATCAAAGCACCCGTCATGCAGGTGACCAGGGTCATCTTATCCTTTGGCCTTAACAACAGGTCGGTCTCCCTGGACACCTCCACTCGCCAAATACGAGCCCTGTTCGCCAACGCGATTGCGGCCTTCCCCTTTGCCTCCATCGCCATCCCCTTAATCAACACCAGCCCCAACCTACCCAAGTCGGAGAGGAACACCATTTTTGCCCTCAACAATTTCATAGCTGTCCACATGCCCATCATCCCCCTACTCCCGACTCACCTCTTTCACACTGGCCCTGATGACATACACTGGACCGCACCCACTGCCAAATCCATTCTGGACCACTGGTCCGACTTTTTGGACTAAGGCAGCCATACCCCACCCACACCATTGTGCCTCTCTATCCCCTTACTTTGACACCACGTCATTTGGGCCAGACCCACCTCACCCCTGGGCCCCCCCTCCATCTCACCCCACCTCTCATCTCGCCCCAGGTTGGGTTGAATAAAAAGGCAGGCGCCCCCCTCATTACCGCGCGCCACCATGCCCCGATAATCACGGGGGAACAGAAAAGCGGGCGCCCCCCCTATTACCCCGGGAGCCCGGACCTCGCGCACCCCCCCACTACCCCAGCCCACCTGGCCCTACCCATATGCCCCCCACACCCACATGCCCCGATAATCACGGGGGAACAGAAAAGCGGGCGCCCCCCCTATTACCCCGGGAGCCCGTACCGCGCACCCCTCCATGACCCCAGCCCACCTGGCCCTACCCATATGCCCCCCCCACACCCACATGCCCCGATAATCACGCCCGCCCTCACACGGCCTCCGGCCGTGTTCGGGCGTTCACCATAGGGTACCCCCTTCCCACCTCCTCCTTCCCCCCTTCCCACCTCCTCCTTCCCCCCTTCCCACCTCTCCCCTTCTCCAGCAAACCCCTGTCTCCTGCGGTGTAATGTGCTGTGGGCCGTGTTCTGCCTGTTGTGGGCCGTGTTCTGCCTGTTGTGGGCCGTGTTCTGCCTGCTGTGAGCCAGCCCTCCCTCCTGCCACCTGCCCTCCTGCTATGTGCCCTCCTGCTGGGAGCCCTGCTGCCGTTGCTGGGTAACCTCCTGCGCTCTGTGGGAATGCTCTCCTGCTCGGTGTGCTGTGTGAATGCTCTCCTGCTGTCTGTCGTATGAATGCCTTCCTGCTGTCTGCTGTCTGAATGCTGTGGGAATGCTCTCCTGCTCGGTGTGCTGTCTGACTGCTGTGTGAATGCCTTCCTGCTCCGTGTGCTGTCTGAATACTCTCCTGCTGACTGCCATGTGAATGCTCTCCTGCTCTCCTGCTCTCCTGCTGTCTGCCATGTGAATGCTCTCTTGCTGTCTGCTGAGTGAATATTCTCCGGCGGGTGAATGCTCTGTCTTCTGGCTCCTACCTTCTGTGTGCTGTGTGCCCTCACGCGCCCTCACACGGCCTCCGGCCGTGTTCGGGCGCTTCCCAACTGTCGTTTAGGACTTGTTGGGTTCCTGCCCTTCCTGCTGTTTCCTGTCTCCCTTCTCTGGTGGTTATTACCTCTATACTCTTAGCTTGGAATAATTTGTTTTAGCTGTTTTAGTCCTTGCTGTTGTGGTAACTGATAAGGTTAGTCCTGTCTCGTTGACGTGCCTGGTTGGATAAGGAGGAGTTTATCCATGTGTCTGACCTTTGCTCGCAGTGCCTACTCACTGCTCTCTGGTTCAGGCGGCGTGCTACCATGGGGCACTCGGCCCGGGTTCTCCTCGGAGTTCCTGGAGAGGCCTAGCCTCTTTTCTCTCTGTGGGTGATCCTTGGCGATGGAAGTGCCCGTGCTTCTGACCCTGACCTCTGCTGATCTTCGGATCTGTCAGGGTGATAGGGAATTTCAAACTTACAACCCTAACCCTAACCCTAACCCTAACCCTAACCCTAACCCTAACCCTAACCCTAACCCTAACCCTAACCCTAACCCTAACCCTAACCCTAACCCTAACCCTAACCCTAACACGGGATATTGGAAGAAGACTTGGACACAGGATGTTGGATGAAGACTTGAACACGGGATTTTGGAGGAAGACTTGGACACAGGATGTTGGATGAAGACTTGAACACGGGATATTGGAAGAAGACTTGGACACAGGTTATTGGAAGAAGACTTGGACACAAGATGTTGGATGAAGACTTGGACACAAGATATTTTTTATTCTGATGACCTTAGCAATGGGTAGTGTTAATGTCTTCGGACAACAGTATGTCATCCCTGGGGGTTGCTAATACTGATAGGCTCCTATTTGCCAATAGGGTCAGGTGTGAAAGAAGAAAACAAGTCATGGACATGGGATCATCAGGAACAATACGTCCAAGAAGAATATCCTAGGTAACAATAGGTAGTAGTAAAGTCTTCGGACAATTGTTTCCCTGAGGGTTACTAATGCTACTCCTATTGGTCAATAGGTCTGGCAGTGGAAAGGGAGGAGCCTATAAAACAGACTCCTGCTCATTCATTCATTTCAGGGGGACGGAGTGAGTGGGGTTTCAGGTGCGCGTGCCTAATTGGGGTCTCACCTGTACTGTGGTCCCGTTGGGGTCCCACAGGGTGTTTCCTCGTTATTACTGCCACACCTAACCCTAACCCTAACCCTAGTTGCCCCATAGCCTGACCCCAACCCTAACCCCAACCCTAGTTGCCCCATAGCCTGACCCCAACCCTAACCCCAACCCTAGTTGCCCCATAGCCTGACCCCAACCCTAACCCCAACCCTAGTTGCCCCATAGCCTGACCCCAACCCTAACCCCAACCCTAGTTGCCCCATAGCCTGACCCCAACCCTAACCCCAACCCTAGTTGCCCCATAGCCTGACCCCAACCCTAACCCCAACCCTAGTTGCCCCATAGCCTGACCCCAACCCTAACCCCAACCCTAGTTGCCCCATAGCCTGACCCCAACCCTAACCCCAACCCTAGTTGCCCCATAGCCTGACCCCAACCCTAACCCCAACCCTAGTTGCCCCATAGCCTGACCCCAACCCTAACCCCAACCCTAGTTGCCCCATAGCCTGACCCCAACCCTAACCCCAACCCTAGTTGCCCCATAGCCTGACCCCAACCCTAACCCCAACCCTAGTTGCCCCATAGCCTGACCCCAACCCTAACCCCAACCCTAGTTGCCCCATAGCCTGACCCCAACCCTAACCCCAACCCTAGTTGCCCCATAGCCTGACCCCAACCCTAACCCCAACCCTAGTTGCCCCATAGCCTGACCCCAACCCTAACCCCAACCCTAGTTGCCCCATAGCCTGACCCCAACCCTAACCCCAACCCTAGTTGCCCCATAGCCTGACCCCAACCCTAACCCCAACCCTAGTTGCCCCATAGCCTGACCCCAACCCTAACCCCAACCCTAGTTGCCCCATAGCCTGACCCCAACCCTAACCCCAACCCTAGTTGCCCCATAGCCTGACCCCAACCCTAACCCCAACCCTAGTTGCCCCATAGCCTGACCCCAACCCTAACCCCAACCCTAGTTGCCCCATAGCCTGACCCCAACCCTAACCCCAACCCTAGTTGCCCCATAGCCTGACCCCAACCCTAACCCCAACCCTAGTTGCCCCATAGCCTGACCCCAACCCTAACCCCAACCCTAGTTGCCCCATAGCCTGACCCCAACCCTAACCCCAACCCTAGTTGCCCCATAGCCTGACCCCAACCCTAACCCCAACCCTAGTTGCCCCATAGCCTGACCCCAACCCTAACCCCAACCCTAGTTGCCCCATAGCCTGACCCCAACCCTAACCCCAACCCTAGTTGCCCCATAGCCTGACCCCAACCCTAACCCCAACCCTAGTTGCCCCATAGCCTGACCCCAACCCTAACCCCAACCCTAGTTGCCCCATAGCCTGACCCCAACCCTAACCCCAACCCTAGTTGCCCCATAGCCTGACCCCAACCCTAACCCCAACCCTAGTTGCCCCATAGCCTGACCCCAACCCTAACCCCAACCCTAGTTGCCCCATAGCCTGACCCCAACCCTAACCCCAACCCTAGTTGCCCCATAGCCTGACCCCAACCCTAACCCCAACCCTAGTTGCCCCATAGCCTGACCCCAACCCTAACCCCAACCCTAGTTGCCCCATAGCCTGACCCCAACCCTAACCCCAACCCTAGTTGCCCCATAGCCTGACCCCAACCCTAACCCCAACCCTAGTTGCCCCATAGCCTGACCCCAACCCTAACCCCAACCCTAGTTGCCCCATAGCCTGACCCCAACCCTAACCCCAACCCTAGTTGCCCCATAGCCTGACCCCAACCCTAACCCCAACCCTAGTTGCCCCATAGCCTGACCCCAACCCTAACCCCAACCCTAGTTGCCCCATAGCCTGACCCCAACCCTAACCCCAACCCTAGTTGCCCCATAGCCTGACCCCAACCCTAACCCCAACCCTAGTTGCCCCATAGCCTGACCCCAACCCTAACCCCAACCCTAGTTGCCCCATAGCCTGACCCCAACCCTAACCCCAACCCTAGTTGCCCCATAGCCTGACCCCAACCCTAACCCCAACCCTAGTTGCCCCATAGCCTGACCCCAACCCTAACCCCAACCCTAGTTGCCCCATAGCCTGACCCCAACCCTAACCCCAACCCTAGTTGCCCCATAGCCTGACCCCAACCCTAACCCCAACCCTAGTTGCCCCATAGCCTGACCCCAACCCTAACCCCAACCCTAGTTGCCCCATAGCCTGACCCCAACCCTAACCCCAACCCTAGTTGCCCCATAGCCTGACCCCAACCCTAACCCCAACCCTAGTTGCCCCATAGCCTGACCCCAACCCTAACCCCAACCCTAGTTGCCCCATAGCCTGACCCCAACCCTAACCCCAACCCTAGTTGCCCCATAGCCTGACCCCAACCCTAACCCCAACCCTAGTTGCCCCATAGCCTGACCCCAACCCTAACCCCAACCCTAGTTGCCCCATAGCCTGACCCCAACCCTAACCCCAACCCTAGTTGCCCCATAGCCTGACCCCAACCCTAACCCCAACCCTAGTTGCCCCATAGCCTGACCCCAACCCTAACCCCAACCCTAGTTGCCCCATAGCCTGACCCCAACCCTAACCCCAACCCTAGTTGCCCCATAGCCTGACCCCAACCCTAACCCCAACCCTAGTTGCCCCATAGCCTGACCCCAACCCTAACCCCAACCCTAGTTGCCCCATAGCCTGACCCCAACCCTAACCCCAACCCTAGTTGCCCCATAGCCTGACCCCAACCCTAACCCCAACCCTAGTTGCCCCATAGCCTGACCCCAACCCTAACCCCAACCCTAGTTGCCCCATAGCCTGACCCCAACCCTAACCCCAACCCTAGTTGCCCCATAGCCTGACCCCAACCCTAACCCCAACCCTAGTTGCCCCATAGCCTGACCCCAACCCTAACCCCAACCCTAGTTGCCCCATAGCCTGACCCCAACCCTAACCCCAACCCTAGTTGCCCCATAGCCTGACCCCAACCCTAACCCCAACCCTAGTTGCCCCATAGCCTGACCCCAACCCTAACCCCAACCCTAGTTGCCCCATAGCCTGACCTTTACTCCTGGGGTGCCCCCTGGTCCCAAGGGTTTCAAAATCCTGGTCCTCAGGGCCACCCTGCCCTGCACATTTTAGATTTTTCCCTGCTCCAACATACCTGATACAAATGATCAGTCATTATTAAGCTTCTCCAGAGCTTGATAACAACCAATTCATTTGTATCAGGTATGTTGGAGCAGGGAAAAATCTAAAATGTGCAGGACAGGGGGGTCCTGAGGACCAGGGTTGAGCACTAGTGACCTAAGCCTGTGATTTTCGACCTTAGGCATTACAGATGGTTCTGAATGTTTCCCCTCCACCTACAACTGATTTTAATGAACAGCCCTTACTAGCTTCTGCAGAGCTAGATAACAACCAATTCATTTATATCAGGTATGTTGGAAAAATCTAGGACAGCGGGGCCTTGAGAAATAGTAACATCTCTACCCTGGTCCTTGTAAATCATACAGAACAGATGGTTTTCTATGTTTCCCCTCCTCCTACACACCTGATTTTAATGAATCAGTAGTTATCTAGCTCTGCAGAAGCTTGATAATCACCCTTCATTTGAATCAGGTATGTTAGAGCAGTGAAGCATGTAAGACAGGGGTGCCCCAAAAACTAAGATTTTGAACCACTGCCATACTATAAGGTCACAATTGCTGCCCCTTGTGGTGGATATAACAACATGTTAAGGGGTCAAAATGCAGGTAATTTGCATAGGGATGGGTAATGCCTGTTCTTTGACCACGGGTATGTAAGTGGGTCATACGAAGGTTCCCCTAGGGAACAGGCATGGACGGTAAGGGTTTAGCAATCGGGGAGGACAACCTTGATTGGTGTCAGCTTCTACATCCAACCAGTGTCGTGGCTGACGGGGTTGTTGGAGTAATGTGATCAGGGCTGGGTGTCCAAGGGAGGGAAGCGAGTTCAGAATAAGAGGCCCTACAGGATGAAAAGCCATGGGTTGGGTTGTCAGGAGATGGATGGGGTCTTCAAACTAAAAGTCCTCTGAGAATGGTGAGATAAGGCTAATGAGCGAGTATTGGGAGTATAAGTTCAAAGTTACTCTGTGCCAGAAAGCCAAAAAGCTTGTCAAAATAAGTCCCTTTAGGAAGAGGACAATCACTGGGGGTAAGGAAAGATCGTGGGTGAAAGTAAGGTCCTTGAAACTAAGACTCCCTTCAAATTGTGCCCGAGAGGGAAATTCATGATGGTAGCAGAGGTCCAATGTGAGTGTGTGGGGCTAACCAGAGATGGGCGGTAGCATTTTCAATAAAGTCCCAATGAAGTGAAAGTATGGCAGGATGATGACCACTGGGGGTTGGAGAGGGCCCTACAAGGGTTCAACAAATGGAAAGCCATGGGTCAGGGTGACCAGTGGCAGGTAAGAGGAAAGCCTTTCAAAAAAAAGTTCCTTTACAATTTCAGGCACAGGAGGGGGGTGGGCAGTGTGGTGGACAGAGACAACCAATGAGAGTTTGTCAAAAAAAAAGTCCCATTGGAGTGGAGGATGCTGTAGGTAGCAGGAAGGTCAGAACCGGGTCCTTTAGGCATAGGTCCCAAATGGTTAGGGTTAGAGTCAGAGTTGGGTAGGGTTCTGGTTACAACAACGACGACTAGTACAGGTCCAAAGCTCCAACAAGGTTACATTTAGGTGTTGGTCCAGAGGCTCAGGGATGTATAGACAGGAGAGATGACAAGGAGAAGTCAGGAAGTGGTAGAGAGAGAAATGACTACAGAGCCAACACCCACAGGGCAAAGGACACTTGCCCACAGGGCTAAGCAAGTCTACCTCCCATCCAAAGGGTGGTCCCAAGGATGGGAGGAGAGGGTGCAAAGGGGTAATTAAGGGTTAGGGTTTTAGGTGAAGAATCATAAGCACCTTCCCAGAGGAGAGGATCGCAGGGTGAAATTGGGGGACCGTATCCATTTCCCAGAAGAACACAGCTGCTATCAAGGGGTCCCCAAGGGAGAGGGTTTTTTGGGTAAAGGAAGAGAACCGAAAGAGAGAGAATTGACGGCAAATCTTCAGATCTTCTTAATGATAAAGGAATCAAGGCAAATCTAAGGTTGGAATGAGAAGGAGCTGTAGGGGTGAGTAGAGACCAAGG
This sequence comes from Osmerus eperlanus, assembly GCF_963692335.1. Taxonomy (NCBI): domain Eukaryota; kingdom Metazoa; phylum Chordata; class Actinopteri; order Osmeriformes; family Osmeridae; genus Osmerus; species Osmerus eperlanus. The sequence continues at coordinate 10,761,052 of NC_085042.1, read as the reverse complement.
CCCAGGCAGGTTAGGTAGCATTAATGAGGGTTAGGTGTGGCAGTAATGATGGAAACACCCTGTGGGACCCCAACGGGACCACAGTACAGGTGAGACCCCATTTAGGCACGCGCACCTGAAACCCCACTAACTCCGTCCCCTTATGATAAACTAGGGTTAGTATAGAGTTTGTATAATGTCTAAAGTCCAGTAAAGATCCAAGAAGGGTATCAATCCCAACATTTGGTAATATAGGTCTAGCAATGACAAACTGGATATCCCAAGGTCTAGGATGAGATCTGTTGGAAACCGGTCTGGAGAATGGGAGTAAAAGTGATGACATACCGCTGTCCGAAGACTAACCCCATTCTTGTCCAAATCGGGCCAGTAGAACTAATTTGTGAAGGAAACCTTTTTTTTATTAGCAATCAATGCTAATGCTAATAAGCAAAATGGTGCATGTTTTAGGAGGAATTGGAGAGTCTAAGTTCAATGTGAAATAAAATTTGAATTGTAAAGCTTGAATTTTTGGAAAAATAAATTTCTTTGAAATTTAATTTAAAAAAAAAATATTAGCAATCAGTGCTAATGCTAATAAGCAAAAATGGTGCAATTCTTACCTTGGATCCTGCCCACTGCTCTCGCCACACGGAAAATTTGGGGGTAGAATGGATACCCAGTAAGAGGCACAATAAACTGTGCAAGAGAACATGTCCAAGAGAATAAATTTCTCATGGGGAAGCCAAAAAGCACCAGAAACCAGGGAGGCAAAAGCGTATCCTGGGGTATGGGTTTGATCACACCCCTTGGGCTAAAGGGTGATGATCAGAATCAGTCAAGGTGTAGTGCAGTGGTGCATGAGTGGGGCTACCCCCCGTAAAAGACTGGGCTACGATCAAGGTCCTGAGCCCTGGACCACCACATCCTGCGTGCTGTCCCGAATGGGACGCAGGAGGGCCGCATACTTACCGCCCACCCAAACAGACTGCTTGTTAACACCGCAAGGTTACCACAGCCTGCCCGGAGAGGGCCTGAAGAACCACTTGCCCGGACAGACTGCTTGTGATCACAGCCTGCCCAGAGTGGATCAAAGTCTCCCGCCCACCCAGACAAGCTGCCCCTGTCGCAGCTTACCCAGCAGGGGCTAAGGAGTGCTGGCGGAAGGGAGGTAAGGCTCCTATCGAGCCATGGAACTCCCTACAAGCTTCTACCAGTGGCTAGGGCCTAGGTTTGTCGGCGGGTGAGTCCTGGGAATATGTCCCATTGTGCTAAACCACTGGACCCACCAATCTTCTACCAACGCTAACTATACCTCGGAAAATCATACTCACCAAAGCTGTGTAAAACCCGGTCTGGAACCCCTACGTCAGGAGTCTGCCAAGGGATCCGGATGAGGCCTTGAATCGTTTCAGGGAGACCCCATCAACTGAGGTAGCAAATCTTTCAACGGTGAGAGCGGCAAGCGGCGTCGGGTATCAAAAACCCCATTGAGCCTAATCAAACTGGAAAATGATTGAGAAACCAAAGGTAGGAATGGTAGCCCCGAAGAGGGGTATCGGCCTGAGTATTAGTGAAGATTAAATCGATCTGCTTGTCTGATAGACACAGCGATTGGTTGACTGGCACCAAAGTGTCAGGGCCGCTCCCCAGAAATGGGGAGGGGCTCCTGTGAAATAAAATGGGTCCCCTCCCCCAACCTGTCAGTCCAGGGGACATGGCAGTGTAGGGCAGGACCAGGCACCTAAGGGTTAGGGTTAGTGTTAGAGACAGAGAGAGAAAGAGACTTTTACCATTTTGAAGAAAGGGAGGTTTGGACTCCCGCTTGATTGAGAGAAACCAAAGGTAGGAATGGTAGCCACGAAGAGGGGTACCGGCATGATTTTAAGTGAAGATCAAGCCAATCTGTTTGTCTGATAGACACAGCAATTGGTTGACTGGCACCAAAGGTGTCAGGGCCACTCCCCAGAAATGAGGAGAGGTCCAGGGCCACCCCCCCAGAGAGATGGGGAGGGGCCCCTGTGAAACTAAATGGGTCCACCGACCTGTCAGTCCAGGGGACATGGCAGTGTAGGGCGGGACCAGGCACCTGAGGGTTAGGGTTAGAGAAAGAGACTTTAGGACTTTACCATGGAGAAGAAAGGGGGGTTAGGACTTTACCATGTAGGTTTTTTTTGGACTGTACCATTTTGAGGAAAAGGGGGTTTTGGACTCCCGCTTGACTCTGTCTACCTTCCCCCCCCCCCATAACTCTGCCTAGGAGGCTCCCCCAGGCCCCAAACTTGGTCTGGTTTGCTCATTAGAAGCCCCTCTATGTGCAGTTTTTGGATGGGATTTTTGGATTTGTATATTTTGGAAACACCCCCTCTGAAGCCTTTTTTTCCCACACTTCCGAGCAAGTGACCTCTCCGAAAACTCCCACGCCTCTTCCCTCCCTTCCACGGAGCGAGTCCTCTGAAAAGCGGCGCTCACCCCCCTTCCCAGCGTGTTTTGAAGTGTCTGCCAAATGATGGTGTCGCAGTGTGTTGAAGTGTTGAAGTGGTGTTGAAATGTCTTGCCTCTGAAGCCTTTTTTTCCCCACACTCCTGACTAATCTGTTTACTGCCTGCCTACCTTTCTGTCTGTCTTAGTATATTGTATTTTTATATTTATCTGTATATTTAGGAGGTTTAGCATGGGTGTGTCATGGGATTTCAACAAGTTGAGACCATGCCAACAGGTCTTCTGCTCTAAGAGAAAGCTGAGACCATGTCAACAAGATCATGTCAAAAAGTTTTTTGAAAAGTATTTTGAAAAGTAATTAGAAAATTATTAAAGTATTTTGAAAAGTATTTAGAAAAGTATTAAAGTATTTTTGAAAAGTAATTAGAAAAATATTAAAGTATTTTTGAAAAGTAATTAGAAAAGTATTAAAGTATTTTTGAAAAGTAATTAGAAAAGTATTAAAGTATTTTTGAAAAGTAATTAGAAAAGTATTAAAGTATTTTTGAAAAGTAATTAGAAAAGTATTAAAGTATTTTTGAAAAGTAATTAGAAAAGTATTAAAGTATTTTTGAAAAGTAATTAGAAAAATATTAAAGTATTTTTGAAAAGTAATTAGAAAAGTATTAAAGTATTTTTGAAAAGTAATTAGAAAAATATTAAAGTATTTTTGAAAAGTAATTAGAAAAGTATTAAAGTATTTTTGAAAAGTAATTAGAAAAGTATTAAAGTATTTTTGAAAAGTAATTTAAAAAATATTAAAGTATTTTTGAAAAGTAATTAGAAAAGTATTAAAGTATTTTTGAAAAGTAATTAGAAAAATATTAAAGTATTTTTGAAAAGTAATTAGAAAAATATTAAAGTATTTTTGAAAAGTAATTAGAAAAGTATTAAAGTATTTTTGAAAAGTAATTAGAAAAGTATTAAAGTATTTTTGAAAAGTAATTAGAAAAGTATTAAAGTATTTTTGAAAAGTAATTAGAAAAATATTAAAGTATTTTTGAAAAGTAATTAGAAAAGTATTAAAGTATTTTTGAAAAGTAATTTAAAAAATATTAAAGTATTTTTGAAAAGTAATTAGAAAAGTATTAAAGTATTTTTGAAAAGTAATTAGAAAAATATTAAAGTATTTTTGAAAAGTAATTAGAAAAATATTAAAGTATTTTTGAAAAGTAATTAGAAAAATATTAAAGTATTTTTGAAAAGTAATTAGAAAAGTATTAAAGTATTTTTGAAAAGTAATTTAAAAAATATTAAAGTATTTTTGAAAAGTAATTAGAAAAGTATTAAAGTATTTTTGAAAAGTAATTAGAAAAATATTAAAGTATTTTTGAAAAGTACTTTAATAAATTACTTTTCAAAAATACTTTAATATTTTTCTAATTACTTTTCAAAAATACTTTAATACTTTTCTAATTACTTTTCAAAATACTTTTCAAAATACTTTTCAAAATACTTTTCAAAATACTTTAATACTTTTCAAAATACTTTTCAAAATACTTTTCAAAATACTTTTCAAAATACTTTTCAAAATACTTTTCAAAATACTTTAATACTTTTCAAATTACTTTTCAAAATACTCCCGGCACACACTCAGACACTGTCTGCTCATGGGATTTCAACAAGTTGAGACCATGTCAACAGGTCTACTGCTCTAAGAGAAAGCTGAGACCATATCAACAGGTCTGCTGCTCTAAGAGCACCTGGGAAGCACATAGGCTGTTAGGCACCTGGGAAAAAAGTATTAACCTTTTCAAAATCTTGTTAAATTTGCCTGAAAATGCCTAAACAGCATACCCAAAGTAAATTGAAAGCTGTTCTTGAACCATTTGGAGTACATGCATGCAAATGGTCTCTTTTGAAAGCTGACACTCTGAAGTTTTTCCCCTGTTGTCAGGACCCCTGTCAGTCCTACTGGTGTTGATTAATAGAGGCTTGAACACAAGGAAATTGAAAGTTTCTAAGTCCGCCTAGATTTTGTTTTGAAAACAGAGGCCTGAAGAGGCCTAGAAGTGGTAGGTATTAGCTGGAAGGCAACATTGGACCACATCTTGAATCCTTACCCAATTAAACTGAAAAGTCGAATATAATACCATGAAAAATGAATGTTTTTCTATGGGTACATCCAGGCGTTTTCTATAAGTGCCCTTTGGAGACTCCAAAAGGACCCTGGGTAACCATGGCCACATACCTAGCATAAAAAGGCTACAACTTTTGAACTCTTTCACCTACAGTCATAGGTTTGGGCTCTAATGAAAGGTGACACTTAGGGCTATCATATCCCATATTCAGATTCACCATTAGTGTTGCTGAAACAGAGTAACTGAAGCATTAGAGTGCTTTTTACCTTCTTGAAACTAAACTTAATGCATATAAAAGACTCAAAACAAGTGCTGTTGTGGAAAAGCAGTTTATATAAGACACACCAAACTATTTACATACAGTGAATTGTGACACTAATTATTTAAAAACAATTTCACAGAATGTTTTGGGAAACATGCCAGTCATTGTAGCAGTCACGCTTGGGGACAAAGCACAAAGCCAGATAACAGGTTGAGCACTTCACTGGTGTCTTTACACCACAGTGCCTGCACTTCAGCCGACCAGCGGTGCTGTCTCCACTGATATGCACTGGCCTGTGACTAGCTGTGGGTTGAGGCACGATGGCAGATGAGGGACCGGGTGAGAGGTTTTCCTATAATGACAAAATAAACAGTCAGTTACAAACCATTCCCATATTTTCTGTATTCTACTTTTCACAGGTTACTGAATCAAACATCAGCAGTTCACACATTGACACAAAGACACCCCCACACTCAGTTCACACCTTGAAAACAAAGAGACACACACACCTCCCCCAGATTCAGTTCACACTTTGAAACAGAGAGACACACATACACATGACCTTCTGTTGTAACTTATATATAAACTATATATACACATATATAGTTTTGCTGGTGCTAGAAGAAATAATGTGTGCTTTGGCTATGTAAAACAATGTTATACCATGACAAATTGAGCTGTCTTTTTGTCCGGCCCATAACTCTGCCTAGAAAGGCCCTACATGCCCCAAACTTGGTCTGGTCTGCTCATCAGAGTCCCCTCTACGGGCGTGTTTTGGATTGGATTTTAAGATTTTTTACCATATTTGTCTTCCCTTTTTGTCTGGCCCATAACTCTGCCTAGAAAGGCCCTACATGCCCCAAACTTGGTCTGGTCTGCTCATCAGAGTCCCATTTACGGGCGTGTTTTGGATTGGATTTTAAGATTTTTGACCATATTTGTCTTCCCTTTTTGTCTGGCCCATAACTCTGCCTAGAAAGGCCCTACATGCCCCAAACTTGGTCTGGTCTGCTCATCAGAGTCCCCTCTACGGGCGTGTTTTGGATTGGATTTTAAGATTTTTGACCATATTTGTCTTCCCTTTTTGTCTGGCCCATAACTCTGCCTAGAAAGGCCCTACATGCCCCAAACTTGGTCTGGTCTGCTCATCAGAGTCCCATCTACGGGCATGTTTTGGATTGGATTTTAAGATTTTTGACCATATTTGTCTTCCCTTTTTGTCTGGCCCATAACTCTGCCTAGAAAGGCCCTACATGCCCCAAACTTGGTCTGGTCTGCTCATCAGAGTCCCCTCTACGGGCGTGTTTTGGATTGGATTTTAAGATTTTTGACCATATTTGTCTTCCCTTTTTGTCTGGCCCATAACTCTGCCTAGAAAGGCCCTACATGCCCCAAACTTGGTCTGGTCTGCTCATCAGAGTCCCCTCTACGGGCGTGTTTTGGATTGGATTTGTTTTTTTAAATGACTATATTTGTCTTCCCTTTTTGTCCGGCCCATAACTCTGCCTAGAAAGGCCCTACATGCCCCAAACTTGGTCTTGTCTGCTCATCAGAGTCCCCTCTACGGGCGTGTTTTGGATTGGATTTTAAGATTTTTTACCATATTTGTCTTCCCTTTTTGTCCGGCCCATAACTCTGCATAGAAAGGCCCTACATGCCCCAAACTTGGTCTGGTCTGCTCATCAGAGTCCCCTCTACGGGCGTGTTTTGGATTGGATTTTAAGATTTTTTACCATATTTGTCTTCCCTTTTTGTCTGGCCCATAACTCTGCCTAGAAAGGCCCTACATGCCCCAAACTTGGTCTGGTCTGCTCATCAGAGTCCCCTCTACGGGCGTGTTTTGGATTAGATTTTTAAAACAATTGACCATATTTGACTTCCCTTTTTATCCGGCCCATAACTCTGCCTAGAAAGGCCCTACATGCCCCAATCTTGGTCTGGTCTGCTCATCAGAGTCCCCTCTACGGGCGTGTTTTGGATTGGATTTTTTTTTTAAATGACCATATTTGTCTTCCCTTTTTGTCCGGCCCATAACTCTGCCTAGAAAGGCTCTACATGCCCCAAACTTGGTCTGGTCTGCTCATCAGAGTCCCCTCTACGGGCGTCTTTTGGATTAGATTTTTAAAAAAATTGACCATATTTGACTTCCCTTTTTGTCCGGCCCATAACTCTGCCTAGAAAGGCCCTACATGCCCCAAACTTGGTCTGGTCTGCTCATCAGAGTCCCCTCTACGGGCGTGTTTTGGATTGGATTTTAAGATTTTTGACCATATTTATCTTCCCTTTTTGTCTGGCCCATAACTCTGCCTAGAAAGGCCCTACATGCCCCAAACTTGGTCTGGTCTGCTCATCAGAGTCCCCTCTACGGGCGTGTTTTGGATTTGATTTTTTTTTAAATGACTATATTTGTCTTCCCTTTTTGTCCGGCCCATAACTCTGCCTAGAAAGGCCCTACATGCCCCAAACTTGGTCTGGTCTGCTCATCAGAGTCCCCTCTACGGGCGTGTTTTGGATTGGATTTTAAGATTTTTGACCATATTTGTCTTCCCTTTTTGTCTGGCCCATAACTCTGCCTAGAAAGGCCCTACATGCCCCAAACTTGGTCTGGTCTGCTCATCAGAGGTCCCTCTACAGGCATGTTTTGGATTGGATTTTAAGATTTTTGACCATATTTGTCTTCCCTTTTTGTCTGGCCCATAACTCTGCCTAGAAAGGCCCTACATGCCCCAAACTTGGTCTGGTCTGCTCATCAGAGTCCCCTCTACGGGCGTGTTTTGGATTAGATTTTATTTTTTTTTTACCATATTTGACTTCCCTTTTTGTCCGGCCCATAACTCTGCCTAGAAAGGCCCTACATGCCCCAAACTTGGTCTGGTCTGCTCATCAGGGTCCCCTCTACGGGCGTGTTTTGGATTAGATTAGATTTTTTTTTTTACCATATTTGACTTCCCTTTTTGTCCGGCCCATAACTCTGGCTAGAAAGGCCCTACATGCCCCAAACTTGGTCTGGTCTGCTCATCAGAGTCCCCTCTACGGGCGTGTTTTGGATTAGATTTTTAAAACAATTGACCATATTTGACTTCCCTTTTTATCCGGCCCATAACTCTGCCTAGAAAGGCCCTACATGCCCCAATCTTGGTCTGGTCTGCTCATCAGAGTCCCCTCTACGGGCGTGTTTTGGATTGGATTTTTTTTTTAAATGACCATATTTGTCTTCCCTTTTTGTCCGGCCCATAACTCTGCCTAGAAAGGCTCTACATGCCCCAAACTTGGTCTGGTCTGCTCATCAGAGTCCCCTCTACGGGCGTCTTTTGGATTAGATTTTTAAAAAAATTGACCATATTTGACTTCCCTTTTTGTCCGGCCCATAACTCTGCCTAGAAAGGCCCTACATGCCCCAAACTTGGTCTGGTCTGCTCATCAGGGTCCCCTCTACGGGCGTGTTTTGGATTGGATTTTAAGATTTTTGACCATATTTGTCTTCCCTTTTTGTCCGGCCCATAACTCTGCCTAGAAAGGCTCTACATGCCCCAAACTTGGTCTGGTCTGCTCATCAGAGTCCCCTCTACGGGTATGTTTTGGATTGGATTTTAAGATTTTTGACAATATTTGTCTTCCCTTTTTGTCCGGCCCATAACTCTGCCTAGAAAGGCCCTACATGCCCCAAACTTGGTCTGGTCTGCTCATCAGAGTCCCCTCTACGGGCGTGTTTTGGATTGGATTTTTTTTTAAATGACTATATTTGTCTTCCCTTTTTGTCCGGCCCATAACTCTGCCTAGAAAGGCCCTACATGCCCCAAACTTGGTCTGGTCTGCTCATCAGAGTCCCCTCTACGGGCGTGTTTTGGATTGGATTTTAAGATTTTTGACCATATTTGTCTTCCCTTTTTGTCTGGCCCATAACTCTGCATAGAAAGGCCCTACATGCCCCAAACTTGGTCTGGTCTGCTCATCAGAGTCCCCTCTACGGGCGTGTTTTGGATTGGATTTTAAGATTTTTGACCATATTTGTCTTCCCTTTTTGTCTGGCCCATAACTCTGCCTAGAAAGGCCCTACATTCCCCAAACTTGGTCTGGTCTGCTCATCAGAGTCCCCTCTACGGGCGTGTTTTGGATTGGATTTTAAGATTTTTTACCATATTTGTCTTCCCTTTTTGTCTGGCCCATAACTCTGCCTAGAAAGGCCCTACATGCCCCAAACTTGGTCTGGTCTGCTCATCAGAGTCCCATTTACGGGCGTGTTTTGGATTGGATTTTAAGATTTTTGACCATATTTGTCTTCCCTTTTTGTCTGGCCCATAACTCTGCCTAGAAAGGCCCTACATGCCCCAAACTTGGTCTGGTCTGCTCATCAGAGTCCCCTCTACGGGCGTGTTTTGGATTGGATTTTAAGATTTTTGACCATATTTGTCTTCCCTTTTTGTCTGGCCCATAACTCTGCCTAGAAAGGCCCTACATGCCCCAAACTTGGTCTGGTCTGCTCATCAGAGTCCCATCTACGGGCATGTTTTGGATTGGATTTTAAGATTTTTGACCATATTTGTCTTCCCTTTTTGTCTGGCCCATAACTCTGCCTAGAAAGGCCCTACATGCCCCAAACTTGGTCTGGTCTGCTCATCAGAGTCCCCTCTACGGGCGTGTTTTGGATTGGATTTATTTTTTTAAATGACTATATTTGTCTTCCCTTTTTGTCCGGCCCATAACTCTGCCTAGAAAGGCCCTACATGCCCCAAACTTGGTCTGGTCTGCTCATCAGAGTCCCCTCTACGGGCGTGTTTTGGATTGGATTTTAAGATTTTTGACCATATTTGTCTTCCCTTTTTGTCTGGCCCATAACTCTGCATAGAAAGGCCCTACATGCCCCAAACTTGGTCTGGTCTGCTCATCAGAGTCCCCTCTACGGGCGTGTTTTGGATTGGATTTTAAGATTTTTTACCATATTTGTCTTCCCTTTTTGTCTGGCCCATAACTCTGCCTAGAAAGGCCCTACATGCCCCAAACTTGGTCTGGTCTGCTCATCAGAGTCCCATTTACGGGCGTGTTTTGGATTGGATTTTAAGATTTTTGACCATATTTGTCTTCCCTTTTTGTCTGGCCCATAACTCTGCCTAGAAAGGCCCTACATGCCCCAAACTTGGTCTGGTCTGCTCATCAGAGTCCCCTCTACGGGCGTGTTTTGGATTGGATTTTAAGATTTTTGACCATATTTGTCTTCCCTTTTTGTCTGGCCCATAACTCTGCCTAGAAAGGCCCTACATGCCCCAAACTTGGTCTGGTCTGCTCATCAGAGTCCCCTCTACGGGCGTGTTTTGGATTGGATTTTAAGATTTTTGACCATATTTGTCTTCCCTTTTTGTCTGGCCCATAACTCTGCCTAGAAAGGCCCTACATGCCCCAAACTTGGTCTGGTCTGCTCATCAGAGTCCCCTCTACGGGCGTGTTTTGGATTGGATTTATTTTTTTAAATGACTATATTTGTCTTCCCTTTTTGTCCGGCCCATAACTCTGCCTAGAAAGGCCCTACATGCCCCAAACTTGGTCTGGTCTGCTCATCAGAGTCCCCTCTACGGGCGTGTTTTGGATTGGATTTATTTTTTTAAATGACTATATTTGTCTTCCCTTTTTGTCCGGCCCATAACTCTGCCTAGAAAGGCCCTACATGCCCCAAACTTGGTCTGGTCTGCTCATCAGAGTCCCCTCTACGGGCGTGTTTTGGATTGGATTTTAAGATTTTTGACCATATTTGTCTTCCCTTTTTGTCTGGCCCATAACTCTGCATAGAAAGGCCCTACATGCCCCAAACTTGGTCTGGTCTGCTCATCAGAGTCCCCTCTACGGGCGTGTTTTGGATTGGATTTTAAGATTTTTTACCATATTTGTCTTCCCTTTTTGTCTGGCCCATAACTCTGCCTAGAAAGGCCCTACATGCCCCAAACTTGGTCTGGTCTGCTCATCAGAGTCCCATTTACGGGCGTGTTTTGGATTGGATTTTAAGATTTTTGACCATATTTGTCTTCCCTTTTTGTCTGGCCCATAACTCTGCCTAGAAAGGCCCTACATGCCCCAAACTTGGTCTGGTCTGCTCATCAGAGTCCCCTCTACGGGCGTGTTTTGGATTGGATTTTAAGATTTTTGACCATATTTGTCTTCCCTTTTTGTCTGGCCCATAACTCTGCCTAGAAAGGCCCTACATGCCCCAAACTTGGTCTGGTCTGCTCATCAGAGTCCCATCTACGGGCATGTTTTGGATTGGATTTTAAGATTTTTGACCATATTTGTCTTCCCTTTTTGTCTGGCCCATAACTCTGCCTAGAAAGGCCCTACATGCCCCAAACTTGGTCTGGTCTGCTCATCAGAGTCCCCTCTACGGGCGTGTTTTGGATTGGATTTATTTTTTTAAATGACTATATTTGTCTTCCCTTTTTGTCCGGCCCATAACTCTGCCTAGAAAGGCCCTACATGCCCCAAACTTGGTCTGGTCTGCTCATCAGAGTCCCCTCTACGGGCGTGTTTTGGATTGGATTTTAAGATTTTTGACCATATTTGTCTTCCCTTTTTGTCTGGCCCATAACTCTGCATAGAAAGGCCCTACATGCCCCAAACTTGGTCTGGTCTGCTCATCAGAGTCCCCTCTACGGGCGTGTTTTGGATTGGATTTTAAGATTTTTGACCATATTTGTCTTCCCTTTTTGTCTGGCCCATAACTCTGCCTAGAAAGGCCCTACATTCCCCAAACTTGGTCTGGTCTGCTCATCAGAGTCCCCTCTACGGGCGTGTTTTGGATTGGATTTTAAGATTTTTGACCATATTTGTCTTCCCTTTTTGTCTGGCCCATAACTCTGACTAGAAAGGCCCTACATGCCCCAAACTTGGTCTGGTCTGCTCATCAGAGTCCCCTCTACGGGCGTGTTTTGGATTGGATTTTAAGATTTTTGACCATATTTGTTTTCCCTTTTTGTCTGGCCCATTACTCTGCCTAGAAAGGCCCTACATGCCCCAAACTTGGTCTGGTCTGCTCATCAGAGTCCCCTCTACGGGCGTGTTTTGGATTGGATTTTTTTTTTTTTATGACTATATTTGTCTTCCCTTTTTGTCCGGCCCATAACTCTGCCTAGAAAGGCCCTACATGCCCCAAACTTGGTCTTGTCTGCTCATCAGAGTCCCCTCTACGGGCGTGTTTTGGATTGGATTTGTTTTTTTAAATGACTATATTTGTCTTCCCTTTTTGTCCGGCCCATAACTCTGCCTAGAAAGGCCCTACATGCCCCAAACTTGGTCTTGTCTGCTCATCAGAGTCCCCTCTACGGGCGTGTTTTGGATTGGATTTTAAGATTTTTTACCATATTTGTCTTCCCTTTTTGTCCGGCCCATAACTCTGCATAGAAAGGCCCTACATGCCCCAAACTTGGTCTGGTCTGCTCATCAGAGTCCCCTCTACGGGCGTGTTTTGGATTGGATTTTAAGATTTTTGACCATATTTGTCTTCCCTTTTTGTCTGGCCCATAACTCTGCCTAGAAAGGCCCTACATGCCCCAAACTTGGTCTGGTCTGCTCATCAGAGTCCCCTCTACGGGCGTGTTTTGGATTGGATTTATTTTTTTAAATGACTATATTTGTCTTCCCTTTTTGTCCGGCCCATAACTCTGCCTAGAAAGGCCCTACATGCCCCAAACTTGGTCTGGTCTGCTCATCAGAGTCCCCTCTACGGGCGTGTTTTGGATTGGATTTATTTTTTTAAATGACTATATTTGTCTTCCCTTTTTGTCCGGCCCATAACTCTGCCTAGAAAGGCCCTACATGCCCCAAACTTGGTCTGGTCTGCTCATCAGAGTCCCCTCTACGGGCGTGTTTTGGATTGGATTTTAAGATTTTTGACCATATTTGTCTTCCCTTTTTGTCTGGCCCATAACTCTGCATAGAAAGGCCCTACATGCCCCAAACTTGGTCTGGTCTGCTCATCAGAGTCCCCTCTACGGGCGTGTTTTGGATTGGATTTTAAGATTTTTTACCATATTTGTCTTCCCTTTTTGTCTGGCCCATAACTCTGCCTAGAAAGGCCCTACATGCCCCAAACTTGGTCTGGTCTGCTCATCAGAGTCCCATTTACGGGCGTGTTTTGGATTGGATTTTAAGATTTTTGACCATATTTGTCTTCCCTTTTTGTCTGGCCCATAACTCTGCCTAGAAAGGCCCTACATGCCCCAAACTTGGTCTGGTCTGCTCATCAGAGTCCCATTTACGGGCGTGTTTTGGATTGGATTTTAAGATTTTTGACCATATTTGTCTTCCCTTTTTGTCTGGCCCATAACTCTGCCTAGAAAGGCCCTACATGCCCCAAACTTGGTCTGGTCTGCTCATCAGAGTCCCCTCTACGGGCGTGTTTTGGATTGGATTTTAAGATTTTTGACCATATTTGTCTTCCCTTTTTGTCTGGCCCATAACTCTGCCTAGAAAGGCCCTACATGCCCCAAACTTGGTCTGGTCTGCTCATCAGAGTCCCCTCTACGGGCGTGTTTTGGATTGGATTTTAAGATTTTTGACCATATTTGTCTTCCCTTTTTGTCTGGCCCATAACTCTGCATAGAAAGGCCCTACATGCCCCAAACTTGGTCTGGTCTGCTCATCAGAGTCCCCTCTACGGGCGTGTTTTGGATTGGATTTTAAGATTTTTGACCATATTTGTCTTCCCTTTTTGTCTGGCCCATAACTCTGCCTAGAAAGGCCCTACATTCCCCAAACTTGGTCTGGTCTGCTCATCAGAGTCCCCTCTACGGGCGTGTTTTGGATTGGATTTTAAGATTTTTGACCATATTTGTCTTCCCTTTTTGTCTGGCCCATAACTCTGACTAGAAAGGCCCTACATGCCCCAAACTTGGTCTGGTCTGCTCATCAGAGTCCCCTCTACGGGCGTGTTTTGGATTGGATTTTAAGATTTTTGACCATATTTGTTTTCCCTTTTTGTCTGGCCCATTACTCTGCCTAGAAAGGCCCTACATGCCCCAAACTTGGTCTGGTCTGCTCATCAGAGTCCCCTCTACGGGCGTGTTTTGGATTGGATTTTTTTTTTTTTATGACTATATTTGTCTTCCCTTTTTGTCCGGCCCATAACTCTGCCTAGAAAGGCCCTACATGCCCCAAACTTGGTCTGGTCTGCTCATCAGAGTCCCCTCTACGGGCGTGTTTTGGATTGGATTTTAAGATTTTTTACCATATTTGTCTTCCCTTTTTGTCCGGCCCATAACTCTGCATAGAAAGGCCCTACATGCCCCAAACTTGGTCTGGTCTGCTCATCAGAGTCCCCTCTACGGGCGTGTTTTGGATTGGATTTTAAGATTTTTGACCATATTTGTCTTCCCTTTTTGTCTGGCCCATAACTCTGCCTAGAAAGGCCCTACATGCCCCAAACTTGGTCTGGTCTGCTCATCAGAGTCCCCTCTACGGGCGTGTTTTGGATTGGATTTATTTTTTTAAATGACTATATTTGTCTTCCCTTTTTGTCCGGCCCATAACTCTGCCTAGAAAGGCCCTACATGCCCCAAACTTGGTCTGGTCTGCTCATCAGAGTCCCCTCTACGGGCGTGTTTTGGATTGGATTTATTTTTTTAAATGACTATATTTGTCTTCCCTTTTTGTCCGGCCCATAACTCTGCCTAGAAAGGCCCTACATGCCCCAAACTTGGTCTGGTCTGCTCATCAGAGTCCCCTCTACGGGCGTGTTTTGGATTGGATTTTAAGATTTTTGACCATATTTGTCTTCCCTTTTTGTCTGGCCCATAACTCTGCATAGAAAGGCCCTACATGCCCCAAACTTGGTCTGGTCTGCTCATCAGAGTCCCCTCTACGGGCGTGTTTTGGATTGGATTTTAAGATTTTTGACCATATTTGTCTTCCCTTTTTGTCTGGCCCATAACTCTGCCTAGAAAGGCCCTACATGCCCCAAACTTGGTCTGGTCTGCTCATCAGAGTCCCCTCTACGGGCGTGTTTTGGATTGGATTTTAAGATTTTTGACCATATTTGTCTTCCCTTTTTGTCTGGCCCATAACTCTGCATAGAAAGGCCCTACATGCCCCAAACTTGGTCTGGTCTGCTCATCAGAGTCCCCTCTACGGGCGTGTTTTGGATTGGATTTTAAGATTTTTGACCATATTTGTCTTCCCTTTTTGTCTGGCCCATAACTCTGCCTAGAAAGGCCCTACATTCCCCAAACTTGGTCTGGTCTGCTCATCAGAGTCCCCTCTACGGGCGTGTTTTGGATTGGATTTTAAGATTTTTGACCATATTTGTCTTCCCTTTTTGTCTGGCCCATAACTCTGACTAGAAAGGCCCTACATGCCCCAAACTTGGTCTGGTCTGCTCATCAGAGTCCCCTCTACGGGCGTGTTTTGGATTGGATTTTAAGATTTTTGACCATATTTGTCTTCCCTTTTTGTCTGGCCCATAACTCTGCCTAGAAAGGCCCTACATGCCCCAAACTTGGTCTGGTCTGCTCATCAGAGTCCCCTCTACGGGCGTGTTTTGGATTGGATTTTAAGATTTTTGACCATATTTGTCTTCCCTTTTTGTCTGGCCCATAACTCTGCCTAGAAAGGCCCTACATGCCCCAAACTTGGTCTGGTCTGCTCATCAGAGTCCCCTCTACGGGCGTGTTTTGGATTGGATTTTAAGATTTTTGACCATATTTGTCTTCCCTTTTTGTCTGGCCCATAACTCTGCATAGAAAGGCCCTACATGCCCCAAACTTGGTCTGGTCTGCTCATCAGAGTCCCCTCTACGGGCGTGTTTTGGATTGGATTTTAAGATTTTTGACCATATTTGTCTTCCCTTTTTGTCTGGCCCATAACTCTGCCTAGAAAGGCCCTACATTCCCCAAACTTGGTCTGGTCTGCTCATCAGAGTCCCCTCTACGGGCGTGTTTTGGATTGGATTTTAAGATTTTTGACCATATTTGTCTTCCCTTTTTGTCTGGCCCATAACTCTGACTAGAAAGGCCCTACATGCCCCAAACTTGGTCTGGTCTGCTCATCAGAGTCCCCTCTACGGGCGTGTTTTGGATTGGATTTTAAGATTTTTGACCATATTTGTTTTCCCTTTTTGTCTGGCCCATTACTCTGCCTAGAAAGGCCCTACATGCCCCAAACTTGGTCTGGTCTGCTCATCAGAGTCCCCTCTACGGGCGTGTTTTGGATTGGATTTTTTTTTTTTTATGACTATATTTGTCTTCCCTTTTTGTCCGGCCCATAACTCTGCCTAGAAAGGCCCTACATGCCCCAAACTTGGTCTTGTCTGCTCATCAGAGTCCCCTCTACGGGCGTGTTTTGGATTGGATTTGTTTTTTTAAATGACTATATTTGTCTTCCCTTTTTGTCCGGCCCATAACTCTGCCTAGAAAGGCCCTACACGCCCCAAACTTGGTCTTGTCTGCTCATCAGAGTCCCCTCTACGGGCGTGTTTTGGATTGGATTTTAAGATTTTTTACCATATTTGTCTTCCCTTTTTGTCCGGCCCATAACTCTGCATAGAAAGGCCCTACATGCCCCAAACTTGGTCTGGTCTGCTCATCAGAGTCCCCTCTACGGGCGTGTTTTGGATTGGATTTTAAGATTTTTGACCATATTTGTCTTCCCTTTTTGTCTGGCCCATAACTCTGCCTAGAAAGGCCCTACATGCCCCAAACTTGGTCTGGTCTGCTCATCAGAGTCCCCTCTACGGGCGTGTTTTGGATTGGATTTATTTTTTTAAATGACTATATTTGTCTTCCCTTTTTGTCCGGCCCATAACTCTGCCTAGAAAGGCCCTACATGCCCCAAACTTGGTCTGGTCTGCTCATCAGAGTCCCCTCTACGGGCGTGTTTTGGATTGGATTTATTTTTTTAAATGACTATATTTGTCTTCCCTTTTTGTCCGGCCCATAACTCTGCCTAGAAAGGCCCTACATGCCCCAAACTTGGTCTGCTCTGCTCATCAGAGTCCCCTCTACGGGCGTGTTTTGGATTGGATTTTAAGATTTTTGACCATATTTGTCTTCCCTTTTTGTCTGGCCCATAACTCTGCATAGAAAGGCCCTACATGCCCCAAACTTGGTCTGGTCTGCTCATCAGAGTCCCCTCTACGGGCGTGTTTTGGATTGGATTTTAAGATTTTTTACCATATTTGTCTTCCCTTTTTGTCTGGCCCATAACTCTGCCTAGAAAGGCCCTACATGCCCCAAACTTGGTCTGGTCTGCTCATCAGAGTCCCATTTACGGGCGTGTTTTGGATTGGATTTTAAGATTTTTGACCATATTTGTCTTCCCTTTTTGTCTGGCCCATAACTCTGCCTAGAAAGGCCCTACATGCCCCAAACTTGGTCTGGTCTGCTCATCAGAGTCCCATTTACGGGCGTGTTTTGGATTGGATTTTAAGATTTTTGACCATATTTGTCTTCCCTTTTTGTCTGGCCCATAACTCTGCCTAGAAAGGCCCTACATGCCCCAAACTTGGTCTGGTCTGCTCATCAGAGTCCCCTCTACGGGCGTGTTTTGGATTGGATTTTAAGATTTTTGACCATATTTGTCTTCCCTTTTTGTCTGGCCCATAACTCTGCCTAGAAAGGCCCTACATGCCCCAAACTTGGTCTGGTCTGCTCATCAGAGTCCCATCTACGGGCATGTTTTGGATTGGATTTTAAGATTTTTGACCATATTTGTCTTCCCTTTTTGTCTGGCCCATAACTCTGCCTAGAAAGGCCCTACATGCCCCAAACTTGGTCTGGTCTGCTCATCAGAGTCCCCTCTACGGGCGTGTTTTGGATTGGATTTATTTTTTTAAATGACTATATTTGTCTTCCCTTTTTGTCCGGCCCATAACTCTGCCTAGAAAGGCCCTACATGCCCCAAACTTGGTCTGGTCTGCTCATCAGAGTCCCCTCTACGGGCGTGTTTTGGATTGGATTTTAAGATTTTTGACCATATTTGTCTTCCCTTTTTGTCTGGCCCATAACTCTGCATAGAAAGGCCCTACATGCCCCAAACTTGGTCTGGTCTGCTCATCAGAGTCCCCTCTACGGGCGTGTTTTGGATTGGATTTTAAGATTTTTGACCATATTTGTCTTCCCTTTTTGTCTGGCCCATAACTCTGCCTAGAAAGGCCCTACATTCCCCAAACTTGGTCTGGTCTGCTCATCAGAGTCCCCTCTACGGGCGTGTTTTGGATTGGATTTTAAGATTTTTGACCATATTTGTCTTCCCTTTTTGTCTGGCCCATAACTCTGACTAGAAAGGCCCTACATGCCCCAAACTTGGTCTGGTCTGCTCATCAGAGTCCCCTCTACGGGCGTGTTTTGGATTGGATTTTAAGATTTTTGACCATATTTGTTTTCCCTTTTTGTCTGGCCCATTACTCTGCCTAGAAAGGCCCTACATGCCCCAAACTTGGTCTGGTCTGCTCATCAGAGTCCCCTCTACGGGCGTGTTTTGGATTGGATTTTTTTTTTTTTATGACTATATTTGTCTTCCCTTTTTGTCCGGCCCATAACTCTGCCTAGAAAGGCCCTACATGCCCCAAACTTGGTCTTGTCTGCTCATCAGAGTCCCCTCTACGGGCGTGTTTTGGATTGGATTTGTTTTTTTAAATGACTATATTTGTCTTCCCTTTTTGTCCGGCCCATAACTCTGCCTAGAAAGGCCCTACATGCCCCAAACTTGGTCTTGTCTGCTCATCAGAGTCCCCTCTACGGGCGTGTTTTGGATTGGATTTTAAGATTTTTTACCATATTTGTCTTCCCTTTTTGTCCGGCCCATAACTCTGCATAGAAAGGCCCTACATGCCCCAAACTTGGTCTGGTCTGCTCATCAGAGTCCCCTCTACGGGCGTGTTTTGGATTGGATTTTAAGATTTTTTACCATATTTGTCTTCCCTTTTTGTCTGGCCCATAACTCTGCCTAGAAAGGCCCTACATGCCCCAAACTTGGTCTGGTCTGCTCATCAGAGTCCCCTCTACGGGCGTGTTTTGGATTAGATTTTTAAAACAATTGACCATATTTGACTTCCCTTTTTATCCGGCCCATAACTCTGCCTAGAAAGGCCCTACATGCCCCAATCTTGGTCTGGTCTGCTCATCAGAGTCCCCTCTACGGGCGTGTTTTGGATTGGATTTTTTTTTTAAATGACCATATTTGTCTTCCCTTTTTGTCCGGCCCATAACTCTGCCTAGAAAGGCTCTACATGCCCCAAACTTGGTCTGGTCTGCTCATCAGAGTCCCCTCTACGGGCGTCTTTTGGATTAGATTTTTAAAAAAATTGACCATATTTGACTTCCCTTTTTGTCCGGCCCATAACTCTGCCTAGAAAGGCCCTACATGCCCCAAACTTGGTCTGGTCTGCTCATCAGAGTCCCCTCTACGGGCGTGTTTTGGATTGGATTTTAAGATTTTTGACCATATTTATCTTCCCTTTTTGTCTGGCCCATAACTCTGCCTAGAAAGGCCCTACATGCCCCAAACTTGGTCTGGTCTGCTCATCAGAGTCCCCTCTACGGGCGTGTTTTGGATTTGATTTTTTTTTAAATGACTATATTTGTCTTCCCTTTTTGTCCGGCCCATAACTCTGCCTAGAAAGGCCCTACATGCCCCAAACTTGGTCTGGTCTGCTCATCAGAGTCCCCTCTACGGGCGTGTTTTGGATTGGATTTTAAGATTTTTGACCATATTTGTCTTCCCTTTTTGTCTGGCCCATAACTCTGCCTAGAAAGGCCCTACATGCCCCAAACTTGGTCTGGTCTGCTCATCAGAGGTCCCTCTACAGGCATGTTTTGGATTGGATTTTAAGATTTTTGACCATATTTGTCTTCCCTTTTTGTCTGGCCCATAACTCTGCCTAGAAAGGCCCTACATGCCCCAAACTTGGTCTGGTCTGCTCATCAGAGTCCCCTCTACGGGCGTGTTTTGGATTAGATTTTTATTTTTTTTTACCATATTTGACTTCCCTTTTTGTCCGGCCCATAACTCTGCCTAGAAAGGCCCTACATGCCCCAAACTTGGTCTGGTCTGCTCATCAGGGTCCCCTCTACGGGCGTGTTTTGGATTAGATTAGATTTTTTTTTTTACCATATTTGACTTCCCTTTTTGTCCGGCCCATAACTCTGGCTAGAAAGGCCCTACATGCCCCAAACTTGGTCTGGTCTGCTCATCAGAGTCCCCTCTACGGGCGTGTTTTGGATTAGATTTTTAAAACAATTGACCATATTTGACTTCCCTTTTTATCCGGCCCATAACTCTGCCTAGAAAGGCCCTACATGCCCCAATCTTGGTCTGGTCTGCTCATCAGAGTCCCCTCTACGGGCGTGTTTTGGATTGGATTTTTTTTTTAAATGACCATATTTGTCTTCCCTTTTTGTCCGGCCCATAACTCTGCCTAGAAAGGCTCTACATGCCCCAAACTTGGTCTGGTCTGCTCATCAGAGTCCCCTCTACGGGCGTCTTTTGGATTAGATTTTTAAAAAAATTGACCATATTTGACTTCCCTTTTTGTCCGGCCCATAACTCTGCCTAGAAAGGCCCTACATGCCCCAAACTTGGTCTGGTCTGCTCATCAGGGTCCCCTCTACGGGCGTGTTTTGGATTGGATTTTAAGATTTTTGACCATATTTGTCTTCCCTTTTTGTCCGGCCCATAACTCTGCCTAGAAAGGCTCTACATGCCCCAAACTTGGTCTGGTCTGCTCATCAGAGTCCCCTCTACGGGTATGTTTTGGATTGGATTTTAAGATTTTTGACAATATTTGTCTTCCCTTTTTGTCCGGCCCATAACTCTGCCTAGAAAGGCCCTACATGCCCCAAACTTGGTCTGGTCTGCTCATCAGAGTCCCCTCTACGGGCGTGTTTTGGATTGGATTTTTTTTTAAATGACTATATTTGTCTTCCCTTTTTGTCCGGCCCATAACTCTGCCTAGAAAGGCCCTACATGCCCCAAACTTGGTCTGGTCTGCTCATCAGAGTCCCCTCTACGGGCGTGTTTTGGATTGGATTTTAAGATTTTTGACCATATTTGTCTTCCCTTTTTGTCTGGCCCATAACTCTGCATAGAAAGGCCCTACATGCCCCAAACTTGGTCTGGTCTGCTCATCAGAGTCCCCTCTACGGGCGTGTTTTGGATTGGATTTTAAGATTTTTGACCATATTTGTCTTCCCTTTTTGTCTGGCCCATAACTCTGCCTAGAAAGGCCCTACATTCCCCAAACTTGGTCTGGTCTGCTCATCAGAGTCCCCTCTACGGGCGTGTTTTGGATTGGATTTTAAGATTTTTGACCATATTTGTCTTCCCTTTTTGTCTGGCCCATAACTCTGCCTAGAAAGGCCCTACATGCCCCAAACTTGGTCTGGTCTGCTCATCAGAGTCCCATTTACGGGCGTGTTTTGGATTGGATTTTAAGATTTTTGACCATATTTGTCTTCCCTTTTTGTCTGGCCCATAACTCTGCCTAGAAAGGCCCTACATGCCCCAAACTTGGTCTGGTCTGCTCATCAGAGTCCCCTCTACGGGCGTGTTTTGGATTGGATTTTAAGATTTTTGACCATATTTGTCTTCCCTTTTTGTCTGGCCCATAACTCTGCCTAGAAAGGCCCTACATGCCCCAAACTTGGTCTGGTCTGCTCATCAGAGTCCCATCTACGGGCATGTTTTGGATTGGATTTTAAGATTTTTGACCATATTTGTCTTCCCTTTTTGTCTGGCCCATAACTCTGCCTAGAAAGGCCCTACATGCCCCAAACTTGGTCTGGTCTGCTCATCAGAGTCCCCTCTACGGGCGTGTTTTGGATTGGATTTATTTTTTTAAATGACTATATTTGTCTTCCCTTTTTGTCCGGCCCATAACTCTGCCTAGAAAGGCCCTACATGCCCCAAACTTGGTCTGGTCTGCTCATCAGAGTCCCCTCTACGGGCGTGTTTTGGATTGGATTTTAAGATTTTTGACCATATTTGTCTTCCCTTTTTGTCTGGCCCATAACTCTGCATAGAAAGGCCCTACATGCCCCAAACTTGGTCTGGTCTGCTCATCAGAGTCCCCTCTACGGGCGTGTTTTGGATTGGATTTTAAGATTTTTGACCATATTTGTCTTCCCTTTTTGTCTGGCCCATAACTCTGCCTAGAAAGGCCCTACATTCCCCAAACTTGGTCTGGTCTGCTCATCAGAGTCCCCTCTACGGGCGTGTTTTGGATTGGATTTTAAGATTTTTGACCATATTTGTCTTCCCTTTTTGTCTGGCCCATAACTCTGACTAGAAAGGCCCTACATGCCCCAAACTTGGTCTGGTCTGCTCATCAGAGTCCCCTCTACGGGCGTGTTTTGGATTGGATTTATTTTTTTAAATGACTATATTTGTCTTCCCTTTTTGTCCGGCCCATAACTCTGCCTAGAAAGGCCCTACATGCCCCAAACTTGGTCTGGTCTGCTCATCAGAGTCCCCTCTACGGGCGTGTTTTGGATTGGATTTTAAGATTTTTTACCATATTTGTCTTCCCTTTTTGTCCGGCCCATAACTCTGCATAGAAAGGCCCTACATGCCCCAAACTTGGTCTGGTCTGCTCATCAGAGTCCCCTCTACGGGCGTGTTTTGGATTGGATTTTAAGATTTTTTACCATATTTGTCTTCCCTTTTTGTCTGGCCCATAACTCTGCCTAGAAAGGCCCTACATGCCCCAAACTTGGTCTGGTCTGCTCATCAGAGTCCCCTCTACGGGCGTGTTTTGGATTAGATTTTTAAAACAATTGACCATATTTGACTTCCCTTTTTATCCGGCCCATAACTCTGCCTAGAAAGGCCCTACATGCCCCAATCTTGGTCTGGTCTGCTCATCAGAGTCCCCTCTACGGGCGTGTTTTGGATTGGATTTTTTTTTTAAATGACCATATTTGTCTTCCCTTTTTGTCCGGCCCATAACTCTGCCTAGAAAGGCTCTACATGCCCCAAACTTGGTCTGGTCTGCTCATCAGAGTCCCCTCTACGGGCGTCTTTTGGATTAGATTTTTAAAAAAATTGACCATATTTGACTTCCCTTTTTGTCCGGCCCATAACTCTGCCTAGAAAGGCCCTACATGCCCCAAACTTGGTCTGGTCTGCTCATCAGAGTCCCCTCTACGGGCGTGTTTTGGATTGGATTTTAAGATTTTTGACCATATTTATCTTCCCTTTTTGTCTGGCCCATAACTCTGCCTAGAAAGGCCCTACATGCCCCAAACTTGGTCTGGTCTGCTCATCAGAGTCCCCTCTACGGGCGTGTTTTGGATTTGATTTTTTTTTAAATGACTATATTTGTCTTCCCTTTTTGTCCGGCCCATAACTCTGCCTAGAAAGGCCCTACATGCCCCAAACTTGGTCTGGTCTGCTCATCAGAGTCCCCTCTACGGGCGTGTTTTGGATTGGATTTTAAGATTTTTGACCATATTTGTCTTCCCTTTTTGTCTGGCCCATAACTCTGCCTAGAAAGGCCCTACATGCCCCAAACTTGGTCTGGTCTGCTCATCAGAGGTCCCTCTACAGGCATGTTTTGGATTGGATTTTAAGATTTTTGACCATATTTGTCTTCCCTTTTTGTCTGGCCCATAACTCTGCCTAGAAAGGCCCTACATGCCCCAAACTTGGTCTGGTCTGCTCATCAGAGTCCCCTCTACGGGCGTGTTTTGGATTAGATTTTTATTTTTTTTTACCATATTTGACTTCCCTTTTTGTCCGGCCCATAACTCTGCCTAGAAAGGCCCTACATGCCCCAAACTTGGTCTGGTCTGCTCATCAGGGTCCCCTCTACGGGCGTGTTTTGGATTAGATTAGATTTTTTTTTTTACCATATTTGACTTCCCTTTTTGTCCGGCCCATAACTCTGGCTAGAAAGGCCCTACATGCCCCAAACTTGGTCTGGTCTGCTCATCAGAGTCCCCTCTACGGGCGTGTTTTGGATTAGATTTTTAAAACAATTGACCATATTTGACTTCCCTTTTTATCCGGCCCATAACTCTGCCTAGAAAGGCCCTACATGCCCCAATCTTGGTCTGGTCTGCTCATCAGAGTCCCCTCTACGGGCGTGTTTTGGATTGGATTTTTTTTTTAAATGACCATATTTGTCTTCCCTTTTTGTCCGGCCCATAACTCTGCCTAGAAAGGCTCTACATGCCCCAAACTTGGTCTGGTCTGCTCATCAGAGTCCCCTCTACGGGCGTCTTTTGGATTAGATTTTTAAAAAAATTGACCATATTTGACTTCCCTTTTTGTCCGGCCCATAACTCTGCCTAGAAAGGCCCTACATGCCCCAAACTTGGTCTGGTCTGCTCATCAGAGTCCCCTCTACGGGCGTGTTTTGGATTAGATTTTTATTTTTTTTTACCATATTTGACTTCCCTTTTTGTCCGGCCCATAACTCTGCCTAGAAAGGCCCTACATGCCCCAAACTTGGTCTGGTCTGCTCATCAGGGTCCCCTCTACGGGCGTGTTTTGGATTAGATTAGATTTTTTTTTTTACCATATTTGACTTCCCTTTTTGTCCGGCCCATAACTCTGCATAGAAAGGCCCTACATGCCCCAAACTTGGTCTGGTCTGCTCATCAGAGTCCCCTCTACGGGCGTGTTTTGGATTGGATTTTAAGATTTTTGACCATATTTGTCTTCCCTTTTTGTCTGGCCCATAACTCTGCATAGAAAGGCCCTACATGCCCCAAACTTGGTCTGGTCTGCTCATCAGAGTCCCCTCTACGGGCGTGTTTTGGATTGGATTTTAAGATTTTTGACCATATTTGTCTTCCCTTTTTGTCTGGCCCATAACTCTGCCTAGAAAGGCCCTACATTCCCCAAACTTGGTCTGGTCTGCTCATCAGAGTCCCCTCTACGGGCGTGTTTTGGATTGGATTTTAAGATTTTTGACCATATTTGTCTTCCCTTTTTGTCTGGCCCATAACTCTGCCTAGAAAGGCCCTACATGCCCCAAACTTGGTCTGGTCTGCTCATCAGAGTCCCATTTACGGGCGTGTTTTGGATTGGATTTTAAGATTTTTGACCATATTTGTCTTCCCTTTTTGTCTGGCCCATAACTCTGCCTAGAAAGGCCCTACATGCCCCAAACTTGGTCTGGTCTGCTCATCAGAGTCCCCTCTACGGGCGTGTTTTGGATTGGATTTTAAGATTTTTGACCATATTTGTCTTCCCTTTTTGTCTGGCCCATAACTCTGCCTAGAAAGGCCCTACATGCCCCAAACTTGGTCTGGTCTGCTCATCAGAGTCCCATCTACGGGCATGTTTTGGATTGGATTTTAAGATTTTTGACCATATTTGTCTTCCCTTTTTGTCTGGCCCATAACTCTGCCTAGAAAGGCCCTACATGCCCCAAACTTGGTCTGGTCTGCTCATCAGAGTCCCCTCTACGGGCGTGTTTTGGATTGGATTTATTTTTTTAAATGACTATATTTGTCTTCCCTTTTTGTCCGGCCCATAACTCTGCCTAGAAAGGCCCTACATGCCCCAAACTTGGTCTGGTCTGCTCATCAGAGTCCCCTCTACGGGCGTGTTTTGGATTGGATTTTAAGATTTTTGACCATATTTGTCTTCCCTTTTTGTCTGGCCCATAACTCTGCATAGAAAGGCCCTACATGCCCCAAACTTGGTCTGGTCTGCTCATCAGAGTCCCCTCTACGGGCGTGTTTTGGATTGGATTTTAAGATTTTTGACCATATTTGTCTTCCCTTTTTGTCTGGCCCATAACTCTGCCTAGAAAGGCCCTACATTCCCCAAACTTGGTCTGGTCTGCTCATCAGAGTCCCCTCTACGGGCGTGTTTTGGATTGGATTTTAAGATTTTTGACCATATTTGTCTTCCCTTTTTGTCTGGCCCATAACTCTGACTAGAAAGGCCCTACATGCCCCAAACTTGGTCTGGTCTGCTCATCAGAGTCCCCTCTACGGGCGTGTTTTGGATTGGATTTATTTTTTTAAATGACTATATTTGTCTTCCCTTTTTGTCCGGCCCATAACTCTGCCTAGAAAGGCCCTACATGCCCCAAACTTGGTCTGGTCTGCTCATCAGAGTCCCCTCTACGGGCGTGTTTTGGATTGGATTTTAAGATTTTTGACCATATTTGTCTTCCCTTTTTGTCTGGCCCATAACTCTGCATAGAAAGGCCCTACATGCCCCAAACTTGGTCTGGTCTGCTCATCAGAGTCCCCTCTACGGGCGTGTTTTGGATTGGATTTTAAGATTTTTTACCATATTTGTCTTCCCTTTTTGTCTGGCCCATAACTCTGCCTAGAAAGGCCCTACATGCCCCAAACTTGGTCTGGTCTGCTCATCAGAGTCCCATTTACGGGCGTGTTTTGGATTGGATTTTAAGATTTTTGACCATATTTGTCTTCCCTTTTTGTCTGGCCCATAACTCTGCCTAGAAAGGCCCTACATGCCCCAAACTTGGTCTGGTCTGCTCATCAGAGTCCCCTCTACGGGCGTGTTTTGGATTGGATTTTAAGATTTTTGACCATATTTGTCTTCCCTTTTTGTCTGGCCCATAACTCTGCCTAGAAAGGCCCTACATGCCCCAAACTTGGTCTGGTCTGCTCATCAGAGTCCCATCTACGGGCATGTTTTGGATTGGATTTTAAGATTTTTGACCATATTTGTCTTCCCTTTTTGTCTGGCCCATAACTCTGCCTAGAAAGGCCCTACATGCCCCAAACTTGGTCTGGTCTGCTCATCAGAGTCCCCTCTACGGGCGTGTTTTGGATTGGATTTATTTTTTTAAATGACTATATTTGTCTTCCCTTTTTGTCCGGCCCATAACTCTGCCTAGAAAGGCCCTACATGCCCCAAACTTGGTCTGGTCTGCTCATCAGAGTCCCCTCTACGGGCGTGTTTTGGATTGGATTTTAAGATTTTTGACCATATTTGTCTTCCCTTTTTGTCTGGCCCATAACTCTGCATAGAAAGGCCCTACATGCCCCAAACTTGGTCTGGTCTGCTCATCAGAGTCCCCTCTACGGGCGTGTTTTGGATTGGATTTTAAGATTTTTGACCATATTTGTCTTCCCTTTTTGTCTGGCCCATAACTCTGCCTAGAAAGGCCCTACATTCCCCAAACTTGGTCTGGTCTGCTCATCAGAGTCCCCTCTACGGGCGTGTTTTGGATTGGATTTTAAGATTTTTGACCATATTTGTCTTCCCTTTTTGTCTGGCCCATAACTCTGACTAGAAAGGCCCTACATGCCCCAAACTTGGTCTGGTCTGCTCATCAGAGTCCCCTCTACGGGCGTGTTTTGGATTGGATTTTAAGATTTTTGACCATATTTGTTTTCCCTTTTTGTCTGGCCCATTACTCTGCCTAGAAAGGCCCTACATGCCCCAAACTTGGTCTGGTCTGCTCATCAGAGTCCCCTCTACGGGCGTGTTTTGGATTGGATTTTTTTTTTTTTATGACTATATTTGTCTTCCCTTTTTGTCCGGCCCATAACTCTGCCTAGAAAGGCCCTACATGCCCCAAACTTGGTCTTGTCTGCTCATCAGAGTCCCCTCTACGGGCGTGTTTTGGATTGGATTTGTTTTTTTAAATGACTATATTTGTCTTCCCTTTTTGTCCGGCCCATAACTCTGCCTAGAAAGGCCCTACATGCCCCAAACTTGGTCTTGTCTGCTCATCAGAGTCCCCTCTACGGGCGTGTTTTGGATTGGATTTTAAGATTTTTTACCATATTTGTCTTCCCTTTTTGTCCGGCCCATAACTCTGCATAGAAAGGCCCTACATGCCCCAAACTTGGTCTGGTCTGCTCATCAGAGTCCCCTCTACGGGCGTGTTTTGGATTGGATTTTAAGATTTTTTACCATATTTGTCTTCCCTTTTTGTCTGGCCCATAACTCTGCCTAGAAAGGCCCTACATGCCCCAAACTTGGTCTGGTCTGCTCATCAGAGTCCCCTCTACGGGCGTGTTTTGGATTAGATTTTTAAAACAATTGACCATATTTGACTTCCCTTTTTATCCGGCCCATAACTCTGCCTAGAAAGGCCCTACATGCCCCAATCTTGGTCTGGTCTGCTCATCAGAGTCCCCTCTACGGGCGTGTTTTGGATTGGATTTTTTTTTTAAATGACCATATTTGTCTTCCCTTTTTGTCCGGCCCATAACTCTGCCTAGAAAGGCTCTACATGCCCCAAACTTGGTCTGGTCTGCTCATCAGAGTCCCCTCTACGGGCGTGTTTTGGATTGGATTTTAAGATTTTTGACCATATTTATCTTCCCTTTTTGTCTGGCCCATAACTCTGCCTAGAAAGGCCCTACATGCCCCAAACTTGGTCTGGTCTGCTCATCAGAGTCCCCTCTACGGGCGTGTTTTGGATTTGATTTTTTTTTAAATGACTATATTTGTCTTCCCTTTTTGTCCGGCCCATAACTCTGCCTAGAAAGGCCCTACATGCCCCAAACTTGGTCTGGTCTGCTCATCAGAGTCCCCTCTACGGGCGTGTTTTGGATTGGATTTTAAGATTTTTGACCATATTTGTCTTCCCTTTTTGTCTGGCCCATAACTCTGCCTAGAAAGGCCCTACATGCCCCAAACTTGGTCTGGTCTGCTCATCAGAGGTCCCTCTACAGGCATGTTTTGGATTGGATTTTAAGATTTTTGACCATATTTGTCTTCCCTTTTTGTCTGGCCCATAACTCTGCCTAGAAAGGCCCTACATGCCCCAAACTTGGTCTGGTCTGCTCATCAGAGTCCCCTCTACGGGCGTGTTTTGGATTAGATTTTTTTTTTTTTTTACCATATTTGACTTCCCTTTTTGTCCGGCCCATAACTCTGCCTAGAAAGGCCCTACATGCCCCAAACTTGGTCTGGTCTGCTCATCAGGGTCCCCTCTACGGGCGTGTTTTGGATTAGATTAGATTTTTTTTTTTACCATATTTGACTTCCCTTTTTGTCCGGCCCATAACTCTGGCTAGAAAGGCCCTACATGCCCCAAACTTGGTCTGGTCTGCTCATCAGAGTCCCCTCTACGGGCGTGTTTTGGATTAGATTTTTAAAACAATTGACCATATTTGACTTCCCTTTTTATCCGGCCCATAACTCTGCCTAGAAAGGCCCTACATGCCCCAATCTTGGTCTGGTCTGCTCATCAGAGTCCCCTCTACGGGCGTGTTTTGGATTGGATTTTTTTTTTAAATGACCATATTTGTCTTCCCTTTTTGTCCGGCCCATAACTCTGCCTAGAAAGGCTCTACATGCCCCAAACTTGGTCTGGTCTGCTCATCAGAGTCCCCTCTACGGGCGTCTTTTGGATTAGATTTTTAAAAAAATTGACCATATTTGACTTCCCTTTTTGTCCGGCCCATAACTCTGCCTAGAAAGGCCCTACATGCCCCAAACTTGGTCTGGTCTGCTCATCAGGGTCCCCTCTACGGGCGTGTTTTGGATTGGATTTTAAGATTTTTGACCATATTTGTCTTCCCTTTTTGTCCGGCCCATAACTCTGCCTAGAAAGGCTCTACATGCCCCAAACTTGGTCTGGTCTGCTCATCAGAGTCCCCTCTACGGGTATGTTTTGGATTGGATTTTAAGATTTTTGACAATATTTGTCTTCCCTTTTTGTCCGGCCCATAACTCTGCCTAGAAAGGCCCTACATGCCCCAAACTTGGTCTGGTCTGCTCATCAGAGTCCCCTCTACGGGCGTGTTTTGGATTGGATTTTTTTTTAAATGACTATATTTGTCTTCCCTTTTTGTCCGGCCCATAACTCTGCCTAGAAAGGCCCTACATGCCCCAAACTTGGTCTGGTCTGCTCATCAGAGTCCCCTCTACGGGCGTGTTTTGGATTGGATTTTAAGATTTTTGACCATATTTATCTTCCCTTTTTGTCTGGCCCATAACTCTGCCTAGAAAGGCCCTACATGCCCCAAACTTGGTCTGGTCTGCTCATCAGAGGTCCCTCTACGGGCATGTTTTGGATTGGATTTTTTTTTAAATTGACCATATTTGTCTTCCCTTTTTGTCCGGCCCATAACTCTGCCTAGAAAGGCCCTACATGCCCCAAACTTGGTCTGGTCTGCTCATCAGAGTCCCCTCTACGGGCGTGTTTTGGATTGGATTTTACGATTTTTGACCATATTTGTCTTCCCTTTTTGTCTGGCCCATAACTCTGCCTAGAAAGGCCCTACATGCCCCAAACTTGGTCTGGTCTGCTCATCAGAGGTCCCTCTATGGGCATGTTTTGGATTGGATTTTTTTTTAAATTGACCATATTTGTCTTCCCTTTTTGTCCGGCCCATAACTCTGCTTAGAAAGGCCCTACATGCCCCAAACTTGGTCTGGTCTGCTCATCAGAGTCCCCTCTACGGGCATGTTTTGGATTGGATTTTTTTTAAATTGACCATATTTGTCTTCCCTTTTTGTCTGGCCCATAACTCTGCCTAGAAAGGCCCTACATGCCCCAAACTTGGTCTGGTCTGCTCATCAGAGGTCCCTCTACAGGCATGTTTTGGATTGGATTTTTAAAAAAAATGACCATATTTGACTTCCCTTTTTGTCTGGCCCATAACTCTGCCTAGAAAGGCCCTACATGCCCCAAACTTGGTCTGGTCTGCTCATCAGAGTCCCCTCTACGGGCGTGTTTTGGATTGGATTTTAAGATTTTTGACCATATTTGTCTTCCCTTTTTGTCTTGCCCATAACTCTGCCTAGAAAGGCCCTACATGCCCCAAACTTGGTCTGGTCTGCTCATCAGAGTCCCCTCTACGGGCGTGTTTTGGATTGGATTTTTTTTTAAATGACTATATTTGTCTTCCCTTTTTGTCCGGCCCATAACTCTGCCTAGAAAGGCCCTACATGCCCCAAACTTGGTCTGGTCTGCTCATCAGGGTCCCCTCTACGGGCGTGTTTTGGATTGGATTTTAAGATTTTTGACCATATTTGTCTTCCCTTTTTGTCCGGCCCATAACTCTGCCTAGAAAGGCCCTACATGCCCCAAACTTGGTCTGGTCTGCTCATCAGGGTCCCCTCTACGGGCGTGTTTTGGATTAGATTAGATTTTTTTTTTTACCATATTTGACTTCCCTTTTTGTCCGGCCCATAACTCTGCCTAGAAAGGCCCTACATGCCCCAAACTTGGTCTGGTCTGCTCATCAGAGGTCCCTCTACGGGCATGTTTTGGATTGGATTTTTTTTAAATTGACCATATTTGTCTTCCCTTTTTGTCCGGCCCATAACTCTGCCTAGAAAGGCCCTACATGCCCCAAACTTGGTCTGGTCTGCTCATCAGAGGTCCCTCTACGGGCATGTTTTGGATTGGATAAAAAAAAAAAATGACCATATTTGTCTTCCCTTTTTGTCTGGCCCATAACTCTGCCTAGAAAGGCCCTACATGCCCCAAACTTGGTCTGGTCTGCTCATCAGAGTCCCCTCTACGGACGTGTTTTGGATTGGATTTTAAGATTTTTGACCATATTTGTCTTCCCTTTTTGTCTGGCCCATAACTCTGCCTAGAAAGGCCCTACATGCCCCAAACTTGGTCTGGTCTGCTCATCAGAGTCCCCTCTACGGGCGTGTTTTGGATTGGATTTTTTTTTAAATGACTATATTTGTCTTCCCTTTTTGTCCGGCCCATAACTCTGCCTAGAAAGGCCCTACATGCCCCAAACTTGGTCTGGTCTGCTCATCAGGGTCCCCTCTACGGGCGTGTTTTGGATTGGATTTTAAGATTTTTGACCATATTTGTCTTCCCTTTTTGTCCGGCCCATAACTCTGCCTAGAAAGGCCCTACATGCCCCAAACTTGGTCTGGTCTGCTCATCAGGGTCCCCTCTACGGGCGTGTTTTGGATTAGATTAGATTTTTTTTTTTACCATATTTGACTTCCCTTTTTGTCCGGCCCATAACTCTGCCTAGAAAGGCCCTACATGCCCCAAACTTGGTCTGGTCTGCTCATCAGAGGTCCCTCTACGGGCATGTTTTGGATTGGATTTTTTTTAAATTGACCATATTTGTCTTCCCTTTTTGTCCGGCCCATAACTCTGCCTAGAAAGGCCCTACATGCCCCAAACTTGGTCTGGTCTGCTCATCAGAGGTCCCTCTACGGGCATGTTTTGGATTGGATAAAAAAAAAAAATGACCATATTTGTCTTCCCTTTTTGTCTGGCCCATAACTCTGCCTAGAAAGGCCCTACATGCCCCAAACTTGGTCTGGTCTGCTCATCAGAGTCCCCTCTACGGACGTGTTTTGGATTGGATTTTAAGATTTTTGACCATATTTGTCTTCCCTTTTTGTCTGGCCCATAACTCTGCCTAGAAAGGCCCTACATGCCCCAAACTTGGTCTGGTCTGCTCATCAGAGTCCCCTCTACGGGCGTGTTTTGGATTGGATTTTTTTTTTTTTATGACTATATTTGTCTTCCCTTTTTGTCCGGCCCATAACTCTGCCTAGAAAGGCCCTACATGCCCCAAACTTGGTCTGGTCTGCTCATCAGAGTCCCCTCTACGGGCGTGTTTTGGATTGGATTTTAAGATTTTTGACCATATTTGTCTTCCCTTTTTGTCTGGCCCATAACTCTGCCTAGAAAGGCCCTACATGCCCCAAACTTGGTCTGGTCTGCTCATCAGAGGTCCCTCTATGGGCATGTTTTGGATTGGATTTTTTTTTAAATTGACCATATTTGTCTTCCCTTTTTGTCCGGCCCATAACTCTGCTTAGAAAGGCCCTACATGCCCCAAACTTGGTCTGGTCTGCTCATCAGAGTCCCCTCTACGGGCGTGTTTTGGATTGGATTTTAAGATTTTTGACCATATTTGTCTTCCCTTTTTGTCTGGCCCATAACTCTGCCTAGAAAGGCCCTACATGCCCCAAACTTGGTCTGGTCTGCTCATCAGAGGTCCCTCTACAGGCATGTTTTGGATTGGATTTTTTTAAAAAATGACCATATTTGTCTTCCCTTTTTGTCTGGCCCATAACTCTGCCTAGAAAGGCCCTACATGCCCCAAACTTGGTCTGGTCTGCTCATCAGAGTCCCCTCTACGGGCGTGTTTTGGATTGGATTTTAAGATTTTTGACCATATTTGTCTTCCCTTTTTGTCTGGCCCATAACTCTGCCTAGAAAGGCCCTACATGCCCCAAACTTGGTCTGGTCTGCTCATCAGAGGTCCCTCTACGGGCATGTTTTGGATTGGATGAAAAAAAAAATGACCATATTTGTCTTCCCTTTTTGTCCGGCCCATAACTCTGCCTAGAAAGGCCCTACATGCCCCAAACTTGGTCTGGTCTGCTCATCAGAGTCCCCTCTACGGGCATGTTTTGGATTGGATTTTAAGATTTTTGACCATATTTGTCTTCCCTTTTTGTCTGGCCCATAACTCTGCCTAGAAAGGCCCTACATGCCCCAAACTTGGTCTGGTCTGCTCATCAGAGGTCCCTCTACAGGCATGTTTTGGATTGGATTTTTTTTTAAATTGACCATATTTGTCTTCCCTTTTTGTCTGGCCCATAACTCTGCCTAGAAAGGCCCTACATGCCCCAAACTTGGTCTGGTCTGCTCATCAGGGTCCCCTCTACGGGCGTGTTTTGGATTGGATTTTAAGATTTTTGACCATATTTGTCTTCCCTTTTTGTCCGGCCCATAACTCTTCCTAGAAAGGCCCTACATGCCCCAAACTTGGTCTGGTCTGCTCATCAGAGTCCCCTCTACGGGCGTGTTTTGGATTAGATATTTTTTTTTTTACCATATTTGACTTCCCTTTTTGTCCGGCCCATAACTCTGCCTAGAAAGGCCCTACATGCCCCAAACTTGGTCTGGTCTGCTCATCAGGGTCCCCTCTACGGGCGTGTTTTGGATTAGATTAGATTTTTTTTTTTACCATATTTGACTTCCCTTTTTGTCCGGCCCATAACTCTGCCTAGAAAGGCCCTACATGCCCCAAACTTGGTCTGGTCTGCTCATCAGGGTCCCCTCTACGGGCGTGTTTTGGATTAGATTAGATTTTTTTTTTTACCATATTTGACTTCCCTTTTTGTCCGGCCCATAACTCTGCCTAGAAAGGCCCTACATGCCCCAAACTCGGTCTGGTCTGCTCATCAGAGGTCCCTCTACGGGCATGTTTTGGATTGGATTTTTTTTAAATTGACCATATTTGTCTTCCCTTTTTGTCCGGCCCATAACTCTGCCTAGAAAGGCCCTACATGCCCCAAACTTGGTCTGGTCTGCTCATCAGAGGTCCCTCTACGGGCATGTTTTGGATTGGATAAAAAAAAAAAATGACCATATTTGTCTTCCCTTTTTGTCTGGCCCATAACTCTGCCTAGAAAGGCCCTACATGCCCCAAACTTGGTCTGGTCTGCTCATCAGAGTCCCCTCTACGGACGTGTTTTGGATTGGATTTTAAGATTTTTGACCATATTTGTCTTCCCTTTTTGTCTGGCCCATAACTCTGCCTAGAAAGGCCCTACATGCCCCAAACTTGGTCTGGTCTGCTCATCAGAGTCCCCTCTACGGGCGTGTTTTGGATTGGATTTTTTTTTTTTTATGACTATATTTGTCTTCCCTTTTTGTCCGGCCCATAACTCTGCCTAGAAAGGCCCTACATGCCCCAAACTTGGTCTGGTCTGCTCATCAGAGTCCCCTCTACGGGCGTGTTTTGGATTGGATTTTAAGATTTTTGACCATATTTGTCTTCCCTTTTTGTCTGGCCCATAACTCTGCCTAGAAAGGCCCTACATGCCCCAAACTTGGTCTGGTCTGCTCATCAGAGGTCCCTCTATGGGCATGTTTTGGATTGGATTTTTTTTTAAATTGACCATATTTGTCTTCCCTTTTTGTCCGGCCCATAACTCTGCTTAGAAAGGCCCTACATGCCCCAAACTTGGTCTGGTCTGCTCATCAGAGTCCCCTCTACGGGCGTGTTTTGGATTGGATTTTAAGATTTTTGACCATATTTGTCTTCCCTTTTTGTCTGGCCCATAACTCTGCCTAGAAAGGCCCTACATGCCCCAAACTTGGTCTGGTCTGCTCATCAGAGGTCCCTCTACAGGCATGTTTTGGATTGGATTTTTTTAAAAAGTGACCATATTTGTCTTCCCTTTTTGTCTGGCCCATAACTCTGCCTAGAAAGGCCCTACATGCCCCAAACTTGGTCTGGTCTGCTCATCAGAGTCCCCTCTACGGGCGTGTTTTGGATTGGATTTTAAGATTTTTGACCATATTTGTCTTCCCTTTTTGTCTGGCCCATAACTCTGCCTAGAAAGGCCCTACATGCCCCAAACTTGGTCTGGTCTGCTCATCAGAGGTCCCTCTACGGGCATGTTTTGGATTGGATAAAAAAAAAAATGACCATATTTGTCTTCCCTTTTTGTCCGGCCCATAACTCTGCCTAGAAAGGCCCTACATGCCCCAAACTTGGTCTGGTCTGCTCATCAGAGTCCCCTCTACGGGCATGTTTTGGATTGGATTTTAAGATTTTTGACCATATTTGTCTTCCCTTTTTGTCTGGCCCATAACTCTGCCTAGAAAGGCCCTACATGCCCCAAACTTGGTCTGGTCTGCTCATCAGAGGTCCCTCTACAGGCATGTTTTGGATTGGATTTTTTTTTAAATTGACCATATTTGTCTTCCCTTTTTGTCTGGCCCATAACTCTGCCTAGAAAGGCCCTACATGCCCCAAACTTGGTCTGGTCTGCTCATCAGGGTCCCCTCTACGGGCGTGTTTTGGATTGGATTTTAAGATTTTTGACCATATTTGTCTTCCCTTTTTGTCCGGCCCATAACTCTTCCTAGAAAGGCCCTACATGCCCCAAACTTGGTCTGGTCTGCTCATCAGAGTCCCCTCTACGGGCGTGTTTTGGATTAGATTTTTTTTTTTTTTACCATATTTGACTTCCCTTTTTGTCTGGCCCATAACTCTGCCTAGAAAGGCCCTACATGCCCCAAACTTGGTCTGGTCTGCTCATCAGAGTCCCCTCTACGGGCGTGTTTTGGATTGGATTTTAAGATTTTTGACCATATTTGTCTTCCCTTTTTGTCTGGCCCATAACTCTGCCTAGAAAGGCCCTACATGCCCCAAACTTGGTCTGGTCTGCTCATCAGAGGTCCCTCTACGGGCATGTTTTGGATTGGATAAAAAAAAAAATGACCATATTTGTCTTCCCTTTTTGTCCGGCCCATAACTCTGCCTAGAAAGGCCCTACATGCCCCAAACTTGGTCTGGTCTGCTCATCAGAGTCCCCTCTACGGGCATGTTTTGGATTGGATTTTAAGATTTTTGACCATATTTGTCTTCCCTTTTTGTCTGGCCCATAACTCTGCCTAGAAAGGCCCTACATGCCCCAAACTTGGTCTGGTCTGCTCATCAGAGGTCCCTCTACAGGCATGTTTTGGATTGGATTTTTTTTTAAATTGACCATATTTGTCTTCCCTTTTTGTCTGGCCCATAACTCTGCCTAGAAAGGCCCTACATGCCCCAAACTTGGTCTGGTCTGCTCATCAGGGTCCCCTCTACGGGCGTGTTTTGGATTGGATTTTAAGATTTTTGACCATATTTGTCTTCCCTTTTTGTCCGGCCCATAACTCTTCCTAGAAAGGCCCTACATGCCCCAAACTTGGTCTGGTCTGCTCATCAGAGTCCCCTCTACGGGCGTGTTTTGGATTAGATATTTTTTTTTTTACCATATTTGACTTCCCTTTTTGTCCGGCCCATAACTCTGCCTAGAAAGGCCCTACATGCCCCAAACTTGGTCTGGTCTGCTCATCAGGGTCCCCTCTACGGGCGTGTTTTGGATTAGATTAGATTTTTTTTTTTACCATATTTGACTTCCCTTTTTGTCCGGCCCATAACTCTGCCTAGAAAGGCCCTACATGCCCCAAACTTGGTCTGGTCTGCTCATCAGGGTCCCCTCTACGGGCGTGTTTTGGATTAGATTAGATTTTTTTTTTTACCATATTTGACTTCCCTTTTTGTCCGGCCCATAACTCTGCCTAGAAAGGCCCTACATGCCCCAAACTCGGTCTGGTCTGCTCATCAGAGGTCCCTCTACGGGCATGTTTTGGATTGGATTTTTTTTAAATTGACCATATTTGTCTTCCCTTTTTGTCCGGCCCATAACTCTGCCTAGAAAGGCCCTACATGCCCCAAACTTGGTCTGGTCTGCTCATCAGAGGTCCCTCTACGGGCATGTTTTGGATTGGATAAAAAAAAAAAATGACCATATTTGTCTTCCCTTTTTGTCTGGCCCATAACTCTGCCTAGAAAGGCCCTACATGCCCCAAACTTGGTCTGGTCTGCTCATCAGAGTCCCCTCTACGGACGTGTTTTGGATTGGATTTTAAGATTTTTGACCATATTTGTCTTCCCTTTTTGTCTGGCCCATAACTCTGCCTAGAAAGGCCCTACATGCCCCAAACTTGGTCTGGTCTGCTCATCAGAGTCCCCTCTACGGGCGTGTTTTGGATTGGATTTTTTTTTTTTTATGACTATATTTGTCTTCCCTTTTTGTCCGGCCCATAACTCTGCCTAGAAAGGCCCTACATGCCCCAAACTTGGTCTGGTCTGCTCATCAGAGTCCCCTCTACGGGCGTGTTTTGGATTGGATTTTAAGATTTTTGACCATATTTGTCTTCCCTTTTTGTCTGGCCCATAACTCTGCCTAGAAAGGCCCTACATGCCCCAAACTTGGTCTGGTCTGCTCATCAGAGGTCCCTCTATGGGCATGTTTTGGATTGGATTTTTTTTTAAATTGACCATATTTGTCTTCCCTTTTTGTCCGGCCCATAACTCTGCTTAGAAAGGCCCTACATGCCCCAAACTTGGTCTGGTCTGCTCATCAGAGTCCCCTCTACGGGCGTGTTTTGGATTGGATTTTAAGATTTTTGACCATATTTGTCTTCCCTTTTTGTCTGGCCCATAACTCTGCCTAGAAAGGCCCTACATGCCCCAAACTTGGTCTGGTCTGCTCATCAGAGGTCCCTCTACAGGCATGTTTTGGATTGGATTTTTTTAAAAAGTGACCATATTTGTCTTCCCTTTTTGTCTGGCCCATAACTCTGCCTAGAAAGGCCCTACATGCCCCAAACTTGGTCTGGTCTGCTCATCAGAGTCCCCTCTACGGGCGTGTTTTGGATTGGATTTTAAGATTTTTGACCATATTTGTCTTCCCTTTTTGTCTGGCCCATAACTCTGCCTAGAAAGGCCCTACATGCCCCAAACTTGGTCTGGTCTGCTCATCAGAGGTCCCTCTACGGGCATGTTTTGGATTGGATAAAAAAAAAAATGACCATATTTGTCTTCCCTTTTTGTCCGGCCCATAACTCTGCCTAGAAAGGCCCTACATGCCCCAAACTTGGTCTGGTCTGCTCATCAGAGTCCCCTCTACGGGCATGTTTTGGATTGGATTTTAAGATTTTTGACCATATTTGTCTTCCCTTTTTGTCTGGCCCATAACTCTGCCTAGAAAGGCCCTACATGCCCCAAACTTGGTCTGGTCTGCTCATCAGAGGTCCCTCTACAGGCATGTTTTGGATTGGATTTTTTTTTAAATTGACCATATTTGTCTTCCCTTTTTGTCTGGCCCATAACTCTGCCTAGAAAGGCCCTACATGCCCCAAACTTGGTCTGGTCTGCTCATCAGGGTCCCCTCTACGGGCGTGTTTTGGATTGGATTTTAAGATTTTTGACCATATTTGTCTTCCCTTTTTGTCCGGCCCATAACTCTTCCTAGAAAGGCCCTACATGCCCCAAACTTGGTCTGGTCTGCTCATCAGAGTCCCCTCTACGGGCGTGTTTTGGATTAGATTTTTTTTTTTTTTACCATATTTGACTTCCCTTTTTGTCCGGCCCATAACTCTGCCTAGAAAGGCCCTACATGCCCCAAACTTGGTCTGGTCTGCTCATCAGGGTCCCCTCTACGGGCGTGTTTTGGATTAGATTAGATTTTTTTTTTTACCATATTTGACTTCCCTTTTTGTCCGGCCCATAACTCTGCCTAGAAAGGCCCTACATGCCCCAAACTTGGTCTGGTCTGCTCATCAGAGTCCCCTCTACGGGCGTGTTTTGGATTAGATTTTTAAAACAATTGACCATATTTGACTTCCCTTTTTATCCGGCCCATAACTCTGCCTAGAAAGGCCCTACATGCCCCAATCTTGGTCTGGTCTGCTCATCAGAGTCCCCTCTACGGGCGTGTTTTGGATTGGATTTTTTTTTTAAATGACCATATTTGTCTTCCCTTTTTGTCCGGCCCATAACTCTGCCTAGAAAGGCTCTACATGCCCCAAACTTGGTCTGGTCTGCTCATCAGAGTCCCCTCTACGGGCGTCTTTTGGATTAGATTTTTAAAAAAATTGACCATATTTGACTTCCCTTTTTGTCCGGCCCATAACTCTGCCTAGAAAGGCCCTACATGCCCCAAACTTGGTCTGGTCTGCTCATCAGAGTCCCCTCTACGGGCGTGTTTTGGATTGGATTTTAAGATTTTTGACCATATTTATCTTCCCTTTTTGTCTGGCCCATAACTCTGCCTAGAAAGGCCCTACATGCCCCAAACTTGGTCTGGTCTGCTCATCAGAGTCCCCTCTACGGGCGTGTTTTGGATTTGATTTTTTTTTAAATGACTATATTTGTCTTCCCTTTTTGTCCGGCCCATAACTCTGCCTAGAAAGGCCCTACATGCCCCAAACTTGGTCTGGTCTGCTCATCAGAGTCCCCTCTACGGGCGTGTTTTGGATTGGATTTTAAGATTTTTGACCATATTTATCTTCCCTTTTTGTCTGGCCCATAACTCTGCCTAGAAAGGCCCTACATGCCCCAAACTTGGTCTGGTCTGCTCATCAGAGTCCCCTCTACGGGCGTGTTTTGGATTGGATTTTTTTTTTAAATGACCATATTTGTCTTCCCTTTTTGTCCGGCCCATAACTCTGCCTAGAAAGGCTCTACATGCCCCAAACTTGGTCTGGTCTGCTCATCAGAGTCCCCTCTACGGGCGTCTTTTGGATTAGATTTTTAAAAAAATTGACCATATTTGACTTCCCTTTTTGTCCGGCCCATAACTCTGCCTAGAAAGGCCCTACATGCCCCAAACTTGGTCTGGTCTGCTCATCAGGGTCCCCTCTACGGGCGTGTTTTGGATTGGATTTTAAGATTTTTGACCATATTTGTCTTCCCTTTTTGTCCGGCCCATAACTCTGCCTAGAAAGGCTCTACATGCCCCAAACTTGGTCTGGTCTGCTCATCAGAGTCCCCTCTACGGGTATGTTTTGGATTGGATTTTACGATTTTTGACCATATTTGTCTTCCCTTTTTGTCCGGCCCATAACTCTGCCTAGAAAGGCCCTACATGCCCCAAACTTGGTCTGGTCTGCTCATCAGAGTCCCCTCTACG
Source organism: Osmerus eperlanus (assembly GCF_963692335.1). Lineage (NCBI taxonomy): Eukaryota > Metazoa > Chordata > Actinopteri > Osmeriformes > Osmeridae > Osmerus > Osmerus eperlanus. The sequence goes on along the minus strand of NC_085042.1, from coordinate 10,720,909 downwards.
GGCGTGTTTTGGATTGGATTTTTTTTTAAATGACTATATTTGTCTTCCCTTTTTGTCCGGCCCATAACTCTGCCTAGAAAGGCCCTACATGCCCCAAACTTGGTCTGGTCTGCTCATCAGGGTCCCCTCTACGGGCGTGTTTTGGATTGGATTTTAAGATTTTTGACCATATTTGTCTTCCCTTTTTGTCCGGCCCATAACTCTTCCTAGAAAGGCCCTACATGCCCCAAACTTGGTCTGGTCTGCTCATCAGAGTCCCCTCTACGGGCGTGTTTTGGATTAGATTTTTTTTTTTTTTACCATATTTGACTTCCCTTTTTGTCCGGCCCATAACTCTGCCTAGAAAGGCCCTACATGCCCCAAACTTGGTCTGGTCTGCTCATCAGGGTCCCCTCTACGGGCGTGTTTTGGATTAGATTAGATTTTTTTTTTTACCATATTTGACTTCCCTTTTTGTCCGGCCCATAACTCTGCCTAGAAAGGCCCTACATGCCCCAAACTTGGTCTGGTCTGCTCATCAGAGGTCCCTCTACGGGCATGTTTTGGATTGGATTTTTTTTAAATTGACCATATTTGTCTTCCCTTTTTGTCCGGCCCATAACTCTGCCTAGAAAGGCCCTACATGCCCCAAACTTGGTCTGGTCTGCTCATCAGAGTCCCCTCTACGGGCGTGTTTTGGATTGGATTTTAAGATTTTTGACCATATTTGTCTTCCCATTTTGTCTGGCCCATAACTCTGCCTAGAAAGGCCCTACATGCCCCAAACTTGGTCTGGTCTGCTCATCAGAGTCCCCTCTACGGACGTGTTTTGGATTGGATTTTAAGATTTTTGACCATATTTGTCTTCCCTTTTTGTCCGGCCCATAACTCTGCCTAGAAAGGCCCTACATGCCCCAAACTTGGTCTGGTCTGCTCATCAGAGTCCCCTCTACGGGCGTGTTTTGGATTGGATTTTTTTTTAAATGACTATATTTGTCTTCCCTTTTTGTCCGGCCCATAACTCTGCCTAGAAAGGCCCTACATGCCCCAAACTTGGTCTGGTCTGCTCATCAGGGTCCCCTCTACGGGCGTGTTTTGGATTGGATTTTAAGATTTTTGACCATATTTGTCTTCCCTTTTTGTCCGGCCCATAACTCTTCCTAGAAAGGCCCTACATGCCCCAAACTTGGTCTGGTCTGCTCATCAGAGTCCCCTCTACGGGCGTGTTTTGGATTAGATTTTTTTTTTTTTTACCATATTTGACTTCCCTTTTTGTCCGGCCCATAACTCTGCCTAGAAAGGCCCTACATGCCCCAAACTTGGTCTGGTCTGCTCATCAGGGTCCCCTCTACGGGCGTGTTTTGGATTAGATTAGATTTTTTTTTTTACCATATTTGACTTCCCTTTTTGTCCGGCCCATAACTCTGCCTAGAAAGGCCCTACATGCCCCAAACTTGGTCTGGTCTGCTCATCAGAGGTCCCTCTACGGGCATGTTTTGGATTGGATTTTTTTTAAATTGACCATATTTGTCTTCCCTTTTTGTCCGGCCCATAACTCTGCCTAGAAAGGCCCTACATGCCCCAAACTTGGTCTGGTCTGCTCATCAGAGTCCCCTCTACGGGCGTGTTTTGGATTGGATTTTAAGATTTTTGACCATATTTGTCTTCCCATTTTGTCTGGCCCATAACTCTGCCTAGAAAGGCCCTACATGCCCCAAACTTGGTCTGGTCTGCTCATCAGAGTCCCCTCTACGGACGTGTTTTGGATTGGATTTTAAGATTTTTGACCATATTTGTCTTCCCTTTTTGTCTGGCCCATAACTCTGCCTAGAAAGGCCCTACATGCCCCAAACTTGGTCTGGTCTGCTCATCAGAGTCCCCTCTACGGGCGTGTTTTGGATTGGATTTTTTTTTTTAAATGACTATATTTGTCTTCCCTTTTTGTCCGGCCCATAACTCTGCCTAGAAAGGCCCTACATGCCCCAAACTTGGTCTGGTCTGCTCATCAGAGTCCCCTCTACGGGCGTGTTTTGGATTGGATTTTAAGATTTTTGACCATATTTGTCTTCCCTTTTTGTCTGGCCCATAACTCTGCCTAGAAAGGCCCTACATGCCCCAAACTTGGTCTGGTCTGCTCATCAGAGGTCCCTCTATGGGCATGTTTTGGATTGGATTTTTTTTTAAATTGACCATATTTGTCTTCCCTTTTTGTCCGGCCCATAACTCTGCTTAGAAAGGCCCTACATGCCCCAAACTTGGTCTGGTCTGCTCATCAGAGTCCCCTCTACGGGCGTGTTTTGGATTGGATTTTAAGATTTTTGACCATATTTGTCTTCCCTTTTTGTCTGGCCCATAACTCTGCCTAGAAAGGCCCTACATGCCCCAAACTTGGTCTGGTCTGCTCATCAGAGGTCCCTCTACGGGCATGTTTTGGATTGGATAAAAAAAAAAATGACCATATTTGTCTTCCCTTTTTGTCCGGCCCATAACTCTGCCTAGAAAGGCCCTACATGCCCCAAACTTGGTCTGGTCTGCTCATCAGAGTCCCCTCTACGGGCATGTTTTGGATTGGATTTTAAGATTTTTGACCATATTTGTCTTCCCTTTTTGTCTGGCCCATAACTCTGCCTAGAAAGGCCCTACATGCCCCAAACTTGGTCTGGTCTGCTCATCAGAGGTCCCTCTACAGGCATGTTTTGGATTGGATTTTTTTTTAAATTGACCATATTTGTCTTCCCTTTTTGTCTGGCCCATAACTCTGCCTAGAAAGGCCCTACATGCCCCAAACTTGGTCTGGTCTGCTCATCAGGGTCCCCTCTACGGGCGTGTTTTGGATTGGATTTTAAGATTTTTGACCATATTTGTCTTCCCTTTTTGTCCGGCCCATAACTCTTCCTAGAAAGGCCCTACATGCCCCAAACTTGGTCTGGTCTGCTCATCAGAGTCCCCTCTACGGGCGTGTTTTGGATTAGATTTTTTTTTTTTTTACCATATTTGACTTCCCTTTTTGTCCGGCCCATAACTCTGCCTAGAAAGGCCCTACATGCCCCAAACTTGGTCTGGTCTGCTCATCAGGGTCCCCTCTACGGTTGCTTTTGGATTAGATTTTTAAAAAAATTGACCATATTTGACTTCCCTTTTTGTCCGGCCCATAACTCTGCCTAGAAAGGCCCTACATGCCCCAAACTTGGTCTGGTCTGCTCATCAGAGGTCCCTCTACGGGCATGTTTTGGATTGGATAAAAAAAAAAATGACTATATTTGTCTTCCCTTTTTGTCCGGCCCATAACTCTGCCTAGAAAGGCCCTACATGCCCCAAACTTGGTCTGGTCTGCTCATCAGGGTCCCCTCTACGGGCGTGTTTTGGATTGGATTTTAAGATTTTTGACCATATTTGTCTTCCCTTTTTGTCCGGCCCATAACTCTTCCTAGAAAGGCCCTACATGCCCCAAACTTGGTCTGGTCTGCTCATCAGAGTCCCCTCTACGGGCGTGTTTTGGATTAGATTTTTTTTTTTTTTACCATATTTGACTTCCCTTTTTGTCCGGCCCATAACTCTGCCTAGAAAGGCCCTACATGCCCCAAACTTGGTCTGGTCTGCTCATCAGGGTCCCCTCTACGGGCGTGTTTTGGATTAGATTAGATTTTTTTTTTTACCATATTTGACTTCCCTTTTTGTCCGGCCCATAACTCTGGCTAGAAAGGCCCTACATGCCCCAAACTTGGTCTGGTCTGCTCATCAGAGTCCCCTCTACGGGCGTGTTTTGGATTAGATTTTTAAAACAATTGACCATATTTGACTTCCCTTTTTATCCGGCCCATAACTCTGCCTAGAAAGGCCCTACATGCCCCAATCTTGGTCTGGTCTGCTCATCAGAGTCCCCTCTACGGGCGTGTTTTGGATTGGATTTTTTTTTTAAATGACCATATTTGTCTTCCCTTTTTGTCCGGCCCATAACTCTGCCTAGAAAGGCTCTACATGCCCCAAACTTGGTCTGGTCTGCTCATTAGAGTCCCCTCTACGGTTGCTTTTGGATTAGATTTTTAAAAAAATTGACCATATTTGACTTCCCTTTTTGTCCGGCCCATAACTCTGCCTAGAAAGGCCCTACATGCCCCAAACTTGGTCTGGTCTGCTCATCAGGGTCCCCTCTACGGGCGTGTTTTGGATTGGATTTTAAGATTTTTGACCATATTTGTCTTCCCTTTTTGTCCGGCCCATAACTCTGCCTAGAAAGGCTCTACATGCCCCAAACTTGGTCTGGTCTGCTCATCAGAGTCCCCTCTACGGGTATGTTTTGGATTGGATTTTAAGATTTTTGACAATATTTGTCTTCCCTTTTTGTCCGGCCCATAACTCTGCCTAGAAAGGCCCTACATGCCCCAAACTTGGTCTGGTCTGCTCATCAGAGTCCCCTCTACGGGCGTGTTTTGGATTGGATTTTTTTTTAAATGACTATATTTGTCTTCCCTTTTTGTCCGGCCCATAACTCTGCCTAGAAAGGCCCTACATGCCCCAAACTTGGTCTGGTCTGCTCATCAGAGTCCCCTCTACGGGCGTGTTTTGGATTGGATTTTAAGATTTTTGACCATATTTATCTTCCCTTTTTGTCTGGCCCATAACTCTGCCTAGAAAGGCCCTACATGCCCCAAACTTGGTCTGGTCTGCTCATCAGAGGTCCCTCTACGGGCATGTTTTGGATTGGATTTTTTTTTAAATTGACCATATTTGTCTTCCCTTTTTGTCCGGCCCATAACTCTGCCTAGAAAGGCCCTACATGCCCCAAACTTGGTCTGGTCTGCTCATCAGAGTCCCCTCTACGGGCGTGTTTTGGATTGGATTTTAAGATTTTTGACCATATTTGTCTTCCCTTTTTGTCTGGCCCATAACTCTGCCTAGAAAGGCCCTACATGCCCCAAACTTGGTCTGGTCTGCTCATCAGAGGTCCCTCTACGGGCATGTTTTGGATTGGATTTTAAAAAAAAATGACCATATTTGTCTTCCCTTTTTGTCTGGCCCATAACTCTGCCTAGAAAGGCCCTACATGCCCCAAACTTGGTCTGGTCTGCTCATCAGAGTCCCCTCTACGGGCGTGTTTTGGATTGGATTTTAAGATTTTTGACCATATTTGTCTTCCCATTTTGTCTGGCCCATAACTCTGCCTAGAAAGGCCCTACATGCCCCAAACTTGGTCTGGTCTGCTCATCAGAGGTCCCTCTACGGGCATGTTTTGGATTGGATTTTTTTTTAAATTGACCATATTTGTCTTCCCTTTTTGTCCGGCCCATAACTCTGCCTAGAAAGGCCCTACATGCCCCAAACTTGGTCTGGTCTGCTCATCAGAGGTCCCTCTACGGGCATGTTTTGGATTGGATAAAAAAAAAAAATGACCATATTTGTCTTCCCTTTTTGTCTGGCCCATAACTCTGCCTAGAAAGGCCCTACATGCCCCAAACTTGGTCTGGTCTGCTCATCAGAGTCCCCTCTACGGACGTGTTTTGGATTGGATTTTAAGATTTTTGACCATATTTGTCTTCCCTTTTTGTCTGGCCCATAACTCTGCCTAGAAAGGCCCTACATGCCCCAAACTTGGTCTGGTCTGCTCATCAGAGTCCCCTCTACGGGCGTGTTTTGGATTGGATTTTTTTTTTTAAATGACTATATTTGTCTTCCCTTTTTGTCCGGCCCATAACTCTGCCTAGAAAGGCCCTACATGCCCCAAACTTGGTCTGGTCTGCTCATCAGAGTCCCCTCTACGGGCGTGTTTTGGATTGGATTTTAAGATTTTTGACCATATTCGTCTTCCCTTTTTGTCTGGCCCATAACTCTGCCTAGAAAGGCCCTACATGCCCCAAACTTGGTCTGGTCTGCTCATCAGAGGTCCCTCTACAGGCATGTTTTGGATTGGATTTTAAGATTTTTGACCATATTTGTCTTCCCTTTTTGTCTGGCCCATAACTCTGCCTAGAAAGGCCCTACATGCCCCAAACTTGGTCTGGTCTGCTCATCAGAGGTCCCTCTACGGGCATGTTTTGGATTGGATAAAAAAAAAAATGACCATATTTGTCTTCCCTTTTTGTCCGGCCCATAACTCTGCCTAGAAAGGCCCTACATGCCCCAAACTTGGTCTGGTCTGCTCATCAGAGTCCCCTCTACGGGCATGTTTTGGATTGGATTTTAAGATTTTTGACCATATTTGTCTTCCCTTTTTGTCTGGCCCATAACTCTGCCTAGAAAGGCCCTACATGCCCCAAACTTGGTCTGGTCTGCTCATCAGGGTCCCCTCTACGGGCATGTTTTGGATTGGATTTTAAGATTTTTGACCATATTTGTCTTCCCTTTTTGTCCGGCCCATAACTCTGCCTAGAAAGGCCCTACATGCCCCAAACTTGGTCTGGTCTGCTCATCAGAGTCCCCTCTACGGGCGTGTTTTGGATTGGATTTTTTTTTTTAAATGACTATATTTGTCTTCCCTTTTTGTCCGGCCCATAACTCTGCCTAGAAAGGCCCTACATGCCCCAAACTTGGTCTGGTCTGCTCATCAGAGTCCCCTCTACGGGCGTGTTTTGGATTGGATTTTAAGATTTTTGACCATATTTGTCTTCCCTTTTTGTCTGGCCCATAACTCTGCCTAGAAAGGCCCTACATGCCCCAAACTTGGTCTGGTCTGCTCATCAGAGGTCCCTCTATGGGCATGTTTTGGATTGGATTTTTTTTTAAATTGACCATATTTGTCTTCCCTTTTTGTCCGGCCCATAACTCTGCTTAGAAAGGCCCTACATGCCCCAAACTTGGTCTGGTCTGCTCATCAGAGTCCCCTCTACGGGCGTGTTTTGGATTGGATTTTAAGATTTTTGACCATATTTGTCTTCCCTTTTTGTCTGGTCCATAACTCTGCCTAGAAAGGCCCTACATGCCCCAAACTTGGTCTGGTCTGCTCATCAGAGGTCCCTCTACAGGCATGTTTTGGATTGGATTTTAAAAAAAAATGACCATATTTGTCTTCCCTTTTTGTCTGGCCCATAACTCTGCCTAGAAAGGCCCTACATGCCCCAAACTTGGTCTGGTCTGCTCATCAGAGTCCCCTCTACGGGCGTGTTTTGGATTGGATTTTAAGATTTTTGACCATATTTGTCTTCCCTTTTTGTCTGGCCCATAACTCTGCCTAGAAAGGCCCTACATGCCCCAAACTTGGTCTGGTCTGCTCATCAGAGGTCCCTCTACGGGCATGTTTTGGATTGGATAAAAAAAAAAATGACCATATTTGTCTTCCCTTTTTGTCCGGCCCATAACTCTGCCTAGAAAGGCCCTACATGCCCCAAACTTGGTCTGGTCTGCTCATCAGAGTCCCCTCTACGGGCATGTTTTGGATTGGATTTTAAGATTTTTGACCATATTTGTCTTCCCTTTTTGTCTGGCCCATAACTCTGCCTAGAAAGGCCCTACATGCCCCAAACTTGGTCTGGTCTGCTCATCAGAGGTCCCTCTACGGGCATGTTTTGGATTGGATTTTTTTTTAAATTGACCATATTTGTCTTCCCTTTTTGTCTGGCCCATAACTCTGCCTAGAAAGGCCCTACATGCCCCAAACTTGGTCTGGTCTGCTCATCAGGGTCCCCTCTACGGGCGTGTTTTGGATTGGATTTTAAGATTTTTGACCATATTTGTCTTCCCTTTTTGTCCGGCCCATAACTCTTCCTAGAAAGGCCCTACATGCCCCAAACTTGGTCTGGTCTGCTCATCAGAGTCCCCTCTACGGGCGTGTTTTGGATTAGATTTTTTTTTTTTTTACCATATTTGACTTCCCTTTTTGTCCGGCCCATAACTCTGCCTAGAAAGGCCCTACATGCCCCAAACTTGGTCTGGTCTGCTCATCAGGGTCCCCTCTACGGGCGTGTTTTGGATTGGATTTTAAGATTTTTGACCATATTTGTCTTCCCTTTTTGTCCGGCCCATAACTCTTCCTAGAAAGGCCCTACATGCCCCAAACTTGGTCTGGTCTGCTCATCAGAGTCCCCTCTACGGGCGTGTTTTGGATTAGATTTTTTTTTTTTTTACCATATTTGACTTCCCTTTTTGTCCGGCCCATAACTCTGCCTAGAAAGGCCCTACATGCCCCAAACTTGGTCTGGTCTGCTCATCAGGGTCCCCTCTACGGGCGTGTTTTGGATTAGATTAGATTTTTTTTTTTACCATATTTGACTTCCCTTTTTGTCCGGCCCATAACTCTGCCTAGAAAGGCCCTACATGCCCCAAACTTGGTCTGGTCTGCTCATCAGAGTCCCCTCTACGGGCGTGTTTTGGATTAGATTTTTAAAACAATTGACCATATTTGACTTCCCTTTTTATCCGGCCCATAACTCTGCCTAGAAAGGCCCTACATGCCCCAATCTTGGTCTGGTCTGCTCATCAGAGTCCCCTCTACGGGCGTGTTTTGGATTGGATTTTTTTTTTAAATGACCATATTTGTCTTCCCTTTTTGTCCGGCCCATAACTCTGCCTAGAAAGGCTCTACATGCCCCAAACTTGGTCTGGTCTGCTCATCAGAGTCCCCTCTACGGGCGTCTTTTGGATTAGATTTTTTAAAAAATTGACCATATTTGACTTCCCTTTTTGTCCGGCCCATAACTCTGCCTAGAAAGGCCCTACATGCCCCAAACTTGGTCTGGTCTGCTCATCAGAGTCCCCTCTACGGGCGTGTTTTGGATTGGATTTTTTTTTAAATGACTATATTTGTCTTCCCTTTTTGTCCGGCCCATAACTCTGCCTAGAAAGGCCCTACATGCCCCAAACTTGGTCTGGTCTGCTCATCAGAGTCCCCTCTACGGGCGTGTTTTGGATTGGATTTTAAGATTTTTGACCATATTTATCTTCCCTTTTTGTCTGGCCCATAACTCTGCCTAGAAAGGCCCTACATGCCCCAAACTTGGTCTGGTCTGCTCATCAGAGTCCCCTCTACGGGCGTGTTTTGGATTGGATTTTTTTTTTAAATGACCATATTTGTCTTCCCTTTTTGTCCGGCCCATAACTCTGCCTAGAAAGGCTCTACATGCCCCAAACTTGGTCTGGTCTGCTCATCAGAGTCCCCTCTACGGGCGTCTTTTGGATTAGATTTTTAAAAAAATTGACCATATTTGTCTTCCCTTTTTGTCTGGCCCATAACTCTGCCTAGAAAGGCCCTACATGCCCCAAACTTGGTCTGGTCTGCTCATCAGTCCCCTCTACGGACGTGTTTTGGATTGGATTTTAAGATTTTTGACCATATTTGTCTTCCCTTTTTGTCTGGCCCATAACTCTGCCTAGAAAGGCCCTACATGCCCCAAACTTGGTCTGGTCTGCTCATCAGAGTCCCCTCTACGGGCGTGTTTTGGATTGGATTTTAAGATTTTTGACCATATTTGTCTTCCCTTTTTGTCTGGCCCATAACTCTGCCTAGAAAGGCCCTACATGCCCCAAACTTGGTCTGGTCTGCTCATCAGAGGTCCCTCTACGGGCATGTTTTGGATTGGATAAAAAAAAAAATGACCATATTTGTCTTCCCTTTTTGTCCGGCCCATAACTCTGCCTAGAAAGGCCCTACATGCCCCAAACTTGGTCTGGTCTGCTCATCAGAGTCCCCTCTACGGGCATGTTTTGGATTGGATTTTAAGATTTTTGACCATATTTGTCTTCCCTTTTTGTCTGGCCCATAACTCTGCCTAGAAAGGCCCTACATGCCCCAAACTTGGTCTGGTCTGCTCATCAGAGGTCCCTCTACAGGCATGTTTTGGATTGGATTTTTTTTTAAATTGACCATATTTGTCTTCCCTTTTTGTCTGGCCCATAACTCTGCCTAGAAAGGCCCTACATGCCCCAAACTTGGTCTGGTCTGCTCATCAGGGTCCCCTCTACGGGCGTGTTTTGGATTGGATTTTAAGATTTTTGACCATATTTGTCTTCCCTTTTTGTCCGGCCCATAACTCTTCCTAGAAAGGCCCTACATGCCCCAAACTTGGTCTGGTCTGCTCATCAGAGTCCCCTCTACGGGCGTGTTTTGGATTGGATTTTAAGATTTTTGACCATATTTGTCTTCCCATTTTGTCTGGCCCATAACTCTGCCTAGAAAGGCCCTACATGCCCCAAACTTGGTCTGGTCTGCTCATCAGAGGTCCCTCTACGGGCATGTTTTGGATTGGATTTTTTTTTAAATTGACCATATTTGTCTTCCCTTTTTGTCCGGCCCATAACTCTGCCTAGAAAGGCCCTACATGCCCCAAACTTGGTCTGGTCTGCTCATCAGAGTCCCCTCTACGGGCGTGTTTTGGATTGGATTTTTTTTTAAATGACTATATTTGTCTTCCCTTTTTGTCCGGCCCATAACTCTGCCTAGAAAGGCCCTACATGCCCCAAACTTGGTCTGGTCTGCTCATCAGGGTCCCCTCTACGGGCGTGTTTTGGATTGGATTTTAAGATTTTTGACCATATTTGTCTTCCCTTTTTGTCCGGCCCATAACTCTGCCTAGAAAGGCCCTACATGCCCCAAACTTGGTCTGGTCTGCTCATCAGGGTCCCCTCTACGGGCGTGTTTTGGATTAGATTAGATTTTTTTTTTTACCATATTTGACTTCCCTTTTTGTCCGGCCCATAACTCTGCCTAGAAAGGCCCTACATGCCCCAAACTTGGTCTGGTCTGCTCATCAGAGTCCCCTCTACGGGCGTGTTTTGGATTGGATTTTAAGATTTTTGACCATATTTGTCTTCCCTTTTTGTCTGGCCCATAACTCTGCCTAGAAAGGCCCTACATGCCCCAAACTTGGTCTGGTCTGCTCATCAGAGGTCCCTCTATGGGCATGTTTTGGATTGGATTTTTTTTTAAATTGACCATATTTGTCTTCCCTTTTTGTCCGGCCCATAACTCTGCTTAGAAAGGCCCTACATGCCCCAAACTTGGTCTGGTCTGCTCATCAGAGTCCCCTCTACGGGCGTGTTTTGGATTGGATTTTAAGATTTTTGACCATATTTGTCTTCCCTTTTTGTCTGGCCCATAACTCTGCCTAGAAAGGCCCTACATGCCCCAAACTTGGTCTGGTCTGCTCATCAGAGGTCCCTCTACAGGCATGTTTTGGATTGGATTTTTTTTTAAAATGACCATATTTGTCTTCCCTTTTTGTCTGGCCCATAACTCTGCCTAGAAAGGCCCTACATGCCCCAAACTTGGTCTGGTCTGCTCATCAGAGTCCCCTCTACGGGCGTGTTTTGGATTGGATTTTAAGATTTTTGACCATATTTGTCTTCCCTTTTTGTCTGGCCCATAACTCTGCCTAGAAAGGCCCTACATGCCCCAAACTTGGTCTGGTCTGCTCATCAGAGGTCCCTCTACAGGCATGTTTTGGATTGGATTTTTTTTTAAATTGACCATATTTGTCTTCCCTTTTTGTCTGGCCCATAACTCTGCCTAGAAAGGCCCTACATGCCCCAAACTTGGTCTGGTCTGCTCATCAGGGTCCCCTCTACGGGCGTGTTTTGGATTGGATTTTAAGATTTTTGACCATATTTGTCTTCCCTTTTTGTCCGGCCCATAACTCTTCCTAGAAAGGCCCTACATGCCCCAAACTTGGTCTGGTCTGCTCATCAGAGTCCCCTCTACGGGCGTGTTTTGGATTAGATTTTTTTTTTTTTTACCATATTTGACTTCCCTTTTTGTCCGGCCCATAACTCTGCCTAGAAAGGCCCTACATGCCCCAAACTTGGTCTGGTCTGCTCATCAGGGTCCCCTCTACGGGCGTGTTTTGGATTAGATTAGATTTTTTTTTTTACCATATTTGACTTCCCTTTTTGTCCGGCCCATAACTCTGCCTAGAAAGGCCCTACATGCCCCAATCTTGGTCTGGTCTGCTCATCAGAGTCCCCTCTACGGGCGTGTTTTGGATTGGATTTTTTTTTTAAATGACCATATTTGTCTTCCCTTTTTGTCCGGCCCATAACTCTGCCTAGAAAGGCTCTACATGCCCCAAACTTGGTCTGGTCTGCTCATCAGAGTCCCCTCTACGGGCGTCTTTTGGATTAGATTTTTAAAAAAATTGACCATATTTGACTTCCCTTTTTGTCCGGCCCATAACTCTGCCTAGAAAGGCCCTACATGCCCCAAACTTGGTCTGGTCTGCTCATCAGAGTCCCCTCTACGGGCGTGTTTTGGATTGGATTTTAAGATTTTTGACCATATTTGTCTTCCCTTTTTGTCTGGCCCATAACTCTGCCTAGAAAGGCCCTACATGCCCCAAACTTGGTCTGGTCTGCTCATCAGAGTCCCCTCTACGGGCGTGTTTTGGATTGGATTTTTTTTTTTAAATGACTATATTTGTCTTCCCTTTTTGTCCGGCCCATAACTCTGCCTAGAAAGGCCCTACATGCCCCAAACTTGGTCTGGTCTGCTCATCAGAGTCCCCTCTACGGACGTGTTTTGGATTGGATTTTAAGATTTTTGACCATATTTGTCTTCCCTTTTTGTCTGGCCCATAACTCTGCCTAGAAAGGCCCTACATGCCCCAAACTTGGTCTGGTCTGCTCATCAGAGTCCCCTCTACGGGCGTGTTTTGGATTGGATTTTTTTTTTTAAATGACTATATTTGTCTTCCCTTTTTGTCCGGCCCATAACTCTGCCTAGAAAGGCCCTACATGCCCCAAACTTGGTCTGGTCTGCTCATCAGAGTCCCCTCTACGGGCGTGTTTTGGATTGGATTTTAAGATTTTTGACCATATTTGTCTTCCCTTTTTGTCTGGCCCATAACTCTGCCTAGAAAGGCCCTACATGCCCCAAACTTGGTCTGGTCTGCTCATCAGAGGTCCCTCTATGGGCATGTTTTGGATTGGATTTTTTTTTAAATTGACCATATTTGTCTTCCCTTTTTGTCCGGCCCATAACTCTGCTTAGAAAGGCCCTACATGCCCCAAACTTGGTCTGGTCTGCTCATCAGAGTCCCCTCTACGGGCGTGTTTTGGATTGGATTTTAAGATTTTTGACCATATTTGTCTTCCCTTTTTCGTCTGGCCCATAACTCTGCCTAGAAAGGCCCTACATGCCCCAAACTTGGTCTGGTCTGCTCATCAGAGGTCCCTCTACGGGCATGTTTTGGATTGGATAAAAAAAAAAATGACCATATTTGTCTTCCCTTTTTGTCCGGCCCATAACTCTGCCTAGAAAGGCCCTACATGCCCCAAACTTGGTCTGGTCTGCTCATCAGAGTCCCCTCTACGGGCGTGTTTTGGATTGGATTTTTTTTTAAATGACTATATTTGTCTTCCCTTTTTGTCCGGCCCATAACTCTGCCTAGAAAGGCCCTACATGCCCCAAACTTGGTCTGGTCTGCTCATCAGAGTCCCCTCTACGGGCGTGTTTTGGATTGGATTTTAAGATTTTTGACCATATTTATCTTCCCTTTTTGTCTGGCCCATAACTCTGCCTAGAAAGGCCCTACATGCCCCAAACTTGGTCTGGTCTGCTCATCAGAGGTCCCTCTACGGGCATGTTTTGGATTGGATTTTTTTTTAAATTGACCATATTTGTCTTCCCTTTTTGTCCGGCCCATAACTCTGCCTAGAAAGGCCCTACATGCCCCAAACTTGGTCTGGTCTGCTCATCAGAGTCCCCTCTACGGGCGTGTTTTGGATTGGATTTTAAGATTTTTGACCATATTTGTCTTCCCTTTTTGTCTGGCCCATAACTCTGCCTAGAAAGGCCCTACATGCCCCAAACTTGGTCTGGTCTGCTCATCAGAGGTCCCTCTACGGGCATGTTTTGGATTGGATTTAAAAAAAAAATGACCATATTTGTCTTCCCTTTTTGTCTGGCCCATAACTCTGCCTAGAAAGGCCCTACATGCCCCAAACTTGGTCTGGTCTGCTCATCAGAGTCCCCTCTACGGGCGTGTTTTGGATTGGATTTTAAGATTTTTGACCATATTTGTCTTCCCATTTTGTCTGGCCCATAACTCTGCCTAGAAAGGCCCTACATGCCCCAAACTTGGTCTGGTCTGCTCATCAGAGGTCCCTCTACGGGCATGTTTCGGATTGGATTTTTTTTTAAATTGACCATATTTGTCTTCCCTTTTTGTCCGGCCCATAACTCTGCCTAGAAAGGCCCTACATGCCCCAAACTTGGTCTGGTCTGCTCATCAGAGGTCCCTCTACGGGCATGTTTTGGATTGGATAAAAAAAAAAAATGACCATATTTGTCTTCCCTTTTTGTCTGGCCCATAACTCTGCCTAGAAAGGCCCTACATGCCCCAAACTTGGTCTGGTCTGCTCATCAGAGTCCCCTCTACGGACGTGTTTTGGATTGGATTTTAAGATTTTTGACCATATTTGTCTTCCCTTTTTGTCTGGCCCATAACTCTGCCTAGAAAGGCCCTACATGCCCCAAACTTGGTCTGGTCTGCTCATCAGAGTCCCCTCTACGGGCGTGTTTTGGATTGGATTTTTTTTTTTAAATGACTATATTTGTCTTCCCTTTTTGTCCGGCCCATAACTCTGCCTAGAAAGGCCCTACATGCCCCAAACTTGGTCTGGTCTGCTCATCAGAGTCCCCTCTACGGGCGTGTTTTGGATTGGATTTTAAGATTTTTGACCATATTTGTCTTCCCTTTTTGTCTGGCCCATAACTCTGCCTAGAAAGGCCCTACATGCCCCAAACTTGGTCTGGTCTGCTCATCAGAGGTCCCTCTACAGGCATGTTTTGGATTGGATTTTAAGATTTTTGACCATATTTGTCTTCCCTTTTTGTCTGGCCCATAACTCTGCCTAGAAAGGCCCTACATGCCCCAAACTTGGTCTGGTCTGCTCATCAGAGGTCCCTCTACGGGCATGTTTTGGATTGGATAAAAAAAAAAATGACCATATTTGTCTTCCCTTTTTGTCCGGCCCATAACTCTGCCTAGAAAGGCCCTACATGCCCCAAACTTGGTCTGGTCTGCTCATCAGAGTCCCCTCTACGGGCATGTTTTGGATTGGATTTTAAGATTTTTGACCATATTTGTCTTCCCTTTTTGTCTGGCCCATAACTCTGCCTAGAAAGGCCCTACATGCCCCAAACTTGGTCTGGTCTGCTCATCAGAGGTCCCTCTACGGGCATGTTTTGGATTGGATTTTTTTTTTAATTGACCATATTTGTCTTCCCTTTTTGTCTGGCCCATAACTCTGCCTAGAAAGGCCCTACATGCCCCAAACTTGGTCTGGTCTGCTCATCAGAGGTCCCTCTACAGGCATGTTTTGGATTGGATTTTAAGATTTTTGACCATATTTGTCTTCCCTTTTTGTCTGGCCCATAACTCTGCCTAGAAAGGCCCTACATGCCCCAAACTTGGTCTGGTCTGCTCATCAGAGGTCCCTCTACGGGCATGTTTTGGATTGGATAAAAAAAAAAATGACCATATTTGTCTTCCCTTTTTGTCCGGCCCATAACTCTGCCTAGAAAGGCCCTACATGCCCCAAACTTGGTCTGGTCTGCTCATCAGAGTCCCCTCTACGGGCATGTTTTGGATTGGATTTTAAGATTTTTGACCATATTTGTCTTCCCTTTTTGTCTGGCCCATAACTCTGCCTAGAAAGGCCCTACATGCCCCAAACTTGGTCTGGTCTGCTCATCAGGGTCCCCTCTACGGGCATGTTTTGGATTGGATTTTAAGATTTTTGACCATATTTGTCTTCCCTTTTTGTCCGGCCCATAACTCTGCCTAGAAAGGCCCTACATGCCCCAAACTTGGTCTGGTCTGCTCATCAGAGTCCCCTCTACGGGCGTGTTTTGGATTGGATTTTTTTTTTTAAATGACTATATTTGTCTTCCCTTTTTGTCCGGCCCATAACTCTGCCTAGAAAGGCCCTACATGCCCCAAACTTGGTCTGGTCTGCTCATCAGAGTCCCCTCTACGGGCGTGTTTTGGATTGGATTTTAAGATTTTTGACCATATTTGTCTTCCCTTTTTGTCTGGCCCATAACTCTGCCTAGAAAGGCCCTACATGCCCCAAACTTGGTCTGGTCTGCTCATCAGAGGTCCCTCTATGGGCATGTTTTGGATTGGATTTTTTTTTAAATTGACCATATTTGTCTTCCCTTTTTGTCCGGCCCATAACTCTGCTTAGAAAGGCCCTACATGCCCCAAACTTGGTCTGGTCTGCTCATCAGAGTCCCCTCTACGGGCGTGTTTTGGATTGGATTTTAAGATTTTTGACCATATTTGTCTTCCCTTTTTGTCTGGTCCATAACTCTGCCTAGAAAGGCCCTACATGCCCCAAACTTGGTCTGGTCTGCTCATCAGAGGTCCCTCTACAGGCATGTTTTGGATTGGATTTTAAAAAAAAATGACCATATTTGTCTTCCCTTTTTGTCTGGCCCATAACTCTGCCTAGAAAGGCCCTACATGCCCCAAACTTGGTCTGGTCTGCTCATCAGAGTCCCCTCTACGGGCGTGTTTTGGATTGGATTTTAAGATTTTTGACCATATTTGTCTTCCCTTTTTGTCTGGCCCATAACTCTGCCTAGAAAGGCCCTACATGCCCCAAACTTGGTCTGGTCTGCTCATCAGAGGTCCCTCTACGGGCATGTTTTGGATTGGATAAAAAAAAAAATGACCATATTTGTCTTCCCTTTTTGTCCGGCCCATAACTCTGCCTAGAAAGGCCCTACATGCCCCAAACTTGGTCTGGTCTGCTCATCAGAGTCCCCTCTACGGGCATGTTTTGGATTGGATTTTAAGATTTTTGACCATATTTGTCTTCCCTTTTTGTCTGGCCCATAACTCTGCCTAGAAAGGCCCTACATGCCCCAAACTTGGTCTGGTCTGCTCATCAGAGGTCCCTCTACGGGCATGTTTTGGATTGGATTTTTTTTTAAATTGACCATATTTGTCTTCCCTTTTTGTCTGGCCCATAACTCTGCCTAGAAAGGCCCTACATGCCCCAAACTTGGTCTGGTCTGCTCATCAGGGTCCCCTCTACGGGCGTGTTTTGGATTGGATTTTAAGATTTTTGACCATATTTGTCTTCCCTTTTTGTCCGGCCCATAACTCTTCCTAGAAAGGCCCTACATGCCCCAAACTTGGTCTGGTCTGCTCATCAGAGTCCCCTCTACGGGCGTGTTTTGGATTAGATTTTTTTTTTTTTTACCATATTTGACTTCCCTTTTTGTCCGGCCCATAACTCTGCCTAGAAAGGCCCTACATGCCCCAAACTTGGTCTGGTCTGCTCATCAGGGTCCCCTCTACGGGCGTGTTTTGGATTGGATTTTAAGATTTTTGACCATATTTGTCTTCCCTTTTTGTCCGGCCCATAACTCTTCCTAGAAAGGCCCTACATGCCCCAAACTTGGTCTGGTCTGCTCATCAGAGTCCCCTCTACGGGCGTGTTTTGGATTAGATTTTTTTTTTTTTTACCATATTTGACTTCCCTTTTTGTCCGGCCCATAACTCTGCCTAGAAAGGCCCTACATGCCCCAAACTTGGTCTGGTCTGCTCATCAGGGTCCCCTCTACGGGCGTGTTTTGGATTAGATTAGATTTTTTTTTTTACCATATTTGACTTCCCTTTTTGTCCGGCCCATAACTCTGCCTAGAAAGGCCCTACATGCCCCAAACTTGGTCTGGTCTGCTCATCAGAGTCCCCTCTACGGGCGTGTTTTGGATTAGATTTTTAAAACAATTGACCATATTTGACTTCCCTTTTTATCCGGCCCATAACTCTGCCTAGAAAGGCCCTACATGCCCCAATCTTGGTCTGGTCTGCTCATCAGAGTCCCCTCTACGGGCGTGTTTTGGATTGGATTTTTTTTTTAAATGACCATATTTGTCTTCCCTTTTTGTCCGGCCCATAACTCTGCCTAGAAAGGCTCTACATGCCCCAAACTTGGTCTGGTCTGCTCATCAGAGTCCCCTCTACGGGCGTCTTTTGGATTAGATTTTTTAAAAAATTGACCATATTTGACTTCCCTTTTTGTCCGGCCCATAACTCTGCCTAGAAAGGCCCTACATGCCCCAAACTTGGTCTGGTCTGCTCATCAGAGTCCCCTCTACGGGCGTGTTTTGGATTGGATTTTTTTTTAAATGACTATATTTGTCTTCCCTTTTTGTCCGGCCCATAACTCTGCCTAGAAAGGCCCTACATGCCCCAAACTTGGTCTGGTCTGCTCATCAGAGTCCCCTCTACGGGCGTGTTTTGGATTGGATTTTAAGATTTTTGACCATATTTATCTTCCCTTTTTGTCTGGCCCATAACTCTGCCTAGAAAGGCCCTACATGCCCCAAACTTGGTCTGGTCTGCTCATCAGAGTCCCCTCTACGGGCGTGTTTTGGATTGGATTTTTTTTTTAAATGACCATATTTGTCTTCCCTTTTTGTCCGGCCCATAACTCTGCCTAGAAAGGCTCTACATGCCCCAAACTTGGTCTGGTCTGCTCATCAGAGTCCCCTCTACGGGCGTCTTTTGGATTAGATTTTTAAAAAAATTGACCATATTTGTCTTCCCTTTTTGTCTGGCCCATAACTCTGCCTAGAAAGGCCCTACATGCCCCAAACTTGGTCTGGTCTGCTCATCAGTCCCCTCTACGGACGTGTTTTGGATTGGATTTTAAGATTTTTGACCATATTTGTCTTCCCTTTTTGTCTGGCCCATAACTCTGCCTAGAAAGGCCCTACATGCCCCAAACTTGGTCTGGTCTGCTCATCAGAGTCCCCTCTACGGGCGTGTTTTGGATTGGATTTTAAGATTTTTGACCATATTTGTCTTCCCTTTTTGTCTGGCCCATAACTCTGCCTAGAAAGGCCCTACATGCCCCAAACTTGGTCTGGTCTGCTCATCAGAGGTCCCTCTACGGGCATGTTTTGGATTGGATAAAAAAAAAAATGACCATATTTGTCTTCCCTTTTTGTCCGGCCCATAACTCTGCCTAGAAAGGCCCTACATGCCCCAAACTTGGTCTGGTCTGCTCATCAGAGTCCCCTCTACGGGCATGTTTTGGATTGGATTTTAAGATTTTTGACCATATTTGTCTTCCCTTTTTGTCTGGCCCATAACTCTGCCTAGAAAGGCCCTACATGCCCCAAACTTGGTCTGGTCTGCTCATCAGAGGTCCCTCTACAGGCATGTTTTGGATTGGATTTTTTTTTAAATTGACCATATTTGTCTTCCCTTTTTGTCTGGCCCATAACTCTGCCTAGAAAGGCCCTACATGCCCCAAACTTGGTCTGGTCTGCTCATCAGGGTCCCCTCTACGGGCGTGTTTTGGATTGGATTTTAAGATTTTTGACCATATTTGTCTTCCCTTTTTGTCCGGCCCATAACTCTTCCTAGAAAGGCCCTACATGCCCCAAACTTGGTCTGGTCTGCTCATCAGAGTCCCCTCTACGGGCGTGTTTTGGATTGGATTTTAAGATTTTTGACCATATTTGTCTTCCCATTTTGTCTGGCCCATAACTCTGCCTAGAAAGGCCCTACATGCCCCAAACTTGGTCTGGTCTGCTCATCAGAGGTCCCTCTACGGGCATGTTTTGGATTGGATTTTTTTTTAAATTGACCATATTTGTCTTCCCTTTTTGTCCGGCCCATAACTCTGCCTAGAAAGGCCCTACATGCCCCAAACTTGGTCTGGTCTGCTCATCAGAGTCCCCTCTACGGGCGTGTTTTGGATTGGATTTTTTTTTAAATGACTATATTTGTCTTCCCTTTTTGTCCGGCCCATAACTCTGCCTAGAAAGGCCCTACATGCCCCAAACTTGGTCTGGTCTGCTCATCAGGGTCCCCTCTACGGGCGTGTTTTGGATTGGATTTTAAGATTTTTGACCATATTTGTCTTCCCTTTTTGTCCGGCCCATAACTCTGCCTAGAAAGGCCCTACATGCCCCAAACTTGGTCTGGTCTGCTCATCAGGGTCCCCTCTACGGGCGTGTTTTGGATTAGATTAGATTTTTTTTTTTACCATATTTGACTTCCCTTTTTGTCCGGCCCATAACTCTGCCTAGAAAGGCCCTACATGCCCCAAACTTGGTCTGGTCTGCTCATCAGAGTCCCCTCTACGGGCGTGTTTTGGATTGGATTTTAAGATTTTTGACCATATTTGTCTTCCCTTTTTGTCTGGCCCATAACTCTGCCTAGAAAGGCCCTACATGCCCCAAACTTGGTCTGGTCTGCTCATCAGAGGTCCCTCTATGGGCATGTTTTGGATTGGATTTTTTTTTAAATTGACCATATTTGTCTTCCCTTTTTGTCCGGCCCATAACTCTGCTTAGAAAGGCCCTACATGCCCCAAACTTGGTCTGGTCTGCTCATCAGAGTCCCCTCTACGGGCGTGTTTTGGATTGGATTTTAAGATTTTTGACCATATTTGTCTTCCCTTTTTGTCTGGCCCATAACTCTGCCTAGAAAGGCCCTACATGCCCCAAACTTGGTCTGGTCTGCTCATCAGAGGTCCCTCTACAGGCATGTTTTGGATTGGATTTTTTTTTAAAATGACCATATTTGTCTTCCCTTTTTGTCTGGCCCATAACTCTGCCTAGAAAGGCCCTACATGCCCCAAACTTGGTCTGGTCTGCTCATCAGAGTCCCCTCTACGGGCGTGTTTTGGATTGGATTTTAAGATTTTTGACCATATTTGTCTTCCCTTTTTGTCTGGCCCATAACTCTGCCTAGAAAGGCCCTACATGCCCCAAACTTGGTCTGGTCTGCTCATCAGAGGTCCCTCTACAGGCATGTTTTGGATTGGATTTTTTTTTAAATTGACCATATTTGTCTTCCCTTTTTGTCTGGCCCATAACTCTGCCTAGAAAGGCCCTACATGCCCCAAACTTGGTCTGGTCTGCTCATCAGGGTCCCCTCTACGGGCGTGTTTTGGATTGGATTTTAAGATTTTTGACCATATTTGTCTTCCCTTTTTGTCCGGCCCATAACTCTTCCTAGAAAGGCCCTACATGCCCCAAACTTGGTCTGGTCTGCTCATCAGAGTCCCCTCTACGGGCGTGTTTTGGATTAGATTTTTTTTTTTTTTACCATATTTGACTTCCCTTTTTGTCCGGCCCATAACTCTGCCTAGAAAGGCCCTACATGCCCCAAACTTGGTCTGGTCTGCTCATCAGGGTCCCCTCTACGGGCGTGTTTTGGATTAGATTAGATTTTTTTTTTTACCATATTTGACTTCCCTTTTTGTCCGGCCCATAACTCTGCCTAGAAAGGCCCTACATGCCCCAATCTTGGTCTGGTCTGCTCATCAGAGTCCCCTCTACGGGCGTGTTTTGGATTGGATTTTTTTTTTAAATGACCATATTTGTCTTCCCTTTTTGTCCGGCCCATAACTCTGCCTAGAAAGGCTCTACATGCCCCAAACTTGGTCTGGTCTGCTCATCAGAGTCCCCTCTACGGGCGTCTTTTGGATTAGATTTTTAAAAAAATTGACCATATTTGACTTCCCTTTTTGTCCGGCCCATAACTCTGCCTAGAAAGGCCCTACATGCCCCAAACTTGGTCTGGTCTGCTCATCAGAGTCCCCTCTACGGGCGTGTTTTGGATTGGATTTTAAGATTTTTGACCATATTTGTCTTCCCTTTTTGTCTGGCCCATAACTCTGCCTAGAAAGGCCCTACATGCCCCAAACTTGGTCTGGTCTGCTCATCAGAGTCCCCTCTACGGGCGTGTTTTGGATTGGATTTTTTTTTTTAAATGACTATATTTGTCTTCCCTTTTTGTCCGGCCCATAACTCTGCCTAGAAAGGCCCTACATGCCCCAAACTTGGTCTGGTCTGCTCATCAGAGTCCCCTCTACGGACGTGTTTTGGATTGGATTTTAAGATTTTTGACCATATTTGTCTTCCCTTTTTGTCTGGCCCATAACTCTGCCTAGAAAGGCCCTACATGCCCCAAACTTGGTCTGGTCTGCTCATCAGAGTCCCCTCTACGGGCGTGTTTTGGATTGGATTTTTTTTTTTAAATGACTATATTTGTCTTCCCTTTTTGTCCGGCCCATAACTCTGCCTAGAAAGGCCCTACATGCCCCAAACTTGGTCTGGTCTGCTCATCAGAGTCCCCTCTACGGGCGTGTTTTGGATTGGATTTTAAGATTTTTGACCATATTTGTCTTCCCTTTTTGTCTGGCCCATAACTCTGCCTAGAAAGGCCCTACATGCCCCAAACTTGGTCTGGTCTGCTCATCAGAGGTCCCTCTATGGGCATGTTTTGGATTGGATTTTTTTTTAAATTGACCATATTTGTCTTCCCTTTTTGTCCGGCCCATAACTCTGCTTAGAAAGGCCCTACATGCCCCAAACTTGGTCTGGTCTGCTCATCAGAGTCCCCTCTACGGGCGTGTTTTGGATTGGATTTTAAGATTTTTGACCATATTTGTCTTCCCTTTTTCGTCTGGCCCATAACTCTGCCTAGAAAGGCCCTACATGCCCCAAACTTGGTCTGGTCTGCTCATCAGAGGTCCCTCTACGGGCATGTTTTGGATTGGATAAAAAAAAAAATGACCATATTTGTCTTCCCTTTTTGTCCGGCCCATAACTCTGCCTAGAAAGGCCCTACATGCCCCAAACTTGGTCTGGTCTGCTCATCAGAGTCCCCTCTACGGGCGTGTTTTGGATTGGATTTTTTTTTAAATGACTATATTTGTCTTCCCTTTTTGTCCGGCCCATAACTCTGCCTAGAAAGGCCCTACATGCCCCAAACTTGGTCTGGTCTGCTCATCAGAGTCCCCTCTACGGGCGTGTTTTGGATTGGATTTTAAGATTTTTGACCATATTTATCTTCCCTTTTTGTCTGGCCCATAACTCTGCCTAGAAAGGCCCTACATGCCCCAAACTTGGTCTGGTCTGCTCATCAGAGGTCCCTCTACGGGCATGTTTTGGATTGGATTTTTTTTTAAATTGACCATATTTGTCTTCCCTTTTTGTCCGGCCCATAACTCTGCCTAGAAAGGCCCTACATGCCCCAAACTTGGTCTGGTCTGCTCATCAGAGTCCCCTCTACGGGCGTGTTTTGGATTGGATTTTAAGATTTTTGACCATATTTGTCTTCCCTTTTTGTCTGGCCCATAACTCTGCCTAGAAAGGCCCTACATGCCCCAAACTTGGTCTGGTCTGCTCATCAGAGGTCCCTCTACGGGCATGTTTTGGATTGGATTTAAAAAAAAAATGACCATATTTGTCTTCCCTTTTTGTCTGGCCCATAACTCTGCCTAGAAAGGCCCTACATGCCCCAAACTTGGTCTGGTCTGCTCATCAGAGTCCCCTCTACGGGCGTGTTTTGGATTGGATTTTAAGATTTTTGACCATATTTGTCTTCCCATTTTGTCTGGCCCATAACTCTGCCTAGAAAGGCCCTACATGCCCCAAACTTGGTCTGGTCTGCTCATCAGAGGTCCCTCTACGGGCATGTTTCGGATTGGATTTTTTTTTAAATTGACCATATTTGTCTTCCCTTTTTGTCCGGCCCATAACTCTGCCTAGAAAGGCCCTACATGCCCCAAACTTGGTCTGGTCTGCTCATCAGAGGTCCCTCTACGGGCATGTTTTGGATTGGATAAAAAAAAAAAATGACCATATTTGTCTTCCCTTTTTGTCTGGCCCATAACTCTGCCTAGAAAGGCCCTACATGCCCCAAACTTGGTCTGGTCTGCTCATCAGAGTCCCCTCTACGGACGTGTTTTGGATTGGATTTTAAGATTTTTGACCATATTTGTCTTCCCTTTTTGTCTGGCCCATAACTCTGCCTAGAAAGGCCCTACATGCCCCAAACTTGGTCTGGTCTGCTCATCAGAGTCCCCTCTACGGGCGTGTTTTGGATTGGATTTTTTTTTTTAAATGACTATATTTGTCTTCCCTTTTTGTCCGGCCCATAACTCTGCCTAGAAAGGCCCTACATGCCCCAAACTTGGTCTGGTCTGCTCATCAGAGTCCCCTCTACGGGCGTGTTTTGGATTGGATTTTAAGATTTTTGACCATATTTGTCTTCCCTTTTTGTCTGGCCCATAACTCTGCCTAGAAAGGCCCTACATGCCCCAAACTTGGTCTGGTCTGCTCATCAGAGGTCCCTCTACAGGCATGTTTTGGATTGGATTTTAAGATTTTTGACCATATTTGTCTTCCCTTTTTGTCTGGCCCATAACTCTGCCTAGAAAGGCCCTACATGCCCCAAACTTGGTCTGGTCTGCTCATCAGAGGTCCCTCTACGGGCATGTTTTGGATTGGATAAAAAAAAAAATGACCATATTTGTCTTCCCTTTTTGTCCGGCCCATAACTCTGCCTAGAAAGGCCCTACATGCCCCAAACTTGGTCTGGTCTGCTCATCAGAGTCCCCTCTACGGGCATGTTTTGGATTGGATTTTAAGATTTTTGACCATATTTGTCTTCCCTTTTTGTCTGGCCCATAACTCTGCCTAGAAAGGCCCTACATGCCCCAAACTTGGTCTGGTCTGCTCATCAGAGGTCCCTCTACGGGCATGTTTTGGATTGGATTTTTTTTTAAATTGACCATATTTGTCTTCCCTTTTTGTCTGGCCCATAACTCTGCCTAGAAAGGCCCTACATGCCCCAAACTTGGTCTGGTCTGCTCATCAGGGTCCCCTCTACGGGCGTGTTTTGGATTGGATTTTAAGATTTTTGACCATATTTGTCTTCCCTTTTTGTCCGGCCCATAACTCTGCCTAGAAAGGCCCTACATGCCCCAAACTTGGTCTGGTCTGCTCATCAGAGTCCCCTCTACGGGCGTGTTTTGGATTGGATTTTTTTTTTTAAATGACTATATTTGTCTTCCCTTTTTGTCCGGCCCATAACTCTGCCTAGAAAGGCCCTACATGCCCCAAACTTGGTCTGGTCTGCTCATCAGAGTCCCCTCTACGGGCGTGTTTTGGATTGGATTTTAAGATTTTTGACCATATTTGTCTTCCCTTTTTGTCTGGCCCATAACTCTGCCTAGAAAGGCCCTACATGCCCCAAACTTGGTCTGGTCTGCTCATCAGAGGTCCCTCTATGGGCATGTTTTGGATTGGATTTTTTTTTAAATTGACCATATTTGTCTTCCCTTTTTGTCCGGCCCATAACTCTGCTTAGAAAGGCCCTACATGCCCCAAACTTGGTCTGGTCTGCTCATCAGAGTCCCCTCTACGGGCGTGTTTTGGATTGGATTTTAAGATTTTTGACCATATTTGTCTTCCCTTTTTGTCTGGTCCATAACTCTGCCTAGAAAGGCCCTACATGCCCCAAACTTGGTCTGGTCTGCTCATCAGAGGTCCCTCTACAGGCATGTTTTGGATTGGATTTTAAAAAAAAATGACCATATTTGTCTTCCCTTTTTGTCTGGCCCATAACTCTGCCTAGAAAGGCCCTACATGCCCCAAACTTGGTCTGGTCTGCTCATCAGAGTCCCCTCTACGGGCGTGTTTTGGATTGGATTTTAAGATTTTTGACCATATTTGTCTTCCCTTTTTGTCTGGCCCATAACTCTGCCTAGAAAGGCCCTACATGCCCCAAACTTGGTCTGGTCTGCTCATCAGAGGTCCCTCTACGGGCATGTTTTGGATTGGATAAAAAAAAAAATGACCATATTTGTATTTGTCTTCCCTTTTTGTCCGGCCCATAACTCTGCCTAGAAAGGCCCTACATGCCCCAAACTTGGTCTGGTCTGCTCATCAGAGTCCCCTCTACGGGCATGTTTTGGATTGGATTTTAAGATTTTTGACCATATTTGTCTTCCCTTTTTGTCTGGCCCATAACTCTGCCTAGAAAGGCCCTACATGCCCCAAACTTGGTCTGGTCTGCTCATCAGAGGTCCCTCTACGGGCATGTTTTGGATTGGATTTTTTTTTAAATTGACCATATTTGTCTTCCCTTTTGTCTGGCCCATAACTCTGCCTAGAAAGGCCCTACATGCCCCAAACTTGGTCTGGTCTGCTCATCAGGGTCCCCTCTACGGGCGTGTTTTGGATTGGATTTTAAGATTTTTGACCATATTTGTCTTCCCTTTTTGTCCGGCCCATAACTCTTCCTAGAAAGGCCCTACATGCCCCAAACTTGGTCTGGTCTGCTCATCAGAGTCCCCTCTACGGGCGTGTTTTGGATTAGATTTTTTTTTTTTTTACCATATTTGACTTCCCTTTTTGTCCGGCCCATAACTCTGCCTAGAAAGGCCCTACATGCCCCAAACTTGGTCTGGTCTGCTCATCAGGGTCCCCTCTACGGGCGTGTTTTGGATTAGATTAGATTTTTTTTTTTACCATATTTGACTTCCCTTTTTGTCCGGCCCATAACTCTGGCTAGAAAGGCCCTACATGCCCCAAACTTGGTCTGGTCTGCTCATCAGAGTCCCCTCTACGGGCGTGTTTTGGATTAGATTTTTAAAACAATTGACCATATTT
Source organism: Osmerus eperlanus (assembly GCF_963692335.1). Taxonomy (NCBI): domain Eukaryota; kingdom Metazoa; phylum Chordata; class Actinopteri; order Osmeriformes; family Osmeridae; genus Osmerus; species Osmerus eperlanus. Next base: position 10,694,568 of record NC_085042.1, on the reverse strand, counting down.
GACTTCCCTTTTTATCCGGCCCATAACTCTGCCTAGAAAGGCCCTACATGCCCCAATCTTGGTCTGGTCTGCTCATCAGAGTCCCCTCTACGGGCGTGTTTTGGATTGGATTTTTTTTTTAAATGACCATATTTGTCTTCCCTTTTTGTCCGGCCCATAACTCTGCCTAGAAAGGCTCTACATGCCCAAACTTGGTCTGGTCTGCTCATCAGAGTCCCCTCTACGGGCGTCTTTTGGATTAGATTTTTAAAAAAATTGACCATATTTGACTTCCCTTTTTGTCCGGCCCATAACTCTGCCTAGAAAGGCCCTACATGCCCCAAACTTGGTCTGGTCTGCTCATCAGGGTCCCCTCTACGGGCGTGTTTTGGATTGATTTTAAGATTTTTGACCATATTTGTCTTCCCTTTTTGTCCGGCCCATAACTCTGCCTAGAAAGGCTCTACATGCCCCAAACTTGGTCTGGTCTGCTCATCAGAGTCCCCTCTACGGGTATGTTTTGGATTGGATTTTAAGATTTTTGACAATATTTGTCTTCCCTTTTTGTCCGGCCCATAACTCTGCCTAGAAAGGCCCTACATGCCCCAAACTTGGTCTGGTCTGCTCATCAGAGTCCCCTCTACGGGCGTGTTTTGGATTGGATTTTTTTTTAAATGACTATATTTGTCTTCCCTTTTTGTCCGGCCCATAACTCTGCCTAGAAAGGCCCTACATGCCCCAAACTTGGTCTGGTCTGCTCATCAGAGTCCCCTCTACGGGCGTGTTTTGGATTGGATTTTAAGATTTTTGACCATATTTATCTTCCCTTTTTGTCTGGCCCATAACTCTGCCTAGAAAGGCCCTACATGCCCCAAACTTGGTCTGGTCTGCTCATCAGAGGTCCCTCTACGGGCATGTTTTGGATTGGATTTTTTTTTAAATTGACCATATTTGTCTTCCCTTTTTGTCCGGCCCATAACTCTGCCTAGAAAGGCCCTACATGCCCCAAACTTGGTCTGGTCTGCTCATCAGAGTCCCCTCTACGGGCGTGTTTTGGATTGGATTTTAAGATTTTTGACCATATTTGTCTTCCCTTTTTGTCTGGCCCATAACTCTGCCTAGAAAGGCCCTACATGCCCCAAACTTGGTCTGGTCTGCTCATCAGAGGTCCCTCTACGGGCATGTTTTGGATTGGATTTTAAAAAAAATGACCATATTTGTCTTCCCTTTTTGTCTGGCCATAACTCTGCCTAGAAAGGCCCTACATGCCCCAAACTTGGTCTGGTCTGCTCATCAGAGTCCCCTCTACGGCGTGTTTTGGATTGGATTTTAAGATTTTTGACCATATTTGTCTTCCCATTTTGTCTGGCCCATAACTCTGCCTAGAAAGGCCCTACATGCCCCAAACTTGGTCTGGTCTGCTCATCAGAGGTCCCTCTACGGGCATGTTTTGGATTGGATTTTTTTTTAAATTGACCATATTTGTCTTCCCTTTTTGTCCGGCCCATAACTCTGCCTAGAAAGGCCCTACATGCCCCAAACTTGGTCTGGTCTGCTCATCAGAGGTCCCTCTACGGGCATGTTTTGGATTGGATAAAAAAAAAAAATGACCATATTTGTCTTCCCTTTTTGTCTGGCCCATAACTCTGCCTAGAAAGGCCCTACATGCCCCAAACTTGGTCTGGTCTGCTCATCAGAGTCCCCTCTACGGACGTGTTTTGGATTGGATTTTAAGATTTTTGACCATATTTGTCTTCCCTTTTTGTCTGGCCCATAACTCTGCCTAGAAAGGCCCTACATGCCCCAAACTTGGTCTGGTCTGCTCATCAGAGTCCCCTCTACGGGCGTGTTTTGGATTGGATTTTTTTTTTTAAATGACTATATTTGTCTTCCCTTTTTGTCCGGCCCATAACTCTGCCTAGAAAGGCCCTACATGCCCCAAACTTGGTCTGGTCTGCTCATCAGAGTCCCCTCTACGGGCGTGTTTTGGATTGGATTTTAAGATTTTTGACCATATTTGTCTTCCCTTTTTGTCTGGCCCATAACTCTGCCTAGAAAGGCCCTACATGCCCCAAACTTGGTCTGGTCTGCTCATCAGAGGTCCCTCTACAGGCATGTTTTGGATTGGATTTTAAGATTTTTGACCATATTTGTCTTCCCTTTTTGTCTGGCCCATAACTCTGCCTAGAAAGGCCCTACATGCCCCAAACTTGGTCTGGTCTGCTCATCAGAGGTCCCTCTACGGGCATGTTTTGGATTGGATAAAAAAAAAAATGACCATATTTGTCTTCCCTTTTTGTCCGGCCCATAACTCTGCCTAGAAAGGCCCTACATGCCCCAAACTTGGTCTGGTCTGCTCATCAGAGTCCCCTCTACGGGCATGTTTTGGATTGGATTTTAAGATTTTTGACCATATTTGTCTTCCCTTTTTGTCTGGCCCATAACTCTGCCTAGAAAGGCCCTACATGCCCCAAACTTGGTCTGGTCTGCTCATCAGAGGTCCCTCTACGGGCATGTTTTGGATTGGATTTTTTTTTTAATTGACCATATTTGTCTTCCCTTTTTGTCTGGCCCATAACTCTGCCTAGAAAGGCCCTACATGCCCCAAACTTGGTCTGGTCTGCTCATCAGGGTCCCCTCTACGGGCGTGTTTTGGATTGGATTTTAAGATTTTGACCATATTTGTCTTCCCTTTTTGTCCGGCCCATAACTCTGCCTAGAAAGGCCCTACATGCCCCAAACTTGGTCTGGTCTGCTCATCAGAGTCCCCTCTACGGGCGTGTTTTGGATTGGATTTTTTTTTTTAAATGACTATATTTGTCTTCCCTTTTTGTCCGGCCCATAACTCTGCCTAGAAAGGCCCTACATGCCCCAAACTTGGTCTGGTCTGCTCATCAGAGTCCCCTCTACGGGCGTGTTTTGGATTGGATTTTAAGATTTTTGACCATATTTGTCTTCCCTTTTTGTCTGGCCCATAACTCTGCCTAGAAAGGCCCTACATGCCCCAAACTTGGTCTGGTCTGCTCATCAGAGGTCCCTCTACGGGCATGTTTTGGATTGGATTTTTTTTTAAATTGACCATATTTGTCTTCCCTTTTTGTCCGGCCCATAACTCTGCCTAGAAAGGCCCTACATGCCCCAAACTTGGTCTGGTCTGCTCATCAGAGTCCCCTCTACGGGCGTGTTTTGGATTGGATTTTAAGATTTTTGACCATATTTGTCTTCCCTTTTTGTCTGGCCCATAACTCTGCCTAGAAAGGCCCTACATGCCCCAAACTTGGTCTGGTCTGCTCATCAGAGGTCCCTCTACAGGCATGTTTTGGATTGGATTTTAAAAAAAAATGACCATATTTGTCTTCCCTTTTTGTCTGGCCCATAACTCTGCCTAGAAAGGCCCTACATGCCCCAAACTTGGTCTGGTCTGCTCATCAGAGGTCCCTCTACGGGCATGTTTTGGATTGGATAAAAAAAAAAATGACCATATTTGTCTTCCCTTTTTGTCCGGCCCATAACTCTGCCTAGAAAGGCCCTACATGCCCCAAACTTGGTCTGGTCTGCTCATCAGAGTCCCCTCTACGGGCGTGTTTTGGATTGGATTTTTTTTTAAATGACTATATTTGTCTTCCCTTTTTGTCCGGCCCATAACTCTGCCTAGAAAGGCCCTACATGCCCCAAACTTGGTCTGGTCTGCTCATCAGAGTCCCCTCTACGGGCGTGTTTTGGATTGGATTTTAAGATTTTTGACCATATTTATCTTCCCTTTTTGTCTGGCCCATAACTCTGCCTAGAAAGGCCCTACATGCCCCAAACTTGGTCTGGTCTGCTCATCAGAGGTCCCTCTACGGGCATGTTTTGGATTGGATTTTTTTTTAAATTGACCATATTTGTCTTCCCTTTTTGTCCGGCCCATAACTCTGCCTAGAAAGGCCCTACATGCCCCAAACTTGGTCTGGTCTGCTCATCAGAGTCCCCTCTACGGGCGTGTTTTGGATTGGATTTTAAGATTTTTGACCATATTTGTCTTCCCTTTTTGTCTGGCCCATAACTCTGCCTAGAAAGGCCCTACATGCCCCAAACTTGGTCTGGTCTGCTCATCAGAGGTCCCTCTACGGGCATGTTTTGGATTGGATTTAAAAAAAAAATGACCATATTTGTCTTCCCTTTTTGTCTGGCCCATAACTCTGCCTAGAAAGGCCCTACATGCCCCAAACTTGGTCTGGTCTGCTCATCAGAGTCCCCTCTACGGGCGTGTTTTGGATTGGATTTTAAGATTTTTGACCATATTTGTCTTCCCATTTTGTCTGGCCCATAACTCTGCCTAGAAAGGCCCTACATGCCCCAAACTTGGTCTGGTCTGCTCATCAGAGGTCCCTCTACGGGCATGTTTCGGATTGGATTTTTTTTTAAATTGACCATATTTGTCTTCCCTTTTTGTCCGGCCCATAACTCTGCCTAGAAAGGCCCTACATGCCCCAAACTTGGTCTGGTCTGCTCATCAGAGGTCCCTCTACGGGCATGTTTTGGATTGGATAAAAAAAAAAAATGACCATATTTGTCTTCCCTTTTTGTCTGGCCCATAACTCTGCCTAGAAAGGCCCTACATGCCCCAAACTTGGTCTGGTCTGCTCATCAGAGTCCCCTCTACGGACGTGTTTTGGATTGGATTTTAAGATTTTTGACCATATTTGTCTTCCCTTTTTGTCTGGCCCATAACTCTGCCTAGAAAGGCCCTACATGCCCCAAACTTGGTCTGGTCTGCTCATCAGAGTCCCCTCTACGGGCGTGTTTTGGATTGGATTTTTTTTTTTAAATGACTATATTTGTCTTCCCTTTTTGTCCGGCCCATAACTCTGCCTAGAAAGGCCCTACATGCCCCAAACTTGGTCTGGTCTGCTCATCAGAGTCCCCTCTACGGGCGTGTTTTGGATTGGATTTTAAGATTTTTGACCATATTTGTCTTCCCTTTTTGTCTGGCCCATAACTCTGCCTAGAAAGGCCCTACATGCCCCAAACTTGGTCTGGTCTGCTCATCAGAGGTCCCTCTACAGGCATGTTTTGGATTGGATTTTAAGATTTTTGACCATATTTGTCTTCCCTTTTTGTCTGGCCCATAACTCTGCCTAGAAAGGCCCTACATGCCCCAAACTTGGTCTGGTCTGCTCATCAGAGGTCCCTCTACGGGCATGTTTTGGATTGGATAAAAAAAAAAATGACCATATTTGTCTTCCCTTTTTGTCCGGCCCATAACTCTGCCTAGAAAGGCCCTACATGCCCCAAACTTGGTCTGGTCTGCTCATCAGAGTCCCCTCTACGGGCATGTTTTGGATTGGATTTTAAGATTTTTGACCATATTTGTCTTCCCTTTTTGTCTGGCCCATAACTCTGCCTAGAAAGGCCCTACATGCCCCAAACTTGGTCTGGTCTGCTCATCAGAGGTCCCTCTACGGGCATGTTTTGGATTGGATTTTTTTTTAAATTGACCATATTTGTCTTCCCTTTTTGTCTGGCCCATAACTCTGCCTAGAAAGGCCCTACATGCCCCAAACTTGGTCTGGTCTGCTCATCAGAGGTCCCTCTACAGGCATGTTTTGGATTGGATTTTAAGATTTTTGACCATATTTGTCTTCCCTTTTTGTCTGGCCCATAACTCTGCCTAGAAAGGCCCTACATGCCCCAAACTTGGTCTGGTCTGCTCATCAGAGGTCCCTCTACGGGCATGTTTTGGATTGGATAAAAAAAAAAATGACCATATTTGTCTTCCCTTTTTGTCCGGCCCATAACTCTGCCTAGAAAGGCCCTACATGCCCCAAACTTGGTCTGGTCTGCTCATCAGAGTCCCCTCTACGGGCATGTTTTGGATTGGATTTTAAGATTTTTGACCATATTTGTCTTCCCTTTTTGTCTGGCCCATAACTCTGCCTAGAAAGGCCCTACATGCCCCAAACTTGGTCTGGTCTGCTCATCAGGGTCCCCTCTACGGGCATGTTTTGGATTGGATTTTAAGATTTTTGACCATATTTGTCTTCCCTTTTTGTCCGGCCCATAACTCTGCCTAGAAAGGCCCTACATGCCCCAAACTTGGTCTGGTCTGCTCATCAGAGTCCCCTCTACGGGCGTGTTTTGGATTGGATTTTTTTTTTTAAATGACTATATTTGTCTTCCCTTTTTGTCCGGCCCATAACTCTGCCTAGAAAGGCCCTACATGCCCCAAACTTGGTCTGGTCTGCTCATCAGAGTCCCCTCTACGGGCGTGTTTTGGATTGGATTTTAAGATTTTTGACCATATTTGTCTTCCCTTTTTGTCTGGCCCATAACTCTGCCTAGAAAGGCCCTACATGCCCCAAACTTGGTCTGGTCTGCTCATCAGAGGTCCCTCTATGGGCATGTTTTGGATTGGATTTTTTTTTAAATTGACCATATTTGTCTTCCCTTTTTGTCCGGCCCATAACTCTGCTTAGAAAGGCCCTACATGCCCCAAACTTGGTCTGGTCTGCTCATCAGAGTCCCCTCTACGGGCGTGTTTTGGATTGGATTTTAAGATTTTTGACCATATTTGTCTTCCCTTTTTGTCTGGTCCATAACTCTGCCTAGAAAGGCCCTACATGCCCCAAACTTGGTCTGGTCTGCTCATCAGAGGTCCCTCTACAGGCATGTTTTGGATTGGATTTAAAAAAAAATGACCATATTTGTCTTCCCTTTTTGTCTGGCCCATAACTCTGCCTAGAAAGGCCCTACATGCCCCAAACTTGGTCTGGTCTGCTCATCAGAGTCCCCTCTACGGGCGTGTTTTGGATTGGATTTTAAGATTTTTGACCATATTTGTCTTCCCTTTTTGTCTGGCCCATAACTCTGCCTAGAAAGGCCCTACATGCCCCAAACTTGGTCTGGTCTGCTCATCAGAGGTCCCTCTACGGGCATGTTTTGGATTGGATAAAAAAAAAAATGACCATATTTGTCTTCCCTTTTTGTCCGGCCCATAACTCTGCCTAGAAAGGCCCTACATGCCCCAAACTTGGTCTGGTCTGCTCATCAGAGTCCCCTCTACGGGCATGTTTTGGATTGGATTTTAAGATTTTTGACCATATTTGTCTTCCCTTTTTGTCTGGCCCATAACTCTGCCTAGAAAGGCCCTACATGCCCCAAACTTGGTCTGGTCTGCTCATCAGAGGTCCCTCTACGGGCATGTTTTGGATTGGATTTTTTTTTAAATTGACCATATTTGTCTTCCCTTTTTGTCTGGCCCATAACTCTGCCTAGAAAGGCCCTACATGCCCCAAACTTGGTCTGGTCTGCTCATCAGGGTCCCCTCTACGGGCGTGTTTTGGATTGGATTTTAAGATTTTTGACCATATTTGTCTTCCCTTTTTGTCCGGCCCATAACTCTTCCTAGAAAGGCCCTACATGCCCCAAACTTGGTCTGGTCTGCTCATCAGAGTCCCCTCTACGGGCGTGTTTTGGATTAGATTTTTTTTTTTTTTACCATATTTGACTTCCCTTTTTGTCCGGCCCATAACTCTGCCTAGAAAGGCCCTACATGCCCCAAACTTGGTCTGGTCTGCTCATCAGGGTCCCCTCTACGGGCGTGTTTTGGATTGGATTTTAAGATTTTTGACCATATTTGTCTTCCCTTTTTGTCCGGCCCATAACTCTTCCTAGAAAGGCCCTACATGCCCCAAACTTGGTCTGGTCTGCTCATCAGAGTCCCCTCTACGGGCGTGTTTTGGATTAGATTTTTTTTTTTTTTACCATATTTGACTTCCCTTTTTGTCCGGCCCATAACTCTGCCTAGAAAGGCCCTACATGCCCCAAACTTGGTCTGGTCTGCTCATCAGGGTCCCCTCTACGGGCGTGTTTTGGATTAGATTAGATTTTTTTTTTTACCATATTTGACTTCCCTTTTTGTCCGGCCCATAACTCTGCCTAGAAAGGCCCTACATGCCCCAAACTTGGTCTGGTCTGCTCATCAGAGTCCCCTCTACGGGCGTGTTTTGGATTAGATTTTTAAAACAATTGACCATATTTGACTTCCCTTTTTATCCGGCCCATAACTCTGCCTAGAAAGGCCCTACATGCCCCAATCTTGGTCTGGTCTGCTCATCAGAGTCCCCTCTACGGGCGTGTTTTGGATTGGATTTTTTTTTTAAATGACCATATTTGTCTTCCCTTTTTGTCCGGCCCATAACTCTGCCTAGAAAGGCTCTACATGCCCCAAACTTGGTCTGGTCTGCTCATCAGAGTCCCCTCTACGGGCGTCTTTTGGATTAGATTTTTTAAAAAATTGACCATATTTGACTTCCCTTTTTGTCCGGCCCATAACTCTGCCTAGAAAGGCCCTACATGCCCCAAACTTGGTCTGGTCTGCTCATCAGAGTCCCCTCTACGGGCGTGTTTTGGATTGGATTTTTTTTTAAATGACTATATTTGTCTTCCCTTTTTGTCCGGCCCATAACTCTGCCTAGAAAGGCCCTACATGCCCCAAACTTGGTCTGGTCTGCTCATCAGAGTCCCCTCTACGGGCGTGTTTTGGATTGGATTTTAAGATTTTTGACCATATTTATCTTCCCTTTTTGTCTGGCCCATAACTCTGCCTAGAAAGGCCCTACATGCCCCAAACTTGGTCTGGTCTGCTCATCAGAGTCCCCTCTACGGGCGTGTTTTGGATTGGATTTTTTTTTAAATGACCATATTTGTCTTCCCTTTTTGTCCGGCCCATAACTCTGCCTAGAAAGGCTCTACATGCCCCAAACTTGGTCTGGTCTGCTCATCAGAGTCCCCTCTACGGGCGTCTTTTGGATTAGATTTTTAAAAAAATTGACCATATTTGTCTTCCCTTTTTGTCTGGCCCATAACTCTGCCTAGAAAGGCCCTACATGCCCCAAACTTGGTCTGGTCTGCTCATCAGTCCCCTCTACGGACGTGTTTTGGATTGGATTTTAAGATTTTTGACCATATTTGTCTTCCCTTTTTGTCTGGCCCATAACTCTGCCTAGAAAGGCCCTACATGCCCCAAACTTGGTCTGGTCTGCTCATCAGAGTCCCCTCTACGGGCGTGTTTTGGATTGGATTTTAAGATTTTTGACCATATTTGTCTTCCCTTTTTGTCTGGCCCATAACTCTGCCTAGAAAGGCCCTACATGCCCCAAACTTGGTCTGGTCTGCTCATCAGAGGTCCCTCTACGGGCATGTTTTGGATTGGATAAAAAAAAAAAATGACCATATTTGTCTTCCCTTTTTGTCCGGCCCATAACTCTGCCTAGAAAGGCCCTACATGCCCCAAACTTGGTCTGGTCTGCTCATCAGAGTCCCCTCTACGGGCATGTTTTGGATTGGATTTTAAGATTTTTGACCATATTTGTCTTCCCTTTTTGTCTGGCCCATAACTCTGCCTAGAAAGGCCCTACATGCCCCAAACTTGGTCTGGTCTGCTCATCAGAGGTCCCTCTACAGGCATGTTTTGGATTGGATTTTTTTTTAAAATGACCATATTTGTCTTCCCTTTTTGTCTGGCCCATAACTCTGCCTAGAAAGGCCCTACATGCCCCAAACTTGGTCTGGTCTGCTCATCAGAGTCCCCTCTACGGGCGTGTTTTGGATTGGATTTTAAGATTTTTGACCATATTTGTCTTCCCTTTTTGTCTGGCCCATAACTCTGCCTAGAAAGGCCCTACATGCCCCAAACTTGGTCTGGTCTGCTCATCAGAGGTCCCTCTACAGGCATGTTTTGGATTGGATTTTTTTTTAAATTGACCATATTTGTCTTCCCTTTTTGTCTGGCCCATAACTCTGCCTAGAAAGGCCCTACATGCCCCAAACTTGGTCTGGTCTGCTCATCAGGGTCCCCTCTACGGGCGTGTTTTGGATTGGATTTTAAGATTTTTGACCATATTTGTCTTCCCTTTTTGTCCGGCCCATAACTCTTCCTAGAAAGGCCCTACATGCCCCAAACTTGGTCTGGTCTGCTCATCAGAGTCCCCTCTACGGGCGTGTTTTGGATTAGATTTTTTTTTTTTTTACCATATTTGACTTCCCTTTTTGTCCGGCCCATAACTCTGCCTAGAAAGGCCCTACATGCCCCAAACTTGGTCTGGTCTGCTCATCAGGGTCCCCTCTACGGGCGTGTTTTGGATTAGATTAGATTTTTTTTTTTACCATATTTGACTTCCCTTTTTGTCCGGCCCATAACTCTGCCTAGAAAGGCCCTACATGCCCCAATCTTGGTCTGGTCTGCTCATCAGAGTCCCCTCTACGGGCGTGTTTTGGATTGGATTTTTTTTTTAAATGACCATATTTGTCTTCCCTTTTTGTCCGGCCCATAACTCTGCCTAGAAAGGCTCTACATGCCCCAAACTTGGTCTGGTCTGCTCATCAGAGTCCCCTCTACGGGCGTCTTTTGGATTAGATTTTTAAAAAAATTGACCATATTTGACTTCCCTTTTTGTCCGGCCCATAACTCTGCCTAGAAAGGCCCTACATGCCCCAAACTTGGTCTGGTCTGCTCATCAGAGTCCCCTCTACGGGCGTGTTTTGGATTGGATTTTAAGATTTTTGACCATATTTGTCTTCCCTTTTTGTCTGGCCCATAACTCTGCCTAGAAAGGCCCTACATGCCCCAAACTTGGTCTGGTCTGCTCATCAGAGTCCCCTCTACGGGCGTGTTTTGGATTGGATTTTTTTTTTTAAATGACTATATTTGTCTTCCCTTTTTGTCCGGCCCATAACTCTGCCTAGAAAGGCCCTACATGCCCCAAACTTGGTCTGGTCTGCTCATCAGAGTCCCCTCTACGGACGTGTTTTGGATTGGATTTTAAGATTTTTGACCATATTTGTCTTCCCTTTTTGTCTGGCCCATAACTCTGCCTAGAAAGGCCCTACATGCCCCAAACTTGGTCTGGTCTGCTCATCAGAGTCCCCTCTACGGGCGTGTTTTGGATTGGATTTTTTTTTTTAAATGACTATATTTGTCTTCCCTTTTTGTCCGGCCCATAACTCTGCCTAGAAAGGCCCTACATGCCCCAAACTTGGTCTGGTCTGCTCATCAGAGTCCCCTCTACGGGCGTGTTTTGGATTGGATTTTAAGATTTTTGACCATATTTGTCTTCCCTTTTTGTCTGGCCCATAACTCTGCCTAGAAAGGCCCTACATGCCCCAAACTTGGTCTGGTCTGCTCATCAGAGGTCCCTCTATGGGCATGTTTTGGATTGGATTTTTTTTTAAATTGACCATATTTGTCTTCCCTTTTTGTCCGGCCCATAACTCTGCTTAGAAAGGCCCTACATGCCCCAAACTTGGTCTGGTCTGCTCATCAGAGTCCCCTCTACGGGCGTGTTTTGGATTGGATTTTAAGATTTTTGACCATATTTGTCTTCCCTTTTTCGTCTGGCCCATAACTCTGCCTAGAAAGGCCCTACATGCCCCAAACTTGGTCTGGTCTGCTCATCAGAGGTCCCTCTACGGGCATGTTTTGGATTGGATAAAAAAAAAAATGACCATATTTGTCTTCCCTTTTTGTCCGGCCCATAACTCTGCCTAGAAAGGCCCTACATGCCCCAAACTTGGTCTGGTCTGCTCATCAGAGTCCCCTCTACGGGCGTGTTTTGGATTGGATTTTTTTTTAAATGACTATATTTGTCTTCCCTTTTTGTCCGGCCCATAACTCTGCCTAGAAAGGCCCTACATGCCCCAAACTTGGTCTGGTCTGCTCATCAGAGTCCCCTCTACGGGCGTGTTTTGGATTGGATTTTAAGATTTTTGACCATATTTATCTTCCCTTTTTGTCTGGCCCATAACTCTGCCTAGAAAGGCCCTACATGCCCCAAACTTGGTCTGGTCTGCTCATCAGAGGTCCCTCTACGGGCATGTTTTGGATTGGATTTTTTTTTAAATTGACCATATTTGTCTTCCCTTTTTGTCCGGCCCATAACTCTGCCTAGAAAGGCCCTACATGCCCCAAACTTGGTCTGGTCTGCTCATCAGAGTCCCCTCTACGGGCGTGTTTTGGATTGGATTTTAAGATTTTTGACCATATTTGTCTTCCCTTTTTGTCTGGCCCATAACTCTGCCTAGAAAGGCCCTACATGCCCCAAACTTGGTCTGGTCTGCTCATCAGAGGTCCCTCTACGGGCATGTTTTGGATTGGATTTAAAAAAAAAATGACCATATTTGTCTTCCCTTTTTGTCTGGCCCATAACTCTGCCTAGAAAGGCCCTACATGCCCCAAACTTGGTCTGGTCTGCTCATCAGAGTCCCCTCTACGGGCGTGTTTTGGATTGGATTTTAAGATTTTTGACCATATTTGTCTTCCCATTTTGTCTGGCCCATAACTCTGCCTAGAAAGGCCCTACATGCCCCAAACTTGGTCTGGTCTGCTCATCAGAGGTCCCTCTACGGGCATGTTTCGGATTGGATTTTTTTTTAAATTGACCATATTTGTCTTCCCTTTTTGTCCGGCCCATAACTCTGCCTAGAAAGGCCCTACATGCCCCAAACTTGGTCTGGTCTGCTCATCAGAGGTCCCTCTACGGGCATGTTTTGGATTGGATAAAAAAAAAAAATGACCATATTTGTCTTCCCTTTTTGTCTGGCCCATAACTCTGCCTAGAAAGGCCCTACATGCCCCAAACTTGGTCTGGTCTGCTCATCAGAGTCCCCTCTACGGACGTGTTTTGGATTGGATTTTAAGATTTTTGACCATATTTGTCTTCCCTTTTTGTCTGGCCCATAACTCTGCCTAGAAAGGCCCTACATGCCCCAAACTTGGTCTGGTCTGCTCATCAGAGTCCCCTCTACGGGCGTGTTTTGGATTGGATTTTTTTTTTTAAATGACTATATTTGTCTTCCCTTTTTGTCCGGCCCATAACTCTGCCTAGAAAGGCCCTACATGCCCCAAACTTGGTCTGGTCTGCTCATCAGAGTCCCCTCTACGGGCGTGTTTTGGATTGGATTTTAAGATTTTTGACCATATTTGTCTTCCCTTTTTGTCTGGCCCATAACTCTGCCTAGAAAGGCCCTACATGCCCCAAACTTGGTCTGGTCTGCTCATCAGAGGTCCCTCTACAGGCATGTTTTGGATTGGATTTTAAGATTTTTGACCATATTTGTCTTCCCTTTTTGTCTGGCCCATAACTCTGCCTAGAAAGGCCCTACATGCCCCAAACTTGGTCTGGTCTGCTCATCAGAGGTCCCTCTACGGGCATGTTTTGGATTGGATAAAAAAAAAAATGACCATATTTGTCTTCCCTTTTTGTCCGGCCCATAACTCTGCCTAGAAAGGCCCTACATGCCCCAAACTTGGTCTGGTCTGCTCATCAGAGTCCCCTCTACGGGCATGTTTTGGATTGGATTTTAAGATTTTTGACCATATTTGTCTTCCCTTTTTGTCTGGCCCATAACTCTGCCTAGAAAGGCCCTACATGCCCCAAACTTGGTCTGGTCTGCTCATCAGAGGTCCCTCTACGGGCATGTTTTGGATTGGATTTTTTTTTAAATTGACCATATTTGTCTTCCCTTTTTGTCTGGCCCATAACTCTGCCTAGAAAGGCCCTACATGCCCCAAACTTGGTCTGGTCTGCTCATCAGGGTCCCCTCTACGGGCGTGTTTTGGATTGGATTTTAAGATTTTTGACCATATTTGTCTTCCCTTTTTGTCCGGCCCATAACTCTGCCTAGAAAGGCCCTACATGCCCCAAACTTGGTCTGGTCTGCTCATCAGAGTCCCCTCTACGGGCGTGTTTTGGATTGGATTTTTTTTTTTAAATGACTATATTTGTCTTCCCTTTTTGTCCGGCCCATAACTCTGCCTAGAAAGGCCCTACATGCCCCAAACTTGGTCTGGTCTGCTCATCAGAGTCCCCTCTACGGGCGTGTTTTGGATTGGATTTTAAGATTTTTGACCATATTTGTCTTCCCTTTTTGTCTGGCCCATAACTCTGCCTAGAAAGGCCCTACATGCCCCAAACTTGGTCTGGTCTGCTCATCAGAGGTCCCTCTATGGGCATGTTTTGGATTGGATTTTTTTTTAAATTGACCATATTTGTCTTCCCTTTTTGTCCGGCCCATAACTCTGCTTAGAAAGGCCCTACATGCCCCAAACTTGGTCTGGTCTGCTCATCAGAGTCCCCTCTACGGGCGTGTTTTGGATTGGATTTTAAGATTTTTGACCATATTTGTCTTCCCTTTTTGTCTGGTCCATAACTCTGCCTAGAAAGGCCCTACATGCCCCAAACTTGGTCTGGTCTGCTCATCAGAGGTCCCTCTACAGGCATGTTTTGGATTGGATTTTAAAAAAAAATGACCATATTTGTCTTCCCTTTTTGTCTGGCCCATAACTCTGCCTAGAAAGGCCCTACATGCCCCAAACTTGGTCTGGTCTGCTCATCAGAGTCCCCTCTACGGGCGTGTTTTGGATTGGATTTTAAGATTTTTGACCATATTTGTCTTCCCTTTTTGTCTGGCCCATAACTCTGCCTAGAAAGGCCCTACATGCCCCAAACTTGGTCTGGTCTGCTCATCAGAGGTCCCTCTACGGGCATGTTTTGGATTGGATAAAAAAAAAAATGACCATATTTGTCTTCCCTTTTTGTCCGGCCCATAACTCTGCCTAGAAAGGCCCTACATGCCCCAAACTTGGTCTGGTCTGCTCATCAGAGTCCCCTCTACGGGCATGTTTTGGATTGGATTTTAAGATTTTTGACCATATTTGTCTTCCCTTTTTGTCTGGCCCATAACTCTGCCTAGAAAGGCCCTACATGCCCCAAACTTGGTCTGGTCTGCTCATCAGAGGTCCCTCTACGGGCATGTTTTGGATTGGATTTTTTTTTAAATTGACCATATTTGTCTTCCCTTTTTGTCTGGCCCATAACTCTGCCTAGAAAGGCCCTACATGCCCCAAACTTGGTCTGGTCTGCTCATCAGGGTCCCCTCTACGGGCGTGTTTTGGATTGGATTTTAAGATTTTTGACCATATTTGTCTTCCCTTTTTGTCCGGCCCATAACTCTTCCTAGAAAGGCCCTACATGCCCCAAACTTGGTCTGGTCTGCTCATCAGAGTCCCCTCTACGGGCGTGTTTTGGATTAGATTTTTTTTTTTTTTACCATATTTGACTTCCCTTTTTGTCCGGCCCATAACTCTGCCTAGAAAGGCCCTACATGCCCCAAACTTGGTCTGGTCTGCTCATCAGGGTCCCCTCTACGGGCGTGTTTTGGATTAGATTAGATTTTTTTTTTTACCATATTTGACTTCCCTTTTTGTCCGGCCCATAACTCTGGCTAGAAAGGCCCTACATGCCCCAAACTTGGTCTGGTCTGCTCATCAGAGTCCCCTCTACGGGCGTGTTTTGGATTAGATTTTTAAAACAATTGACCATATTTGACTTCCCTTTTTATCCGGCCCATAACTCTGCCTAGAAAGGCCCTACATGCCCCAATCTTGGTCTGGTCTGCTCATCAGAGTCCCCTCTACGGGCGTGTTTTGGATTGGATTTTTTTTTTAAATGACCATATTTGTCTTCCCTTTTTGTCCGGCCCATAACTCTGCCTAGAAAGGCTCTACATGCCCCAAACTTGGTCTGGTCTGCTCATCAGAGTCCCCTCTACGGGCGTCTTTTGGATTAGATTTTTAAAAAAATTGACCATATTTGACTTCCCTTTTTGTCCGGCCCATAACTCTGCCTAGAAAGGCCCTACATGCCCCAAACTTGGTCTGGTCTGCTCATCAGGGTCCCCTCTACGGGCGTGTTTTGGATTGGATTTTAAGATTTTTGACCATATTTGTCTTCCCTTTTTGTCCGGCCCATAACTCTGCCTAGAAAGGCTCTACATGCCCCAAACTTGGTCTGGTCTGCTCATCAGAGTCCCCTCTACGGGTATGTTTTGGATTGGATTTTAAGATTTTTGACAATATTTGTCTTCCCTTTTTGTCCGGCCCATAACTCTGCCTAGAAAGGCCCTACATGCCCCAAACTTGGTCTGGTCTGCTCATCAGAGTCCCCTCTACGGGCGTGTTTTGGATTGGATTTTTTTTTAAATGACTATATTTGTCTTCCCTTTTTGTCCGGCCCATAACTCTGCCTAGAAAGGCCCTACATGCCCCAAACTTGGTCTGGTCTGCTCATCAGAGTCCCCTCTACGGGCGTGTTTTGGATTGGATTTTAAGATTTTTGACCATATTTATCTTCCCTTTTTGTCTGGCCCATAACTCTGCCTAGAAAGGCCCTACATGCCCCAAACTTGGTCTGGTCTGCTCATCAGAGGTCCCTCTACGGGCATGTTTTGGATTGGATTTTTTTTTAAATTGACCATATTTGTCTTCCCTTTTTGTCCGGCCCATAACTCTGCCTAGAAAGGCCCTACATGCCCCAAACTTGGTCTGGTCTGCTCATCAGAGTCCCCTCTACGGGCGTGTTTTGGATTGGATTTTAAGATTTTTGACCATATTTGTCTTCCCTTTTTGTCTGGCCCATAACTCTGCCTAGAAAGGCCCTACATGCCCCAAACTTGGTCTGGTCTGCTCATCAGAGGTCCCTCTACGGGCATGTTTTGGATTGGATTTTAAAAAAAAATGACCATATTTGTCTTCCCTTTTTGTCTGGCCCATAACTCTGCCTAGAAAGGCCCTACATGCCCCAAACTTGGTCTGGTCTGCTCATCAGAGTCCCCTCTACGGGCGTGTTTTGGATTGGATTTTAAGATTTTTGACCATATTTGTCTTCCCATTTTGTCTGGCCCATAACTCTGCCTAGAAAGGCCCTACATGCCCCAAACTTGGTCTGGTCTGCTCATCAGAGGTCCCTCTACGGGCATGTTTTGGATTGGATTTTTTTTTAAATTGACCATATTTGTCTTCCCTTTTTGTCCGGCCCATAACTCTGCCTAGAAAGGCCCTACATGCCCCAAACTTGGTCTGGTCTGCTCATCAGAGGTCCCTCTACGGGCATGTTTTGGATTGGATAAAAAAAAAAAATGACCATATTTGTCTTCCCTTTTTGTCTGGCCCATAACTCTGCCTAGAAAGGCCCTACATGCCCCAAACTTGGTCTGGTCTGCTCATCAGAGTCCCCTCTACGGACGTGTTTTGGATTGGATTTTAAGATTTTTGACCATATTTGTCTTCCCTTTTTGTCTGGCCCATAACTCTGCCTAGAAAGGCCCTACATGCCCCAAACTTGGTCTGGTCTGCTCATCAGAGTCCCCTCTACGGGCGTGTTTTGGATTGGATTTTTTTTTTTTAAATGACTATATTTGTCTTCCCTTTTTGTCCGGCCCATAACTCTGCCTAGAAAGGCCCTACATGCCCCAAACTTGGTCTGGTCTGCTCATCAGAGTCCCCTCTACGGGCGTGTTTTGGATTGGATTTTAAGATTTTTGACCATATTTGTCTTCCCTTTTTGTCTGGCCCATAACTCTGCCTAGAAAGGCCCTACATGCCCCAAACTTGGTCTGGTCTGCTCATCAGAGGTCCCTCTACAGGCATGTTTTGGATTGGATTTTAAGATTTTTGACCATATTTGTCTTCCCTTTTTGTCTGGCCCATAACTCTGCCTAGAAAGGCCCTACATGCCCCAAACTTGGTCTGGTCTGCTCATCAGAGGTCCCTCTACGGGCATGTTTTGGATTGGATAAAAAAAAAAATGACCATATTTGTCTTCCCTTTTTGTCCGGCCCATAACTCTGCCTAGAAAGGCCCTACATGCCCCAAACTTGGTCTGGTCTGCTCATCAGAGTCCCCTCTACGGGCATGTTTTGGATTGGATTTTAAGATTTTTGACCATATTTGTCTTCCCTTTTTGTCTGGCCCATAACTCTGCCTAGAAAGGCCCTACATGCCCCAAACTTGGTCTGGTCTGCTCATCAGAGGTCCCTCTACGGGCATGTTTTGGATTGGATTTTTTTTTTAATTGACCATATTTGTCTTCCCTTTTTGTCTGGCCCATAACTCTGCCTAGAAAGGCCCTACATGCCCCAAACTTGGTCTGGTCTGCTCATCAGGGTCCCCTCTACGGGCGTGTTTTGGATTGGATTTTAAGATTTTTGACCATATTTGTCTTCCCTTTTTGTCCGGCCCATAACTCTGCCTAGAAAGGCCCTACATGCCCCAAACTTGGTCTGGTCTGCTCATCAGAGTCCCCTCTACGGGCGTGTTTTGGATTGGATTTTTTTTTTTAAATGACTATATTTGTCTTCCCTTTTTGTCCGGCCCATAACTCTGCCTAGAAAGGCCCTACATGCCCCAAACTTGGTCTGGTCTGCTCATCAGAGTCCCCTCTACGGGCGTGTTTTGGATTGGATTTTAAGATTTTTGACCATATTTGTCTTCCCTTTTTGTCTGGCCCATAACTCTGCCTAGAAAGGCCCTACATGCCCCAAACTTGGTCTGGTCTGCTCATCAGAGGTCCCTCTACGGGCATGTTTTGGATTGGATTTTTTTTTAAATTGACCATATTTGTCTTCCCTTTTTGTCCGGCCCATAACTCTGCCTAGAAAGGCCCTACATGCCCCAAACTTGGTCTGGTCTGCTCATCAGAGTCCCCTCTACGGGCGTGTTTTGGATTGGATTTTAAGATTTTTGACCATATTTGTCTTCCCTTTTTGTCTGGCCCATAACTCTGCCTAGAAAGGCCCTACATGCCCCAAACTTGGTCTGGTCTGCTCATCAGAGGTCCCTCTACAGGCATGTTTTGGATTGGATTTTAAAAAAAAATGACCATATTTGTCTTCCCTTTTTGTCTGGCCCATAACTCTGCCTAGAAAGGCCCTACATGCCCCAAACTTGGTCTGGTCTGCTCATCAGAGTCCCCTCTACGGGCGTGTTTTGGATTGGATTTTAAGATTTTTGACCATATTTGTCTTCCCTTTTTGTCTGGCCCATAACTCTGCCTAGAAAGGCCCTACATGCCCCAAACTTGGTCTGGTCTGCTCATCAGAGGTCCCTCTACGGGCATGTTTTGGATTGGATAAAAAAAAAAAAGACCATATTTGTCTTCCCTTTTTGTCCGGCCCATAACTCTGCCTAGAAAGGCCCTACATGCCCCAAACTTGGTCTGGTCTGCTCATCAGAGTCCCCTCTACGGGCATGTTTTGGATTGGATTTTAAGATTTTTGACCATATTTGTCTTCCCTTTTTGTCTGGCCCATAACTCTGCCTAGAAAGGCCCTACATGCCCCAAACTTGGTCTGGTCTGCTCATCAGAGGTCCCTCTACGGGCATGTTTTGGATTGGATTTTTTTTTAAATTGACCATATTTGTCTTCCCTTTTTGTCTGGCCCATAACTCTGCCTAGAAAGGCCCTACATGCCCCAAACTTGGTCTGGTCTGCTCATCAGGGTCCCCTCTACGGGCGTGTTTTGGATTGGATTTTAAGATTTTTGACCATATTTGTCTTCCCTTTTTGTCCGGCCCATAACTCTTCCTAGAAAGGCCCTACATGCCCCAAACTTGGTCTGGTCTGCTCATCAGAGTCCCCTCTACGGGCGTGTTTTGGATTAGATTTTTTTTTTTTTTACCATATTTGACTTCCCTTTTTGTCCGGCCCATAACTCTGCCTAGAAAGGCCCTACATGCCCCAAACTTGGTCTGGTCTGCTCATCAGGGTCCCCTCTACGGGCGTGTTTTGGATTAGATTAGATTTTTTTTTTACCATATTTGACTTCCCTTTTTGTCCGGCCCATAACTCTGCCTAGAAAGGCCCTACATGCCCCAAACTTGGTCTGGTCTGCTCATCAGAGTCCCCTCTACGGGCGTGTTTTGGATTAGATTTTTAAAACAATTGACCATATTTGACTTCCCTTTTTATCCGGCCCATAACTCTGCCTAGAAAGGCCCTACATGCCCCAATCTTGGTCTGGTCTGCTCATCAGAGTCCCCTCTACGGGCGTGTTTTGGATTGGATTTTTTTTTTAAATGACCATATTTGTCTTCCCTTTTTGTCCGGCCCATAACTCTGCCTAGAAAGGCTCTACATGCCCCAAACTTGGTCTGGTCTGCTCATCAGAGTCCCCTCTACGGGCGTCTTTTGGATTAGATTTTTTAAAAAATTGACCATATTTGACTTCCCTTTTTGTCCGGCCCATAACTCTGCCTAGAAAGGCCCTACATGCCCCAAACTTGGTCTGGTCTGCTCATCAGAGTCCCCTCTACGGGCGTGTTTTGGATTGGATTTTTTTTTAAATGACTATATTTGTCTTCCCTTTTTGTCCGGCCCATAACTCTGCCTAGAAAGGCCCTACATGCCCCAAACTTGGTCTGGTCTGCTCATCAGAGTCCCCTCTACGGGCATGTTTTGGATTGGATTTTAAGATTTTTGACCATATTTGTCTTCCCTTTTTGTCTGGCCCATAACTCTGCCTAGAAAGGCCCTACATGCCCCAAACTTGGTCTGGTCTGCTCATCAGAGTCCCCTCTACGGGCATGTTTTGGATTGGATTTTAAGATTTTTGACCATATTTGTCTTCCCTTTTTGTCTGGCCCATAACTCTGCCTAGAAAGGCCCTACATGCCCCAAACTTGGTCTGGTCTGCTCATCAGAGGTCCCTCTACGGGCATGTTTTGGATTGGATTTTTTTTTAAATTGACCATATTTGTCTTCCCTTTTTGTCTGGCCCATAACTCTGCCTAGAAAGGCCCTACATGCCCCAAACTTGGTCTGGTCTGCTCATCAGGGTCCCCTCTACGGGCGTGTTTTGGATTGGATTTTAAGATTTTTGACCATATTTGTCTTCCCTTTTTGTCCGGCCCATAACTCTTCCTAGAAAGGCCCTACATGCCCCAAACTTGGTCTGGTCTGCTCATCAGAGTCCCCTCTACGGGCGTGTTTTGGATTAGATTTTTTTTTTTTTTACCATATTTGACTTCCCTTTTTGTCCGGCCCATAACTCTGCCTAGAAAGGCCCTACATGCCCCAAACTTGGTCTGGTCTGCTCATCAGGGTCCCCTCTACGGGCGTGTTTTGGATTAGATTAGATTTTTTTTTTTACCATATTTGACTTCCCTTTTTGTCCGGCCCATAACTCTGCCTAGAAAGGCCCTACATGCCCCAAACTTGGTCTGGTCTGCTCATCAGAGTCCCCTCTACGGGCGTGTTTTGGATTAGATTTTTAAAACAATTGACCATATTTGACTTCCCTTTTTATCCGGCCCATAACTCTGCCTAGAAAGGCCCTACATGCCCCAATCTTGGTCTGGTCTGCTCATCAGAGTCCCCTCTACGGGCGTGTTTTGGATTGGATTTTTTTTTTAAATGACCATATTTGTCTTCCCTTTTTGTCCGGCCCATAACTCTGCCTAGAAAGGCTCTACATGCCCCAAACTTGGTCTGGTCTGCTCATCAGAGTCCCCTCTACGGGCGTCTTTTGGATTAGATTTTTTAAAAAATTGACCATATTTGACTTCCCTTTTTGTCCGGCCCATAACTCTGCCTAGAAAGGCCCTACATGCCCCAAACTTGGTCTGGTCTGCTCATCAGAGTCCCCTCTACGGGCGTGTTTTGGATTAGATTTTTTTTTTTTTTACCATATTTGACTTCCCTTTTTGTCCGGCCCATAACTCTGCCTAGAAAGGCCCTACATGCCCCAAACTTGGTCTGGTCTGCTCATCAGAGTCCCCTCTACGGGCGTGTTTTGGATTAGATTTTTTTTTTTTTTACCATATTTGACTTCCCTTTTTGTCTGGCCCATAACTCTGCCTAGAAAGGCCCTACATGCCCCAAACTTGGTCTGGTCTGCTCATCAGAGGTCCCTCTACGGGCATGTTTTGGATTGGATAAAAAAAAAAATGACCATATTTGTCTTCCCTTTTTGTCCGGCCCATAACTCTGCCTAGAAAGGCCCTACATGCCCCAAACTTGGTCTGGTCTGCTCATCAGAGTCCCCTCTACGGGCATGTTTTGGATTGGATTTTAAGATTTTTGACCATATTTGTCTTCCCTTTTTGTCTGGCCCATAACTCTGCCTAGAAAGGCCCTACATGCCCCAAACTTGGTCTGGTCTGCTCATCAGAGGTCCCTCTACGGGCATGTTTTGGATTGGATTTTTTTTTTAATTGACCATATTTGTCTTCCCTTTTTGTCTGGCCCATAACTCTGCCTAGAAAGGCCCTACATGCCCCAAACTTGGTCTGGTCTGCTCATCAGGGTCCCCTCTACGGGCGTGTTTTGGATTGGATTTTAAGATTTTTGACCATATTTGTCTTCCCTTTTTGTCCGGCCCATAACTCTGCCTAGAAAGGCCCTACATGCCCCAAACTTGGTCTGGTCTGCTCATCAGAGTCCCCTCTACGGGCGTGTTTTGGATTGGATTTTTTTTTTTAAATGACTATATTTGTCTTCCCTTTTTGTCCGGCCCATAACTCTGCCTAGAAAGGCCCTACATGCCCCAAACTTGGTCTGGTCTGCTCATCAGAGTCCCCTCTACGGGCGTGTTTTGGATTGGATTTTAAGATTTTTGACCATATTTGTCTTCCCTTTTTGTCTGGCCCATAACTCTGCCTAGAAAGGCCCTACATGCCCCAAACTTGGTCTGGTCTGCTCATCAGAGGTCCCTCTACGGGCATGTTTTGGATTGGATTTTTTTTTAAATTGACCATATTTGTCTTCCCTTTTTGTCCGGCCCATAACTCTGCCTAGAAAGGCCCTACATGCCCCAAACTTGGTCTGGTCTGCTCATCAGAGTCCCCTCTACGGGCGTGTTTTGGATTGGATTTTAAGATTTTTGACCATATTTGTCTTCCCTTTTTGTCTGGCCCATAACTCTGCCTAGAAAGGCCCTACATGCCCCAAACTTGGTCTGGTCTGCTCATCAGAGGTCCCTCTACAGGCATGTTTTGGATTGGATTTTAAAAAAAAATGACCATATTTGTCTTCCCTTTTTGTCTGGCCCATAACTCTGCCTAGAAAGGCCCTACATGCCCCAAACTTGGTCTGGTCTGCTCATCAGAGTCCCCTCTACGGGCGTGTTTTGGATTGGATTTTAAGATTTTTGACCATATTTGTCTTCCCTTTTTGTCTGGCCCATAACTCTGCCTAGAAAGGCCCTACATGCCCCAAACTTGGTCTGGTCTGCTCATCAGAGGTCCCTCTACGGGCATGTTTTGGATTGGATAAAAAAAAAAAAGACCATATTTGTCTTCCCTTTTTGTCCGGCCCATAACTCTGCCTAGAAAGGCCCTACATGCCCCAAACTTGGTCTGGTCTGCTCATCAGAGTCCCCTCTACGGGCATGTTTTGGATTGGATTTTAAGATTTTTGACCATATTTGTCTTCCCTTTTTGTCTGGCCCATAACTCTGCCTAGAAAGGCCCTACATGCCCCAAACTTGGTCTGGTCTGCTCATCAGAGGTCCCTCTACGGGCATGTTTTGGATTGGATTTTTTTTTAAATTGACCATATTTGTCTTCCCTTTTTGTCTGGCCCATAACTCTGCCTAGAAAGGCCCTACATGCCCCAAACTTGGTCTGGTCTGCTCATCAGGGTCCCCTCTACGGGCGTGTTTTGGATTGGATTTTAAGATTTTTGACCATATTTGTCTTCCCTTTTTGTCCGGCCCATAACTCTTCCTAGAAAGGCCCTACATGCCCCAAACTTGGTCTGGTCTGCTCATCAGAGTCCCCTCTACGGGCGTGTTTTGGATTAGATTTTTTTTTTTTTTACCATATTTGACTTCCCTTTTTGTCCGGCCCATAACTCTGCCTAGAAAGGCCCTACATGCCCCAAACTTGGTCTGGTCTGCTCATCAGGGTCCCCTCTACGGGCGTGTTTTGGATTAGATTAGATTTTTTTTTTTACCATATTTGACTTCCCTTTTTGTCCGGCCCATAACTCTGCCTAGAAAGGCCCTACATGCCCCAAACTTGGTCTGGTCTGCTCATCAGAGTCCCCTCTACGGGCGTGTTTTGGATTAGATTTTTAAAACAATTGACCATATTTGACTTCCCTTTTTATCCGGCCCATAACTCTGCCTAGAAAGGCCCTACATGCCCCAATCTTGGTCTGGTCTGCTCATCAGAGTCCCCTCTACGGGCGTGTTTTGGATTGGATTTTTTTTTTAAATGACCATATTTGTCTTCCCTTTTTGTCCGGCCCATAACTCTGCCTAGAAAGGCTCTACATGCCCCAAACTTGGTCTGGTCTGCTCATCAGAGTCCCCTCTACGGGCGTCTTTTGGATTAGATTTTTTAAAAAATTGACCATATTTGACTTCCCTTTTTGTCCGGCCCATAACTCTGCCTAGAAAGGCCCTACATGCCCCAAACTTGGTCTGGTCTGCTCATCAGAGTCCCCTCTACGGGCGTGTTTTGGATTGGATTTTTTTTTAAATGACTATATTTGTCTTCCCTTTTTGTCCGGCCCATAACTCTGCCTAGAAAGGCCCTACATGCCCCAAACTTGGTCTGGTCTGCTCATCAGAGTCCCCTCTACGGGCATGTTTTGGATTGGATTTTAAGATTTTTGACCATATTTGTCTTCCCTTTTTGTCTGGCCCATAACTCTGCCTAGAAAGGCCCTACATGCCCCAAACTTGGTCTGGTCTGCTCATCAGAGTCCCCTCTACGGGCATGTTTTGGATTGGATTTTAAGATTTTTGACCATATTTGTCTTCCCTTTTTGTCTGGCCCATAACTCTGCCTAGAAAGGCCCTACATGCCCCAAACTTGGTCTGGTCTGCTCATCAGAGGTCCCTCTACGGGCATGTTTTGGATTGGATTTTTTTTTAAATTGACCATATTTGTCTTCCCTTTTTGTCTGGCCCATAACTCTGCCTAGAAAGGCCCTACATGCCCCAAACTTGGTCTGGTCTGCTCATCAGGGTCCCCTCTACGGGCGTGTTTTGGATTGGATTTTAAGATTTTTGACCATATTTGTCTTCCCTTTTTGTCCGGCCCATAACTCTTCCTAGAAAGGCCCTACATGCCCCAAACTTGGTCTGGTCTGCTCATCAGAGTCCCCTCTACGGGCGTGTTTTGGATTAGATTTTTTTTTTTTTTACCATATTTGACTTCCCTTTTTGTCCGGCCCATAACTCTGCCTAGAAAGGCCCTACATGCCCCAAACTTGGTCTGGTCTGCTCATCAGGGTCCCCTCTACGGGCGTGTTTTGGATTAGATTAGATTTTTTTTTTTACCATATTTGACTTCCCTTTTTGTCCGGCCCATAACTCTGCCTAGAAAGGCCCTACATGCCCCAAACTTGGTCTGGTCTGCTCATCAGAGTCCCCTCTACGGGCGTGTTTTGGATTAGATTTTTAAAACAATTGACCATATTTGACTTCCCTTTTTATCCGGCCCATAACTCTGCCTAGAAAGGCCCTACATGCCCCAATCTTGGTCTGGTCTGCTCATCAGAGTCCCCTCTACGGGCGTGTTTTGGATTGGATTTTTTTTTTAAATGACCATATTTGTCTTCCCTTTTTGTCCGGCCCATAACTCTGCCTAGAAAGGCTCTACATGCCCCAAACTTGGTCTGGTCTGCTCATCAGAGTCCCCTCTACGGGCGTCTTTTGGATTAGATTTTTTAAAAAATTGACCATATTTGACTTCCCTTTTTGTCCGGCCCATAACTCTGCCTAGAAAGGCCCTACATGCCCCAAACTTGGTCTGGTCTGCTCATCAGAGTCCCCTCTACGGGCGTGTTTTGGATTAGATTTTTTTTTTTTTTACCATATTTGACTTCCCTTTTTGTCCGGCCCATAACTCTGCCTAGAAAGGCCCTACATGCCCCAAACTTGGTCTGGTCTGCTCATCAGAGTCCCCTCTACGGGCGTGTTTTGGATTAGATTTTTTTTTTTTTTACCATATTTGACTTCCCTTTTTGTCCGGCCCATAACTCTGCCTAGAAAGGCCCTACATGCCCCAAACTTGGTCTGGTCTGCTCATCAGAGTCCCCTCTACGGGCGTGTTTTGGATTGGATTTTAAGATTTTTGACCATATTTGTCTTCCCTTTTTGTCTGGCCCATAACTCTGCCTAGAAAGGCCCTACATGCCCCAAACTTGGTCTGGTCTGCTCATCAGAGGTCCCTCTATAGGCATGTTTTGGATTGGATTTAAAAAAAAAATGACCATATTTGTCTTCCCTTTTTGTCTGGCCCATAACTCTGCCTAGAAAGGCCCTACACGCCCCAAACTTGGTCTGGTCTGCTCATCAGAGTCCCCTCTACGGGCGTGTTTTGGATTGGATTTTAAGATTTTTGACCATATTTGTCTTCCCTTTTTGTCTGGCCCATAACTCTGCCTAGAAAGGCCCTACATGCCCCAAACTTGGTCTGGTCTGCTCATCAGAGGTCCCTCTACGGGCATGTTTTGGATTGGATAAAAAAAAAAATGACCATATTTGTCTTCCCTTTTTGTCCGGCCCATAACTCTGCCTAGAAAGGCCCTACATGCCCCAAACTTGGTCTGGTCTGCTCATCAGAGTCCCCTCTACGGGCATGTTTTGGATTGGATTTTAAGATTTTTGACCATATTTGTCTTCCCTTTTTGTCTGGCCCATAACTCTGCCTAGAAAGGCCCTACATGCCCCAAACTTGGTCTGGTCTGCTCATCAGAGGTCCCTCTACGGGCATGTTTTGGATTGGATTTTTTTTTAAATTGACCATATTTGTCTTCCCTTTTTGTCTGGCCCATAACTCTGCCTAGAAAGGCCCTACATGCCCCAAACTTGGTCTGCTCATCAGAGGTCCCTCTATGGGCATGTTTTGGATTGGATTTTTTTTTAAATTGACCATATTTGTCTTCCCTTTTTGTCCGGCCCATAACTCTGCCTAGAAAGGCCCTACATGCCCCAAACTTGGTCTGGTCTGCTCATCAGAGGTCCCTCTACAGGCATGTTTTGGATTGGATTTTTAAAAAAAATGACCATATTTGTCTTCCCTTTTTGTCTGGCCCATAACTCTGCCTAGAAAGGCCCTACATGCCCCAAACTTGGTCTGGTCTGCTCATCAGAGTCCCCTCTACGGGCGTGTTTTGGATTGGATTTTAAGATTTTTGACCATATTTGTCTTCCCTTTTTGTCTGGCCCATAACTCTGCCTAGAAAGGCCCTACATGCCCCAAACTTGGTCTGGTCTGCTCATCAGAGGTCCCTCTACGGGCATGTTTTGGATTGGATAAAAAAAAAATGACCATATTTGACTTCCCTTTTTGTCCGGCCCATAACTCTGCCTAGAAAGGCCCTACATACCCCAAACTTGGTCTGGTCTGCTCATCAGAGTCCCCTCTACGGGCATGTTTTGGATTGGATTTTAAGATTTTTGACCATATTTGTCTTCCCTTTTTGTCTGGCCCATAACTCTGCCTAGAAAGGCCCTACATGCCCCAAACTTGGTCTGGTCTGCTCATCAGGGTCCCCTCTACGGGCGTGTTTTGGATTGGATTTTAAGATTTTTGACCATATTTGTCTTCCCTTTTTGTCCGGCCCATAACTCTTCCTAGAAAGGCCCTACATGCCCCAAACTTGGTCTGGTCTGCTCATCAGAGTCCCCTCTACGGGCGTGTTTTGGATTAGATTTTTTTTTTTTTTACCATATTTGACTTCCCTTTTTGTCCGGCCCATAACTCTGCCTAGAAAGGCCCTACATGCCCCAAACTTGGTCTGGTCTGCTCATCAGGGTCCCCTCTACGGGCGTGTTTTGGATTAGATTAGATTTTTTTTTTAACCATATTTGACTTCCCTTTTTGTCCGGCCCATAACTCTGCCTAGAAAGGCCCTACATGCCCCAAACTTGGTCTGGTCTGCTCATCAGAGTCCCCTCTACGGGCGTGTTTTGGATTAGATTTTTAAAACAATTGACCATATTTGACTTCCCTTTTTATCCGGCCCATAACTCTGCCTAGAAAGGCCCTACATGCCCCAATCTTGGTCTGGTCTGCTCATCAGAGTCCCCTCTACGGGCGTGTTTTGGATTGGATTTTTTTTTTAAATGACCATATTTGTCTTCCCTTTTTGTCCGGCCCATAACTCTGCCTAGAAAGGCTCTACATGCCCCAAACTTGGTCTGGTCTGCTCATCAGAGTCCCCTCTACGGGCGTGTTTTGGATTGGATTAAAAAAAAATTACCATATTTGACTTCCCTTTTTGTCCGGCCCATAACTCTGCCTAGAAAGGCCCTACATGCCCCAAACTTGGTCTGGTCTGCTCATCAGGGTCCCCTCTACGGGCGTGTTTTGGATTGGATTTTAAGATTTTTGAACATATTTGTCTTCCCTTTTTGTCCGGCCCATAACTCTGCCTAGAAAGGCTCTACATGCCCCAAACTTGGTCTGGTCTGCTCATCAGAGTCCCCTCTACGGGTATGTTTTGGATTGGATTTTAAGATTTTTGACCATATTTGTCTTCCCTTTTTGTCCGGCCCATAACTCTGCCTAGAAAGGCCCTACATGCCCCAAACTTGGTCTGGTCTGCTCATCAGAGTCCCCTCTACGGGTGTGTTTTGGATTGGATTTTAAGATTTTTGACCATATTTGTCTTCTTTTTCTGTCCGGCCCATAACTCTGCCTAGAAAGCCCTACATGCCCCAAACTTGGTCTGGTCTGCTCATCAGGGTCCCCTCTACGGGCGTGTTTTGGATTAGATTTTTTTTTTTTTTACCATATTTGTCTTCCCTTTTTGTCCGGCCCATAACTCTGCCTAGAAAGGCCCTACATGCCCCAAACTTGGTCTGGTCTGCTCATCAGAGTCCCCTCTACGGGCATGTTTTGGATTGGATTTTAAGATTTTTGACCATATTTGTCTTCCCTTTTTGTCTGGCCCATAACTCTGCCTAGAAAGGCCCTACATGCCCCAAACTTGGTCTGGTCTGCTCATCAGAGGTCCCTCTACGGGCATGTTTTGGATTGGATTTTTTTTTAAATTGACCATATTTGTCTTCCCTTTTTGTCTGGCCCATAACTCTGCCTAGAAAGGCCCTACATGCCCCAAACTTGGTCTGGTCTGCTCATCAGGGTCCCCTCTACGGGCGTGTTTTGGATTGGATTTTAAGATTTTTGACCATATTTGTCTTCCCTTTTTGTCCGGCCCATAACTCTTCCTAGAAAGGCCCTACATGCCCCAAACTTGGTCTGGTCTGCTCATCAGAGTCCCCTCTACGGGCGTGTTTTGGATTAGATTTTTTTTTTTTTTACCATATTTGACTTCCCTTTTTGTCCGGCCCATAACTCTGCCTAGAAAGGCCCTACATGCCCCAAACTTGGTCTGGTCTGCTCATCAGAGGTCCCTCTACGGGCATGTTTTGGATTGGATTTAAAAAAAAAATGACCATATTTGTCTTCCCTTTTTGTCCGGCCCATAACTCTGCCTAGAAAGGCCCTACATGCCCCAAACTTGGTCTGGTCTGCTCATCAGGGTCCCCTCTACGGGCGTGTTTTGGATTAGATTAGATTTTTTTTTTTACCATATTTGACTTCCCTTTTTGTCCGGCCCATAACTCTGCCTAGAAAGGCCCTACATGCCCCAAACTTGGTCTGGTCTGCTCATCAGAGTCCCCTCTACGGGCGTGTTTTGGATTAGATTTTTAAAACAATTGACCATATTTGACTTCCCTTTTTATCCGGCCCATAACTCTGCCTAGAAAGGCCCTACATGCCCCAATCTTGGTCTGGTCTGCTCATCAGAGTCCCCTCTACGGGCGTGTTTTGGATTGGATTTTTTTTTTAAATGACCATATTTGTCTTCCCTTTTTGTCCGGCCCATAACTCTGCCTAGAAAGGCTCTACATGCCCCAAACTTGGTCTGGTCTGCTCATCAGAGTCCCCTCTACGGGCGTCTTTTGGATTAGATTTTTTAAAAAATTGACCATATTTGACTTCCCTTTTTGTCCGGCCCATAACTCTGCCTAGAAAGGCCCTACATGCCCCAAACTTGGTCTGGTCTGCTCATCAGAGTCCCCTCTACGGGCGTGTTTTGGATTGGATTTTTTTTTAAATGACTATATTTGTCTTCCCTTTTTGTCCGGCCCATAACTCTGCCTAGAAAGGCCCTACATGCCCCAAACTTGGTCTGGTCTGCTCATCAGAGTCCCCTCTACGGGCGTGTTTTGGATTGGATTTTAAGATTTTTGACCATATTTATCTTCCCTTTTTGTCTGGCCCATAACTCTGCCTAGAAAGGCCCTACATGCCCCAAACTTGGTCTGGTCTGCTCATCAGAGTCCCCTCTACGGGCGTGTTTTGGATTGGATTTTTTTTTTAAATGACCATATTTGTCTTCCCTTTTTGTCCGGCCCATAACTCTGCCTAGAAAGGCTCTACATGCCCCAAACTTGGTCTGGTCTGCTCATCAGAGTCCCCTCTACGGGCGTCTTTTGGATTAGATTTTTAAAAAAATTGACCATATTTGTCTTCCCTTTTTGTCTGGCCCATAACTCTGCCTAGAAAGGCCCTACATGCCCCAAACTTGGTCTGGTCTGCTCATCAGTCCCCTCTACGGACGTGTTTTGGATTGGATTTTAAGATTTTTGACCATATTTGTCTTCCCTTTTTGTCTGGCCCATAACTCTGCCTAGAAAGGCCCTACATGCCCCAAACTTGGTCTGGTCTGCTCATCAGAGTCCCCTCTACGGGCGTGTTTTGGATTGGATTTTAAGATTTTTGACCATATTTGTCTTCCCTTTTTGTCTGGCCCATAACTCTGCCTAGAAAGGCCCTACATGCCCCAAACTTGGTCTGGTCTGCTCATCAGAGGTCCCTCTACGGGCATGTTTTGGATTGGATAAAAAAAAAAATGACCATATTTGTCTTCCCTTTTTGTCCGGCCCATAACTCTGCCTAGAAAGGCCCTACATGCCCCAAACTTGGTCTGGTCTGCTCATCAGAGTCCCCTCTACGGGCATGTTTTGGATTGGATTTTAAGATTTTTGACCATATTTGTCTTCCCTTTTTGTCTGGCCCATAACTCTGCCTAGAAAGGCCCTACATGCCCCAAACTTGGTCTGGTCTGCTCATCAGAGGTCCCTCTACAGGCATGTTTTGGATTGGATTTTTTTTTAAATTGACCATATTTGTCTTCCCTTTTTGTCTGGCCCATAACTCTGCCTAGAAAGGCCCTACATGCCCCAAACTTGGTCTGGTCTGCTCATCAGGGTCCCCTCTACGGGCGTGTTTTGGATTGGATTTTAAGATTTTTGACCATATTTGTCTTCCCTTTTTGTCCGGCCCATAACTCTTCCTAGAAAGGCCCTACATGCCCCAAACTTGGTCTGGTCTGCTCATCAGAGTCCCCTCTACGGGCGTGTTTTGGATTGGATTTTAAGATTTTTGACCATATTTGTCTTCCCATTTTGTCTGGCCCATAACTCTGCCTAGAAAGGCCCTACATGCCCCAAACTTGGTCTGGTCTGCTCATCAGAGGTCCCTCTACGGGCATGTTTTGGATTGGATTTTTTTTTAAATTGACCATATTTGTCTTCCCTTTTTGTCCGGCCCATAACTCTGCCTAGAAAGGCCCTACATGCCCCAAACTTGGTCTGGTCTGCTCATCAGAGTCCCCTCTACGGGCGTGTTTTGGATTGGATTTTTTTTTAAATGACTATATTTGTCTTCCCTTTTTGTCCGGCCCATAACTCTGCCTAGAAAGGCCCTACATGCCCCAAACTTGGTCTGGTCTGCTCATCAGGGTCCCCTCTACGGGCGTGTTTTGGATTGGATTTTAAGATTTTTGACCATATTTGTCTTCCCTTTTTGTCCGGCCCATAACTCTGCCTAGAAAGGCCCTACATGCCCCAAACTTGGTCTGGTCTGCTCATCAGGGTCCCCTCTACGGGCGTGTTTTGGATTAGATTAGATTTTTTTTTTTACCATATTTGACTTCCCTTTTTGTCCGGCCCATAACTCTGCCTAGAAAGGCCCTACATGCCCCAAACTTGGTCTGGTCTGCTCATCAGAGTCCCCTCTACGGGCGTGTTTTGGATTGGATTTTAAGATTTTTGACCATATTTGTCTTCCCTTTTTGTCTGGCCCATAACTCTGCCTAGAAAGGCCCTACATGCCCCAAACTTGGTCTGGTCTGCTCATCAGAGGTCCCTCTATGGGCATGTTTTGGATTGGATTTTTTTTTAAATTGACCATATTTGTCTTCCCTTTTTGTCCGGCCCATAACTCTGCTTAGAAAGGCCCTACATGCCCCAAACTTGGTCTGGTCTGCTCATCAGAGTCCCCTCTACGGGCGTGTTTTGGATTGGATTTTAAGATTTTTGACCATATTTGTCTTCCCTTTTTGTCTGGCCCATAACTCTGCCTAGAAAGGCCCTACATGCCCCAAACTTGGTCTGGTCTGCTCATCAGAGGTCCCTCTACAGGCATGTTTTGGATTGGATTTTTTTTTAAAATGACCATATTTGTCTTCCCTTTTTGTCTGGCCCATAACTCTGCCTAGAAAGGCCCTACATGCCCCAAACTTGGTCTGGTCTGCTCATCAGAGTCCCCTCTACGGGCGTGTTTTGGATTGGATTTTAAGATTTTTGACCATATTTGTCTTCCCTTTTTGTCTGGCCCATAACTCTGCCTAGAAAGGCCCTACATGCCCCAAACTTGGTCTGGTCTGCTCATCAGAGGTCCCTCTACAGGCATGTTTTGGATTGGATTTTTTTTTAAATTGACCATATTTGTCTTCCCTTTTTGTCTGGCCCATAACTCTGCCTAGAAAGGCCCTACATGCCCCAAACTTGGTCTGGTCTGCTCATCAGGGTCCCCTCTACGGGCGTGTTTTGGATTGGATTTTAAGATTTTTGACCATATTTGTCTTCCCTTTTTGTCCGGCCCATAACTCTTCCTAGAAAGGCCCTACATGCCCCAAACTTGGTCTGGTCTGCTCATCAGAGTCCCCTCTACGGGCGTGTTTTGGATTAGATTTTTTTTTTTTTTACCATATTTGACTTCCCTTTTTGTCCGGCCCATAACTCTGCCTAGAAAGGCCCTACATGCCCCAAACTTGGTCTGGTCTGCTCATCAGGGTCCCCTCTACGGGCGTGTTTTGGATTAGATTAGATTTTTTTTTTTACCATATTTGACTTCCCTTTTTGTCCGGCCCATAACTCTGCCTAGAAAGGCCCTACATGCCCCAATCTTGGTCTGGTCTGCTCATCAGAGTCCCCTCTACGGGCGTGTTTTGGATTGGATTTTTTTTTTAAATGACCATATTTGTCTTCCCTTTTTGTCCGGCCCATAACTCTGCCTAGAAAGGCTCTACATGCCCCAAACTTGGTCTGGTCTGCTCATCAGAGTCCCCTCTACGGGCGTCTTTTGGATTAGATTTTTAAAAAAATTGACCATATTTGACTTCCCTTTTTGTCCGGCCCATAACTCTGCCTAGAAAGGCCCTACATGCCCCAAACTTGGTCTGGTCTGCTCATCAGAGTCCCCTCTACGGGCGTGTTTTGGATTGGATTTTAAGATTTTTGACCATATTTGTCTTCCCTTTTTGTCTGGCCCATAACTCTGCCTAGAAAGGCCCTACATGCCCCAAACTTGGTCTGGTCTGCTCATCAGAGTCCCCTCTACGGGCGTGTTTTGGATTGGATTTTTTTTTTTAAATGACTATATTTGTCTTCCCTTTTTGTCCGGCCCATAACTCTGCCTAGAAAGGCCCTACATGCCCCAAACTTGGTCTGGTCTGCTCATCAGAGTCCCCTCTACGGACGTGTTTTGGATTGGATTTTAAGATTTTTGACCATATTTGTCTTCCCTTTTTGTCTGGCCCATAACTCTGCCTAGAAAGGCCCTACATGCCCCAAACTTGGTCTGGTCTGCTCATCAGAGTCCCCTCTACGGGCGTGTTTTGGATTGGATTTTTTTTTTTAAATGACTATATTTGTCTTCCCTTTTTGTCCGGCCCATAACTCTGCCTAGAAAGGCCCTACATGCCCCAAACTTGGTCTGGTCTGCTCATCAGAGTCCCCTCTACGGGCGTGTTTTGGATTGGATTTTAAGATTTTTGACCATATTTGTCTTCCCTTTTTGTCTGGCCCATAACTCTGCCTAGAAAGGCCCTACATGCCCCAAACTTGGTCTGGTCTGCTCATCAGAGGTCCCTCTATGGGCATGTTTTGGATTGGATTTTTTTTTAAATTGACCATATTTGTCTTCCCTTTTTGTCCGGCCCATAACTCTGCTTAGAAAGGCCCTACATGCCCCAAACTTGGTCTGGTCTGCTCATCAGAGTCCCCTCTACGGGCGTGTTTTGGATTGGATTTTAAGATTTTTGACCATATTTGTCTTCCCTTTTTCGTCTGGCCCATAACTCTGCCTAGAAAGGCCCTACATGCCCCAAACTTGGTCTGGTCTGCTCATCAGAGGTCCCTCTACGGGCATGTTTTGGATTGGATAAAAAAAAAAATGACCATATTTGTCTTCCCTTTTTGTCCGGCCCATAACTCTGCCTAGAAAGGCCCTACATGCCCCAAACTTGGTCTGGTCTGCTCATCAGAGTCCCCTCTACGGGCGTGTTTTGGATTGGATTTTTTTTTAAATGACTATATTTGTCTTCCCTTTTTGTCCGGCCCATAACTCTGCCTAGAAAGGCCCTACATGCCCCAAACTTGGTCTGGTCTGCTCATCAGAGTCCCCTCTACGGGCGTGTTTTGGATTGGATTTTAAGATTTTTGACCATATTTATCTTCCCTTTTTGTCTGGCCCATAACTCTGCCTAGAAAGGCCCTACATGCCCCAAACTTGGTCTGGTCTGCTCATCAGAGGTCCCTCTACGGGCATGTTTTGGATTGGATTTTTTTTTAAATTGACCATATTTGTCTTCCCTTTTTGTCCGGCCCATAACTCTGCCTAGAAAGGCCCTACATGCCCCAAACTTGGTCTGGTCTGCTCATCAGAGTCCCCTCTACGGGCGTGTTTTGGATTGGATTTTAAGATTTTTGACCATATTTGTCTTCCCTTTTTGTCTGGCCCATAACTCTGCCTAGAAAGGCCCTACATGCCCCAAACTTGGTCTGGTCTGCTCATCAGAGGTCCCTCTACGGGCATGTTTTGGATTGGATTTAAAAAAAAAATGACCATATTTGTCTTCCCTTTTTGTCTGGCCCATAACTCTGCCTAGAAAGGCCCTACATGCCCCAAACTTGGTCTGGTCTGCTCATCAGAGTCCCCTCTACGGGCGTGTTTTGGATTGGATTTTAAGATTTTTGACCATATTTGTCTTCCCATTTTGTCTGGCCCATAACTCTGCCTAGAAAGGCCCTACATGCCCCAAACTTGGTCTGGTCTGCTCATCAGAGGTCCCTCTACGGGCATGTTTCGGATTGGATTTTTTTTTAAATTGACCATATTTGTCTTCCCTTTTTGTCCGGCCCATAACTCTGCCTAGAAAGGCCCTACATGCCCCAAACTTGGTCTGGTCTGCTCATCAGAGGTCCCTCTACGGGCATGTTTTGGATTGGATAAAAAAAAAAAATGACCATATTTGTCTTCCCTTTTTGTCTGGCCCATAACTCTGCCTAGAAAGGCCCTACATGCCCCAAACTTGGTCTGGTCTGCTCATCAGAGTCCCCTCTACGGACGTGTTTTGGATTGGATTTTAAGATTTTTGACCATATTTGTCTTCCCTTTTTGTCTGGCCCATAACTCTGCCTAGAAAGGCCCTACATGCCCCAAACTTGGTCTGGTCTGCTCATCAGAGTCCCCTCTACGGGCGTGTTTTGGATTGGATTTTTTTTTTTAAATGACTATATTTGTCTTCCCTTTTTGTCCGGCCCATAACTCTGCCTAGAAAGGCCCTACATGCCCCAAACTTGGTCTGGTCTGCTCATCAGAGTCCCCTCTACGGGCGTGTTTTGGATTGGATTTTAAGATTTTTGACCATATTTGTCTTCCCTTTTTGTCTGGCCCATAACTCTGCCTAGAAAGGCCCTACATGCCCCAAACTTGGTCTGGTCTGCTCATCAGAGGTCCCTCTACAGGCATGTTTTGGATTGGATTTTAAGATTTTTGACCATATTTGTCTTCCCTTTTTGTCTGGCCCATAACTCTGCCTAGAAAGGCCCTACATGCCCCAAACTTGGTCTGGTCTGCTCATCAGAGGTCCCTCTACGGGCATGTTTTGGATTGGATAAAAAAAAAAATGACCATATTTGTCTTCCCTTTTTGTCCGGCCCATAACTCTGCCTAGAAAGGCCCTACATGCCCCAAACTTGGTCTGGTCTGCTCATCAGAGTCCCCTCTACGGGCATGTTTTGGATTGGATTTTAAGATTTTTGACCATATTTGTCTTCCCTTTTTGTCTGGCCCATAACTCTGCCTAGAAAGGCCCTACATGCCCCAAACTTGGTCTGGTCTGCTCATCAGAGGTCCCTCTACGGGCATGTTTTGGATTGGATTTTTTTTTAAATTGACCATATTTGTCTTCCCTTTTTGTCTGGCCCATAACTCTGCCTAGAAAGGCCCTACATGCCCCAAACTTGGTCTGGTCTGCTCATCAGAGGTCCCTCTACAGGCATGTTTTGGATTGGATTTTAAGATTTTTGACCATATTTGTCTTCCCTTTTTGTCTGGCCCATAACTCTGCCTAGAAAGGCCCTACATGCCCCAAACTTGGTCTGGTCTGCTCATCAGAGGTCCCTCTACGGGCATGTTTTGGATTGGATAAAAAAAAAAATGACCATATTTGTCTTCCCTTTTTGTCCGGCCCATAACTCTGCCTAGAAAGGCCCTACATGCCCCAAACTTGGTCTGGTCTGCTCATCAGAGTCCCCTCTACGGGCATGTTTTGGATTGGATTTTAAGATTTTTGACCATATTTGTCTTCCCTTTTTGTCTGGCCCATAACTCTGCCTAGAAAGGCCCTACATGCCCCAAACTTGGTCTGGTCTGCTCATCAGGGTCCCCTCTACGGGCATGTTTTGGATTGGATTTTAAGATTTTTGACCATATTTGTCTTCCCTTTTTGTCCGGCCCATAACTCTGCCTAGAAAGGCCCTACATGCCCCAAACTTGGTCTGGTCTGCTCATCAGAGTCCCCTCTACGGGCGTGTTTTGGATTGGATTTTTTTTTTTAAATGACTATATTTGTCTTCCCTTTTTGTCCGGCCCATAACTCTGCCTAGAAAGGCCCTACATGCCCCAAACTTGGTCTGGTCTGCTCATCAGAGTCCCCTCTACGGGCGTGTTTTGGATTGGATTTTAAGATTTTTGACCATATTTGTCTTCCCTTTTTGTCTGGCCCATAACTCTGCCTAGAAAGGCCCTACATGCCCCAAACTTGGTCTGGTCTGCTCATCAGAGGTCCCTCTATGGGCATGTTTTGGATTGGATTTTTTTTTAAATTGACCATATTTGTCTTCCCTTTTTGTCCGGCCCATAACTCTGCTTAGAAAGGCCCTACATGCCCCAAACTTGGTCTGGTCTGCTCATCAGAGTCCCCTCTACGGGCGTGTTTTGGATTGGATTTTAAGATTTTTGACCATATTTGTCTTCCCTTTTTGTCTGGTCCATAACTCTGCCTAGAAAGGCCCTACATGCCCCAAACTTGGTCTGGTCTGCTCATCAGAGGTCCCTCTACAGGCATGTTTTGGATTGGATTTTAAAAAAAAATGACCATATTTGTCTTCCCTTTTTGTCTGGCCCATAACTCTGCCTAGAAAGGCCCTACATGCCCCAAACTTGGTCTGGTCTGCTCATCAGAGTCCCCTCTACGGGCGTGTTTTGGATTGGATTTTAAGATTTTTGACCATATTTGTCTTCCCTTTTTGTCTGGCCCATAACTCTGCCTAGAAAGGCCCTACATGCCCCAAACTTGGTCTGGTCTGCTCATCAGAGGTCCCTCTACGGGCATGTTTTGGATTGGATAAAAAAAAAAATGACCATATTTGTCTTCCCTTTTTGTCCGGCCCATAACTCTGCCTAGAAAGGCCCTACATGCCCCAAACTTGGTCTGGTCTGCTCATCAGAGTCCCCTCTACGGGCATGTTTTGGATTGGATTTTAAGATTTTTGACCATATTTGTCTTCCCTTTTTGTCTGGCCCATAACTCTGCCTAGAAAGGCCCTACATGCCCCAAACTTGGTCTGGTCTGCTCATCAGAGGTCCCTCTACGGGCATGTTTTGGATTGGATTTTTTTTTAAATTGACCATATTTGTCTTCCCTTTTTGTCTGGCCCATAACTCTGCCTAGAAAGGCCCTACATGCCCCAAACTTGGTCTGGTCTGCTCATCAGGGTCCCCTCTACGGGCGTGTTTTGGATTGGATTTTAAGATTTTTGACCATATTTGTCTTCCCTTTTTGTCCGGCCCATAACTCTTCCTAGAAAGGCCCTACATGCCCCAAACTTGGTCTGGTCTGCTCATCAGAGTCCCCTCTACGGGCGTGTTTTGGATTAGATTTTTTTTTTTTTTACCATATTTGACTTCCCTTTTTGTCCGGCCCATAACTCTGCCTAGAAAGGCCCTACATGCCCCAAACTTGGTCTGGTCTGCTCATCAGGGTCCCCTCTACGGGCGTGTTTTGGATTGGATTTTAAGATTTTTGACCATATTTGTCTTCCCTTTTTGTCCGGCCCATAACTCTTCCTAGAAAGGCCCTACATGCCCCAAACTTGGTCTGGTCTGCTCATCAGAGTCCCCTCTACGGGCGTGTTTTGGATTAGATTTTTTTTTTTTTTACCATATTTGACTTCCCTTTTTGTCCGGCCCATAACTCTGCCTAGAAAGGCCCTACATGCCCCAAACTTGGTCTGGTCTGCTCATCAGGGTCCCCTCTACGGGCGTGTTTTGGATTAGATTAGATTTTTTTTTTTACCATATTTGACTTCCCTTTTTGTCCGGCCCATAACTCTGCCTAGAAAGGCCCTACATGCCCCAAACTTGGTCTGGTCTGCTCATCAGAGTCCCCTCTACGGGCGTGTTTTGGATTAGATTTTTAAAACAATTGACCATATTTGACTTCCCTTTTTATCCGGCCATAACTCTGCCTAGAAAGGCCCTACATGCCCCAATCTTGGTCTGGTCTGCTCATCAGAGTCCCCTCTACGGGCGTGTTTTGGATTGGATTTTTTTTTTAAATGACCATATTTGTCTTCCCTTTTTGTCCGGCCCATAACTCTGCCTAGAAAGGCTCTACATGCCCCAAACTTGGTCTGGTCTGCTCATCAGAGTCCCCTCTACGGGCGTCTTTTGGATTAGATTTTTTAAAAAATTGACCATATTTGACTTCCCTTTTTGTCCGGCCCATAACTCTGCCTAGAAAGGCCCTACATGCCCCAAACTTGGTCTGGTCTGCTCATCAGAGTCCCCTCTACGGGCGTGTTTTGGATTGGATTTTTTTTTAAATGACTATATTTGTCTTCCCTTTTTGTCCGGCCCATAACTCTGCCTAGAAAGGCCCTACATGCCCCAAACTTGGTCTGGTCTGCTCATCAGAGTCCCCTCTACGGGCGTGTTTTGGATTGGATTTTAAGATTTTTGACCATATTTATCTTCCCTTTTTGTCTGGCCCATAACTCTGCCTAGAAAGGCCCTACATGCCCCAAACTTGGTCTGGTCTGCTCATCAGAGTCCCCTCTACGGGCGTGTTTTGGATTGGATTTTTTTTTTAAATGACCATATTTGTCTTCCCTTTTTGTCCGGCCCATAACTCTGCCTAGAAAGGCTCTACATGCCCCAAACTTGGTCTGGTCTGCTCATCAGAGTCCCCTCTACGGGCGTCTTTTGGATTAGATTTTTAAAAAAATTGACCATATTTGTCTTCCCTTTTTGTCTGGCCCATAACTCTGCCTAGAAAGGCCCTACATGCCCCAAACTTGGTCTGGTCTGCTCATCAGTCCCCTCTACGGACGTGTTTTGGATTGGATTTTAAGATTTTTGACCATATTTGTCTTCCCTTTTTGTCTGGCCCATAACTCTGCCTAGAAAGGCCCTACATGCCCCAAACTTGGTCTGGTCTGCTCATCAGAGTCCCCTCTACGGGCGTGTTTTGGATTGGATTTTAAGATTTTTGACCATATTTGTCTTCCCTTTTTGTCTGGCCCATAACTCTGCCTAGAAAGGCCCTACATGCCCCAAACTTGGTCTGGTCTGCTCATCAGAGGTCCCTCTACGGGCATGTTTTGGATTGGATAAAAAAAAAAATGACCATATTTGTCTTCCCTTTTTGTCCGGCCCATAACTCTGCCTAGAAAGGCCCTACATGCCCCAAACTTGGTCTGGTCTGCTCATCAGAGTCCCCTCTACGGGCATGTTTTGGATTGGATTTTAAGATTTTTGACCATATTTGTCTTCCCTTTTTGTCTGGCCCATAACTCTGCCTAGAAAGGCCCTACATGCCCCAAACTTGGTCTGGTCTGCTCATCAGAGGTCCCTCTACAGGCATGTTTTGGATTGGATTTTTTTTTAAATTGACCATATTTGTCTTCCCTTTTTGTCTGGCCCATAACTCTGCCTAGAAAGGCCCTACATGCCCCAAACTTGGTCTGGTCTGCTCATCAGGGTCCCCTCTACGGGCGTGTTTTGGATTGGATTTTAAGATTTTTGACCATATTTGTCTTCCCTTTTTGTCCGGCCCATAACTCTTCCTAGAAAGGCCCTACATGCCCCAAACTTGGTCTGGTCTGCTCATCAGAGTCCCCTCTACGGGCGTGTTTTGGATTGGATTTTAAGATTTTTGACCATATTTGTCTTCCCATTTTGTCTGGCCCATAACTCTGCCTAGAAAGGCCCTACATGCCCCAAACTTGGTCTGGTCTGCTCATCAGAGGTCCCTCTACGGGCATGTTTTGGATTGGATTTTTTTTTAAATTGACCATATTTGTCTTCCCTTTTTGTCCGGCCCATAACTCTGCCTAGAAAGGCCCTACATGCCCCAAACTTGGTCTGGTCTGCTCATCAGAGTCCCCTCTACGGGCGTGTTTTGGATTGGATTTTTTTTTAAATGACTATATTTGTCTTCCCTTTTTGTCCGGCCCATAACTCTGCCTAGAAAGGCCCTACATGCCCCAAACTTGGTCTGGTCTGCTCATCAGGGTCCCCTCTACGGGCGTGTTTTGGATTGGATTTTAAGATTTTTGACCATATTTGTCTTCCCTTTTTGTCCGGCCCATAACTCTGCCTAGAAAGGCCCTACATGCCCCAAACTTGGTCTGGTCTGCTCATCAGGGTCCCCTCTACGGGCGTGTTTTGGATTAGATTAGATTTTTTTTTTTACCATATTTGACTTCCCTTTTTGTCCGGCCCATAACTCTGCCTAGAAAGGCCCTACATGCCCCAAACTTGGTCTGGTCTGCTCATCAGAGTCCCCTCTACGGGCGTGTTTTGGATTGGATTTTAAGATTTTTGACCATATTTGTCTTCCCTTTTTGTCTGGCCCATAACTCTGCCTAGAAAGGCCCTACATGCCCCAAACTTGGTCTGGTCTGCTCATCAGAGGTCCCTCTATGGGCATGTTTTGGATTGGATTTTTTTTTAAATTGACCATATTTGTCTTCCCTTTTTGTCCGGCCCATAACTCTGCTTAGAAAGGCCCTACATGCCCCAAACTTGGTCTGGTCTGCTCATCAGAGTCCCCTCTACGGGCGTGTTTTGGATTGGATTTTAAGATTTTTGACCATATTTGTCTTCCCTTTTTGTCTGGCCCATAACTCTGCCTAGAAAGGCCCTACATGCCCCAAACTTGGTCTCGTCTGCTCATCAGAGGTCCCTCTACAGGCATGTTTTGGATTGGATTTTTTTTTTAAATGACCATATTTGTCTTCCCTTTTTGTCTGGCCCATAACTCTGCCTAGAAAGGCCCTACATGCCCCAAACTTGGTCTGGTCTGCTCATCAGAGTCCCCTCTACGGGCGTGTTTTGGATTGGATTTTAAGATTTTTGACCATATTTGTCTTCCCTTTTTGTCTGGCCCATAACTCTGCCTAGAAAGGCCCTACATGCCCCAAACTTGGTCTGGTCTGCTCATCAGAGGTCCCTCTACAGGCATGTTTTGGATTGGATTTTTTTTAAATTGACCATATTTGTCTTCCCTTTTTGTCTGGCCCATAACTCTGCCTAGAAAGGCCCTACATGCCCCAAACTTGGTCTGGTCTGCTCATCAGGGTCCCCTCTACGGGCGTGTTTTGGATTGGATTTTAAGATTTTTGACCATATTTGTCTTCCCTTTTTGTCCGGCCCATAACTCTTCCTAGAAAGGCCCTACATGCCCCAAACTTGGTCTGGTCTGCTCATCAGAGTCCCCTCTACGGGCGTGTTTTGGATTAGATTTTTTTTTTTTTTACCATATTTGACTTCCCTTTTTGTCCGGCCCATAACTCTGCCTAGAAAGGCCCTACATGCCCCAAACTTGGTCTGGTCTGCTCATCAGGGTCCCCTCTACGGGCGTGTTTTGGATTAGATTAGATTTTTTTTTTTACCATATTTGACTTCCCTTTTTGTCCGGCCCATAACTCTGCCTAGAAAGGCCCTACATGCCCCAATCTTGGTCTGGTCTGCTCATCAGAGTCCCCTCTACGGGCGTGTTTTGGATTGGATTTTTTTTTTAAATGACCATATTTGTCTTCCCTTTTTGTCCGGCCCATAACTCTGCCTAGAAAGGCTCTACATGCCCCAAACTTGGTCTGGTCTGCTCATCAGAGTCCCCTCTACGGGCGTGTTTTGGATTGGATTTTAAGATTTTTGACCATATTTGTCTTCCCTTTTTGTCTGGCCCATAACTCTGCCTAGAAAGGCCCTACATGCCCCAAACTTGGTCTGGTCTGCTCATCAGAGTCCCCTCTACGGGCGTGTTTTGGATTGGATTTTTTTTTTTAAATGACTATATTTGTCTTCCCTTTTTGTCCGGCCCATAACTCTGCCTAGAAAGGCCCTACATGCCCCAAACTTGGTCTGGTCTGCTCATCAGAGTCCCCTCTACGGGCGTGTTTTGGATTGGATTTTAAGATTTTTGACCATATTTGTCTTCCCTTTTTGTCTGGCCCATAACTCTGCCTAGAAAGGCCCTACATGCCCCAAACTTGGTCTGGTCTGCTCATCAGAGTCCCCTCTACGGGCGTGTTTTGGATTGGATTTTTTTTTTTAAATGACTATATTTGTCTTCCCTTTTTGTCCGGCCCATAACTCTGCCTAGAAAGGCCCTACATGCCCCAAACTTGGTCTGGTCTGCTCATCAGAGTCCCCTCTACGGACGTGTTTTGGATTGGATTTTAAGATTTTTGACCATATTTGTCTTCCCTTTTTGTCTGGCCCATAACTCTGCCTAGAAAGGCCCTACATGCCCCAAACTTGGTCTGGTCTGCTCATCAGAGTCCCCTCTACGGGCGTGTTTTGGATTGGATTTTTTTTTTTAAATGACTATATTTGTCTTCCCTTTTTGTCCGGCCCATAACTCTGCCTAGAAAGGCCCTACATGCCCCAAACTTGGTCTGGTCTGCTCATCAGAGTCCCCTCTACGGGCGTGTTTTGGATTGGATTTTAAGATTTTTGACCATATTTGTCTTCCCTTTTTGTCTGGCCCATAACTCTGCCTAGAAAGGCCCTACATGCCCCAAACTTGGTCTGGTCTGCTCATCAGAGGTCCCTCTATGGGCATGTTTTGGATTGGATTTTTTTTTAAATTGACCATATTTGTCTTCCCTTTTTGTCCGGCCCATAACTCTGCTTAGAAAGGCCCTACATGCCCCAAACTTGGTCTGGTCTGCTCATCAGAGTCCCCTCTACGGGCGTGTTTTGGATTGGATTTTAAGATTTTTGACCATATTTGTCTTCCCTTTTTCGTCTGGCCCATAACTCTGCCTAGAAAGGCCCTACATGCCCCAAACTTGGTCTGGTCTGCTCATCAGAGGTCCCTCTACGGGCATGTTTTGGATTGGATAAAAAAAAAAATGACCATATTTGTCTTCCCTTTTTGTCCGGCCCATAACTCTGCCTAGAAAGGCCCTACATGCCCCAAACTTGGTCTGGTCTGCTCATCAGAGTCCCCTCTACGGGCGTGTTTTGGATTGGATTTTTTTTTAAATGACTATATTTGTCTTCCCTTTTTGTCCGGCCCATAACTCTGCCTAGAAAGGCCCTACATGCCCCAAACTTGGTCTGGTCTGCTCATCAGAGTCCCCTCTACGGGCGTGTTTTGGATT
Organism: Osmerus eperlanus; assembly: GCF_963692335.1. Classification (NCBI taxonomy): domain Eukaryota; kingdom Metazoa; phylum Chordata; class Actinopteri; order Osmeriformes; family Osmeridae; genus Osmerus; species Osmerus eperlanus. Next base: position 10,650,555 of record NC_085042.1, on the reverse strand, counting down.
GGATTTTAAGATTTTTGACCATATTTATCTTCCCTTTTTGTCTGGCCCATAACTCTGCCTAGAAAGGCCCTACATGCCCCAAACTTGGTCTGGTCTGCTCATCAGAGGTCCCTCTACGGGCATGTTTTGGATTGGATTTTTTTTTAAATTGACCATATTTGTCTTCCCTTTTTGTCCGGCCCATAACTCTGCCTAGAAAGGCCCTACATGCCCCAAACTTGGTCTGGTCTGCTCATCAGAGTCCCCTCTACGGGCGTGTTTTGGATTGGATTTTAAGATTTTTGACCATATTTGTCTTCCCTTTTTGTCTGGCCCATAACTCTGCCTAGAAAGGCCCTACATGCCCCAAACTTGGTCTGGTCTGCTCATCAGAGGTCCCTCTACGGGCATGTTTTGGATTGGATTTAAAAAAAAAATGACCATATTTGTCTTCCCTTTTTGTCTGGCCCATAACTCTGCCTAGAAAGGCCCTACATGCCCCAAACTTGGTCTGGTCTGCTCATCAGAGTCCCCTCTACGGGCGTGTTTTGGATTGGATTTTAAGATTTTTGACCATATTTGTCTTCCCATTTTGTCTGGCCCATAACTCTGCCTAGAAAGGCCCTACATGCCCCAAACTTGGTCTGGTCTGCTCATCAGAGGTCCCTCTACGGGCATGTTTCGGATTGGATTTTTTTTTAAATTGACCATATTTGTCTTCCCTTTTTGTCCGGCCCATAACTCTGCCTAGAAAGGCCCTACATGCCCCAAACTTGGTCTGGTCTGCTCATCAGAGGTCCCTCTACGGGCATGTTTTGGATTGGATAAAAAAAAAAAATGACCATATTTGTCTTCCCTTTTTGTCTGGCCCATAACTCTGCCTAGAAAGGCCCTACATGCCCCAAACTTGGTCTGGTCTGCTCATCAGAGTCCCCTCTACGGACGTGTTTTGGATTGGATTTTAAGATTTTTGACCATATTTGTCTTCCCTTTTTGTCTGGCCCATAACTCTGCCTAGAAAGGCCCTACATGCCCCAAACTTGGTCTGGTCTGCTCATCAGAGTCCCCTCTACGGGCGTGTTTTGGATTGGATTTTTTTTTTTAAATGACTATATTTGTCTTCCCTTTTTGTCCGGCCCATAACTCTGCCTAGAAAGGCCCTACATGCCCCAAACTTGGTCTGGTCTGCTCATCAGAGTCCCCTCTACGGGCGTGTTTTGGATTGGATTTTAAGATTTTTGACCATATTTGTCTTCCCTTTTTGTCTGGCCCATAACTCTGCCTAGAAAGGCCCTACATGCCCCAAACTTGGTCTGGTCTGCTCATCAGAGGTCCCTCTACAGGCATGTTTTGGATTGGATTTTAAGATTTTTGACCATATTTGTCTTCCCTTTTTGTCTGGCCCATAACTCTGCCTAGAAAGGCCCTACATGCCCCAAACTTGGTCTGGTCTGCTCATCAGAGGTCCCTCTACGGGCATGTTTTGGATTGGATAAAAAAAAAAATGACCATATTTGTCTTCCCTTTTTGTCCGGCCCATAACTCTGCCTAGAAAGGCCCTACATGCCCCAAACTTGGTCTGGTCTGCTCATCAGAGTCCCCTCTACGGGCATGTTTTGGATTGGATTTTAAGATTTTTGACCATATTTGTCTTCCCTTTTTGTCTGGCCCATAACTCTGCCTAGAAAGGCCCTACATGCCCCAAACTTGGTCTGGTCTGCTCATCAGAGGTCCCTCTACGGGCATGTTTTGGATTGGATTTTTTTTTAAATTGACCATATTTGTCTTCCCTTTTTGTCTGGCCCATAACTCTGCCTAGAAAGGCCCTACATGCCCCAAACTTGGTCTGGTCTGCTCATCAGGGTCCCCTCTACGGGCGTGTTTTGGATTGGATTTTAAGATTTTTGACCATATTTGTCTTCCCTTTTTGTCCGGCCCATAACTCTGCCTAGAAAGGCCCTACATGCCCCAAACTTGGTCTGGTCTGCTCATCAGAGTCCCCTCTACGGGCGTGTTTTGGATTGGATTTTTTTTTTTAAATGACTATATTTGTCTTCCCTTTTTGTCCGGCCCATAACTCTGCCTAGAAAGGCCCTACATGCCCCAAACTTGGTCTGGTCTGCTCATCAGAGTCCCCTCTACGGGCGTGTTTTGGATTGGATTTTAAGATTTTTGACCATATTTGTCTTCCCTTTTTGTCTGGCCCATAACTCTGCCTAGAAAGGCCCTACATGCCCCAAACTTGGTCTGGTCTGCTCATCAGAGGTCCCTCTATGGGCATGTTTTGGATTGGATTTTTTTTTAAATTGACCATATTTGTCTTCCCTTTTTGTCCGGCCCATAACTCTGCTTAGAAAGGCCCTACATGCCCCAAACTTGGTCTGGTCTGCTCATCAGAGTCCCCTCTACGGGCGTGTTTTGGATTGGATTTTAAGATTTTTGACCATATTTGTCTTCCCTTTTTGTCTGGTCCATAACTCTGCCTAGAAAGGCCCTACATGCCCCAAACTTGGTCTGGTCTGCTCATCAGAGGTCCCTCTACAGGCATGTTTTGGATTGGATTTTAAAAAAAAATGACCATATTTGTCTTCCCTTTTTGTCTGGCCCATAACTCTGCCTAGAAAGGCCCTACATGCCCCAAACTTGGTCTGGTCTGCTCATCAGAGTCCCCTCTACGGGCGTGTTTTGGATTGGATTTTAAGATTTTTGACCATATTTGTCTTCCCTTTTTGTCTGGCCCATAACTCTGCCTAGAAAGGCCCTACATGCCCCAAACTTGGTCTGGTCTGCTCATCAGAGGTCCCTCTACGGGCATGTTTTGGATTGGATAAAAAAAAAAATGACCATATTTGTCTTCCCTTTTTGTCCGGCCCATAACTCTGCCTAGAAAGGCCCTACATGCCCCAAACTTGGTCTGGTCTGCTCATCAGAGTCCCCTCTACGGGCATGTTTTGGATTGGATTTTAAGATTTTTGACCATATTTGTCTTCCCTTTTTGTCTGGCCCATAACTCTGCCTAGAAAGGCCCTACATGCCCCAAACTTGGTCTGGTCTGCTCATCAGAGGTCCCTCTACGGGCATGTTTTGGATTGGATTTTTTTTTAAATTGACCATATTTGTCTTCCCTTTTTGTCTGGCCCATAACTCTGCCTAGAAAGGCCCTACATGCCCCAAACTTGGTCTGGTCTGCTCATCAGGGTCCCCTCTACGGGCGTGTTTTGGATTGGATTTTAAGATTTTTGACCATATTTGTCTTCCCTTTTTGTCCGGCCCATAACTCTTCCTAGAAAGGCCCTACATGCCCCAAACTTGGTCTGGTCTGCTCATCAGAGTCCCCTCTACGGGCGTGTTTTGGATTAGATTTTTTTTTTTTTTACCATATTTGACTTCCCTTTTTGTCCGGCCCATAACTCTGCCTAGAAAGGCCCTACATGCCCCAAACTTGGTCTGGTCTGCTCATCAGGGTCCCCTCTACGGGCGTGTTTTGGATTAGATTAGATTTTTTTTTTTACCATATTTGACTTCCCTTTTTGTCCGGCCCATAACTCTGGCTAGAAAGGCCCTACATGCCCCAAACTTGGTCTGGTCTGCTCATCAGAGTCCCCTCTACGGGCGTGTTTTGGATTAGATTTTTAAAACAATTGACCATATTTGACTTCCCTTTTTATCCGGCCCATAACTCTGCCTAGAAAGGCCCTACATGCCCCAATCTTGGTCTGGTCTGCTCATCAGAGTCCCCTCTACGGGCGTGTTTTGGATTGGATTTTTTTTTTAAATGACCATATTTGTCTTCCCTTTTTGTCCGGCCCATAACTCTGCCTAGAAAGGCTCTACATGCCCCAAACTTGGTCTGGTCTGCTCATCAGAGTCCCCTCTACGGGCGTCTTTTGGATTAGATTTTTAAAAAAATTGACCATATTTGACTTCCCTTTTTGTCCGGCCCATAACTCTGCCTAGAAAGGCCCTACATGCCCCAAACTTGGTCTGGTCTGCTCATCAGGGTCCCCTCTACGGGCGTGTTTTGGATTGGATTTTAAGATTTTTGACCATATTTGTCTTCCCTTTTTGTCCGGCCCATAACTCTGCCTAGAAAGGCTCTACATGCCCCAAACTTGGTCTGGTCTGCTCATCAGAGTCCCCTCTACGGGTATGTTTTGGATTGGATTTTAAGATTTTTGACAATATTTGTCTTCCCTTTTTGTCCGGCCCATAACTCTGCCTAGAAAGGCCCTACATGCCCCAAACTTGGTCTGGTCTGCTCATCAGAGTCCCCTCTACGGGCGTGTTTTGGATTGGATTTTTTTTTAAATGACTATATTTGTCTTCCCTTTTTGTCCGGCCCATAACTCTGCCTAGAAAGGCCCTACATGCCCCAAACTTGGTCTGGTCTGCTCATCAGAGTCCCCTCTACGGGCGTGTTTTGGATTGGATTTTAAGATTTTTGACCATATTTATCTTCCCTTTTTGTCTGGCCCATAACTCTGCCTAGAAAGGCCCTACATGCCCCAAACTTGGTCTGGTCTGCTCATCAGAGGTCCCTCTACGGGCATGTTTTGGATTGGATTTTTTTTTAAATTGACCATATTTGTCTTCCCTTTTTGTCCGGCCCATAACTCTGCCTAGAAAGGCCCTACATGCCCCAAACTTGGTCTGGTCTGCTCATCAGAGTCCCCTCTACGGGCGTGTTTTGGATTGGATTTTAAGATTTTTGACCATATTTGTCTTCCCTTTTTGTCTGGCCCATAACTCTGCCTAGAAAGGCCCTACATGCCCCAAACTTGGTCTGGTCTGCTCATCAGAGGTCCCTCTACGGGCATGTTTTGGATTGGATTTTAAAAAAAAATGACCATATTTGTCTTCCCTTTTTGTCTGGCCCATAACTCTGCCTAGAAAGGCCCTACATGCCCCAAACTTGGTCTGGTCTGCTCATCAGAGTCCCCTCTACGGGCGTGTTTTGGATTGGATTTTAAGATTTTTGACCATATTTGTCTTCCCATTTTGTCTGGCCCATAACTCTGCCTAGAAAGGCCCTACATGCCCCAAACTTGGTCTGGTCTGCTCATCAGAGGTCCCTCTACGGGCATGTTTTGGATTGGATTTTTTTTTAAATTGACCATATTTGTCTTCCCTTTTTGTCCGGCCCATAACTCTGCCTAGAAAGGCCCTACATGCCCCAAACTTGGTCTGGTCTGCTCATCAGAGGTCCCTCTACGGGCATGTTTTGGATTGGATAAAAAAAAAAAATGACCATATTTGTCTTCCCTTTTTGTCTGGCCCATAACTCTGCCTAGAAAGGCCCTACATGCCCCAAACTTGGTCTGGTCTGCTCATCAGAGTCCCCTCTACGGACGTGTTTTGGATTGGATTTTAAGATTTTTGACCATATTTGTCTTCCCTTTTTGTCTGGCCCATAACTCTGCCTAGAAAGGCCCTACATGCCCCAAACTTGGTCTGGTCTGCTCATCAGAGTCCCCTCTACGGGCGTGTTTTGGATTGGATTTTTTTTTTTAAATGACTATATTTGTCTTCCCTTTTTGTCCGGCCCATAACTCTGCCTAGAAAGGCCCTACATGCCCCAAACTTGGTCTGGTCTGCTCATCAGAGTCCCCTCTACGGGCGTGTTTTGGATTGGATTTTAAGATTTTTGACCATATTTGTCTTCCCTTTTTGTCTGGCCCATAACTCTGCCTAGAAAGGCCCTACATGCCCCAAACTTGGTCTGGTCTGCTCATCAGAGGTCCCTCTACAGGCATGTTTTGGATTGGATTTTAAGATTTTTGACCATATTTGTCTTCCCTTTTTGTCTGGCCCATAACTCTGCCTAGAAAGGCCCTACATGCCCCAAACTTGGTCTGGTCTGCTCATCAGAGGTCCCTCTACGGGCATGTTTTGGATTGGATAAAAAAAAAAATGACCATATTTGTCTTCCCTTTTTGTCCGGCCCATAACTCTGCCTAGAAAGGCCCTACATGCCCCAAACTTGGTCTGGTCTGCTCATCAGAGTCCCCTCTACGGGCATGTTTTGGATTGGATTTTAAGATTTTTGACCATATTTGTCTTCCCTTTTTGTCTGGCCCATAACTCTGCCTAGAAAGGCCCTACATGCCCCAAACTTGGTCTGGTCTGCTCATCAGAGGTCCCTCTACGGGCATGTTTTGGATTGGATTTTTTTTTTAATTGACCATATTTGTCTTCCCTTTTTGTCTGGCCCATAACTCTGCCTAGAAAGGCCCTACATGCCCCAAACTTGGTCTGGTCTGCTCATCAGGGTCCCCTCTACGGGCGTGTTTTGGATTGGATTTTAAGATTTTTGACCATATTTGTCTTCCCTTTTTGTCCGGCCCATAACTCTGCCTAGAAAGGCCCTACATGCCCCAAACTTGGTCTGGTCTGCTCATCAGAGTCCCCTCTACGGGCGTGTTTTGGATTGGATTTTTTTTTTTAAATGACTATATTTGTCTTCCCTTTTTGTCCGGCCCATAACTCTGCCTAGAAAGGCCCTACATGCCCCAAACTTGGTCTGGTCTGCTCATCAGAGTCCCCTCTACGGGCGTGTTTTGGATTGGATTTTAAGATTTTTGACCATATTTGTCTTCCCTTTTTGTCTGGCCCATAACTCTGCCTAGAAAGGCCCTACATGCCCCAAACTTGGTCTGGTCTGCTCATCAGAGGTCCCTCTACGGGCATGTTTTGGATTGGATTTTTTTTTAAATTGACCATATTTGTCTTCCCTTTTTGTCCGGCCCATAACTCTGCCTAGAAAGGCCCTACATGCCCCAAACTTGGTCTGGTCTGCTCATCAGAGTCCCCTCTACGGGCGTGTTTTGGATTGGATTTTAAGATTTTTGACCATATTTGTCTTCCCTTTTTGTCTGGCCCATAACTCTGCCTAGAAAGGCCCTACATGCCCCAAACTTGGTCTGGTCTGCTCATCAGAGGTCCCTCTACAGGCATGTTTTGGATTGGATTTTAAAAAAAAATGACCATATTTGTCTTCCCTTTTTGTCTGGCCCATAACTCTGCCTAGAAAGGCCCTACATGCCCCAAACTTGGTCTGGTCTGCTCATCAGAGTCCCCTCTACGGGCGTGTTTTGGATTGGATTTTAAGATTTTTGACCATATTTGTCTTCCCTTTTTGTCTGGCCCATAACTCTGCCTAGAAAGGCCCTACATGCCCCAAACTTGGTCTGGTCTGCTCATCAGAGGTCCCTCTACGGGCATGTTTTGGATTGGATAAAAAAAAAAAAGACCATATTTGTCTTCCCTTTTTGTCCGGCCCATAACTCTGCCTAGAAAGGCCCTACATGCCCCAAACTTGGTCTGGTCTGCTCATCAGAGTCCCCTCTACGGGCATGTTTTGGATTGGATTTTAAGATTTTTGACCATATTTGTCTTCCCTTTTTGTCTGGCCCATAACTCTGCCTAGAAAGGCCCTACATGCCCCAAACTTGGTCTGGTCTGCTCATCAGAGGTCCCTCTACGGGCATGTTTTGGATTGGATTTTTTTTTAAATTGACCATATTTGTCTTCCCTTTTTGTCTGGCCCATAACTCTGCCTAGAAAGGCCCTACATGCCCCAAACTTGGTCTGGTCTGCTCATCAGGGTCCCCTCTACGGGCGTGTTTTGGATTGGATTTTAAGATTTTTGACCATATTTGTCTTCCCTTTTTGTCCGGCCCATAACTCTTCCTAGAAAGGCCCTACATGCCCCAAACTTGGTCTGGTCTGCTCATCAGAGTCCCCTCTACGGGCGTGTTTTGGATTAGATTTTTTTTTTTTTTACCATATTTGACTTCCCTTTTTGTCCGGCCCATAACTCTGCCTAGAAAGGCCCTACATGCCCCAAACTTGGTCTGGTCTGCTCATCAGGGTCCCCTCTACGGGCGTGTTTTGGATTAGATTAGATTTTTTTTTTACCATATTTGACTTCCCTTTTTGTCCGGCCCATAACTCTGCCTAGAAAGGCCCTACATGCCCCAAACTTGGTCTGGTCTGCTCATCAGAGTCCCCTCTACGGGCGTGTTTTGGATTAGATTTTTAAAACAATTGACCATATTTGACTTCCCTTTTTATCCGGCCCATAACTCTGCCTAGAAAGGCCCTACATGCCCCAATCTTGGTCTGGTCTGCTCATCAGAGTCCCCTCTACGGGCGTGTTTTGGATTGGATTTTTTTTTTAAATGACCATATTTGTCTTCCCTTTTTGTCCGGCCCATAACTCTGCCTAGAAAGGCTCTACATGCCCCAAACTTGGTCTGGTCTGCTCATCAGAGTCCCCTCTACGGGCGTCTTTTGGATTAGATTTTTTAAAAAATTGACCATATTTGACTTCCCTTTTTGTCCGGCCCATAACTCTGCCTAGAAAGGCCCTACATGCCCCAAACTTGGTCTGGTCTGCTCATCAGAGTCCCCTCTACGGGCGTGTTTTGGATTGGATTTTTTTTTAAATGACTATATTTGTCTTCCCTTTTTGTCCGGCCCATAACTCTGCCTAGAAAGGCCCTACATGCCCCAAACTTGGTCTGGTCTGCTCATCAGAGTCCCCTCTACGGGCATGTTTTGGATTGGATTTTAAGATTTTTGACCATATTTGTCTTCCCTTTTTGTCTGGCCCATAACTCTGCCTAGAAAGGCCCTACATGCCCCAAACTTGGTCTGGTCTGCTCATCAGAGTCCCCTCTACGGGCATGTTTTGGATTGGATTTTAAGATTTTTGACCATATTTGTCTTCCCTTTTTGTCTGGCCCATAACTCTGCCTAGAAAGGCCCTACATGCCCCAAACTTGGTCTGGTCTGCTCATCAGAGGTCCCTCTACGGGCATGTTTTGGATTGGATTTTTTTTTAAATTGACCATATTTGTCTTCCCTTTTTGTCTGGCCCATAACTCTGCCTAGAAAGGCCCTACATGCCCCAAACTTGGTCTGGTCTGCTCATCAGGGTCCCCTCTACGGGCGTGTTTTGGATTGGATTTTAAGATTTTTGACCATATTTGTCTTCCCTTTTTGTCCGGCCCATAACTCTTCCTAGAAAGGCCCTACATGCCCCAAACTTGGTCTGGTCTGCTCATCAGAGTCCCCTCTACGGGCGTGTTTTGGATTAGATTTTTTTTTTTTTTACCATATTTGACTTCCCTTTTTGTCCGGCCCATAACTCTGCCTAGAAAGGCCCTACATGCCCCAAACTTGGTCTGGTCTGCTCATCAGGGTCCCCTCTACGGGCGTGTTTTGGATTAGATTAGATTTTTTTTTTTACCATATTTGACTTCCCTTTTTGTCCGGCCCATAACTCTGCCTAGAAAGGCCCTACATGCCCCAAACTTGGTCTGGTCTGCTCATCAGAGTCCCCTCTACGGGCGTGTTTTGGATTAGATTTTTAAAACAATTGACCATATTTGACTTCCCTTTTTATCCGGCCCATAACTCTGCCTAGAAAGGCCCTACATGCCCCAATCTTGGTCTGGTCTGCTCATCAGAGTCCCCTCTACGGGCGTGTTTTGGATTGGATTTTTTTTTTAAATGACCATATTTGTCTTCCCTTTTTGTCCGGCCCATAACTCTGCCTAGAAAGGCTCTACATGCCCCAAACTTGGTCTGGTCTGCTCATCAGAGTCCCCTCTACGGGCGTCTTTTGGATTAGATTTTTTAAAAAATTGACCATATTTGACTTCCCTTTTTGTCCGGCCCATAACTCTGCCTAGAAAGGCCCTACATGCCCCAAACTTGGTCTGGTCTGCTCATCAGAGTCCCCTCTACGGGCGTGTTTTGGATTAGATTTTTTTTTTTTTTACCATATTTGACTTCCCTTTTTGTCCGGCCCATAACTCTGCCTAGAAAGGCCCTACATGCCCCAAACTTGGTCTGGTCTGCTCATCAGAGTCCCCTCTACGGGCGTGTTTTGGATTAGATTTTTTTTTTTTTTACCATATTTGACTTCCCTTTTTGTCTGGCCCATAACTCTGCCTAGAAAGGCCCTACATGCCCCAAACTTGGTCTGGTCTGCTCATCAGAGGTCCCTCTACGGGCATGTTTTGGATTGGATAAAAAAAAAAATGACCATATTTGTCTTCCCTTTTTGTCCGGCCCATAACTCTGCCTAGAAAGGCCCTACATGCCCCAAACTTGGTCTGGTCTGCTCATCAGAGTCCCCTCTACGGGCATGTTTTGGATTGGATTTTAAGATTTTTGACCATATTTGTCTTCCCTTTTTGTCTGGCCCATAACTCTGCCTAGAAAGGCCCTACATGCCCCAAACTTGGTCTGGTCTGCTCATCAGAGGTCCCTCTACGGGCATGTTTTGGATTGGATTTTTTTTTTAATTGACCATATTTGTCTTCCCTTTTTGTCTGGCCCATAACTCTGCCTAGAAAGGCCCTACATGCCCCAAACTTGGTCTGGTCTGCTCATCAGGGTCCCCTCTACGGGCGTGTTTTGGATTGGATTTTAAGATTTTTGACCATATTTGTCTTCCCTTTTTGTCCGGCCCATAACTCTGCCTAGAAAGGCCCTACATGCCCCAAACTTGGTCTGGTCTGCTCATCAGAGTCCCCTCTACGGGCGTGTTTTGGATTGGATTTTTTTTTTTAAATGACTATATTTGTCTTCCCTTTTTGTCCGGCCCATAACTCTGCCTAGAAAGGCCCTACATGCCCCAAACTTGGTCTGGTCTGCTCATCAGAGTCCCCTCTACGGGCGTGTTTTGGATTGGATTTTAAGATTTTTGACCATATTTGTCTTCCCTTTTTGTCTGGCCCATAACTCTGCCTAGAAAGGCCCTACATGCCCCAAACTTGGTCTGGTCTGCTCATCAGAGGTCCCTCTACGGGCATGTTTTGGATTGGATTTTTTTTTAAATTGACCATATTTGTCTTCCCTTTTTGTCCGGCCCATAACTCTGCCTAGAAAGGCCCTACATGCCCCAAACTTGGTCTGGTCTGCTCATCAGAGTCCCCTCTACGGGCGTGTTTTGGATTGGATTTTAAGATTTTTGACCATATTTGTCTTCCCTTTTTGTCTGGCCCATAACTCTGCCTAGAAAGGCCCTACATGCCCCAAACTTGGTCTGGTCTGCTCATCAGAGGTCCCTCTACAGGCATGTTTTGGATTGGATTTTAAAAAAAAATGACCATATTTGTCTTCCCTTTTTGTCTGGCCCATAACTCTGCCTAGAAAGGCCCTACATGCCCCAAACTTGGTCTGGTCTGCTCATCAGAGTCCCCTCTACGGGCGTGTTTTGGATTGGATTTTAAGATTTTTGACCATATTTGTCTTCCCTTTTTGTCTGGCCCATAACTCTGCCTAGAAAGGCCCTACATGCCCCAAACTTGGTCTGGTCTGCTCATCAGAGGTCCCTCTACGGGCATGTTTTGGATTGGATAAAAAAAAAAAAGACCATATTTGTCTTCCCTTTTTGTCCGGCCCATAACTCTGCCTAGAAAGGCCCTACATGCCCCAAACTTGGTCTGGTCTGCTCATCAGAGTCCCCTCTACGGGCATGTTTTGGATTGGATTTTAAGATTTTTGACCATATTTGTCTTCCCTTTTTGTCTGGCCCATAACTCTGCCTAGAAAGGCCCTACATGCCCCAAACTTGGTCTGGTCTGCTCATCAGAGGTCCCTCTACGGGCATGTTTTGGATTGGATTTTTTTTTAAATTGACCATATTTGTCTTCCCTTTTTGTCTGGCCCATAACTCTGCCTAGAAAGGCCCTACATGCCCCAAACTTGGTCTGGTCTGCTCATCAGGGTCCCCTCTACGGGCGTGTTTTGGATTGGATTTTAAGATTTTTGACCATATTTGTCTTCCCTTTTTGTCCGGCCCATAACTCTTCCTAGAAAGGCCCTACATGCCCCAAACTTGGTCTGGTCTGCTCATCAGAGTCCCCTCTACGGGCGTGTTTTGGATTAGATTTTTTTTTTTTTTACCATATTTGACTTCCCTTTTTGTCCGGCCCATAACTCTGCCTAGAAAGGCCCTACATGCCCCAAACTTGGTCTGGTCTGCTCATCAGGGTCCCCTCTACGGGCGTGTTTTGGATTAGATTAGATTTTTTTTTTTACCATATTTGACTTCCCTTTTTGTCCGGCCCATAACTCTGCCTAGAAAGGCCCTACATGCCCCAAACTTGGTCTGGTCTGCTCATCAGAGTCCCCTCTACGGGCGTGTTTTGGATTAGATTTTTAAAACAATTGACCATATTTGACTTCCCTTTTTATCCGGCCCATAACTCTGCCTAGAAAGGCCCTACATGCCCCAATCTTGGTCTGGTCTGCTCATCAGAGTCCCCTCTACGGGCGTGTTTTGGATTGGATTTTTTTTTTAAATGACCATATTTGTCTTCCCTTTTTGTCCGGCCCATAACTCTGCCTAGAAAGGCTCTACATGCCCCAAACTTGGTCTGGTCTGCTCATCAGAGTCCCCTCTACGGGCGTCTTTTGGATTAGATTTTTTAAAAAATTGACCATATTTGACTTCCCTTTTTGTCCGGCCCATAACTCTGCCTAGAAAGGCCCTACATGCCCCAAACTTGGTCTGGTCTGCTCATCAGAGTCCCCTCTACGGGCGTGTTTTGGATTGGATTTTTTTTTAAATGACTATATTTGTCTTCCCTTTTTGTCCGGCCCATAACTCTGCCTAGAAAGGCCCTACATGCCCCAAACTTGGTCTGGTCTGCTCATCAGAGTCCCCTCTACGGGCATGTTTTGGATTGGATTTTAAGATTTTTGACCATATTTGTCTTCCCTTTTTGTCTGGCCCATAACTCTGCCTAGAAAGGCCCTACATGCCCCAAACTTGGTCTGGTCTGCTCATCAGAGTCCCCTCTACGGGCATGTTTTGGATTGGATTTTAAGATTTTTGACCATATTTGTCTTCCCTTTTTGTCTGGCCCATAACTCTGCCTAGAAAGGCCCTACATGCCCCAAACTTGGTCTGGTCTGCTCATCAGAGGTCCCTCTACGGGCATGTTTTGGATTGGATTTTTTTTTAAATTGACCATATTTGTCTTCCCTTTTTGTCTGGCCCATAACTCTGCCTAGAAAGGCCCTACATGCCCCAAACTTGGTCTGGTCTGCTCATCAGGGTCCCCTCTACGGGCGTGTTTTGGATTGGATTTTAAGATTTTTGACCATATTTGTCTTCCCTTTTTGTCCGGCCCATAACTCTTCCTAGAAAGGCCCTACATGCCCCAAACTTGGTCTGGTCTGCTCATCAGAGTCCCCTCTACGGGCGTGTTTTGGATTAGATTTTTTTTTTTTTTACCATATTTGACTTCCCTTTTTGTCCGGCCCATAACTCTGCCTAGAAAGGCCCTACATGCCCCAAACTTGGTCTGGTCTGCTCATCAGGGTCCCCTCTACGGGCGTGTTTTGGATTAGATTAGATTTTTTTTTTTACCATATTTGACTTCCCTTTTTGTCCGGCCCATAACTCTGCCTAGAAAGGCCCTACATGCCCCAAACTTGGTCTGGTCTGCTCATCAGAGTCCCCTCTACGGGCGTGTTTTGGATTAGATTTTTAAAACAATTGACCATATTTGACTTCCCTTTTTATCCGGCCCATAACTCTGCCTAGAAAGGCCCTACATGCCCCAATCTTGGTCTGGTCTGCTCATCAGAGTCCCCTCTACGGGCGTGTTTTGGATTGGATTTTTTTTTTAAATGACCATATTTGTCTTCCCTTTTTGTCCGGCCCATAACTCTGCCTAGAAAGGCTCTACATGCCCCAAACTTGGTCTGGTCTGCTCATCAGAGTCCCCTCTACGGGCGTCTTTTGGATTAGATTTTTTAAAAAATTGACCATATTTGACTTCCCTTTTTGTCCGGCCCATAACTCTGCCTAGAAAGGCCCTACATGCCCCAAACTTGGTCTGGTCTGCTCATCAGAGTCCCCTCTACGGGCGTGTTTTGGATTAGATTTTTTTTTTTTTTACCATATTTGACTTCCCTTTTTGTCCGGCCCATAACTCTGCCTAGAAAGGCCCTACATGCCCCAAACTTGGTCTGGTCTGCTCATCAGAGTCCCCTCTACGGGCGTGTTTTGGATTAGATTTTTTTTTTTTTTACCATATTTGACTTCCCTTTTTGTCCGGCCCATAACTCTGCCTAGAAAGGCCCTACATGCCCCAAACTTGGTCTGGTCTGCTCATCAGAGTCCCCTCTACGGGCGTGTTTTGGATTGGATTTTAAGATTTTTGACCATATTTGTCTTCCCTTTTTGTCTGGCCCATAACTCTGCCTAGAAAGGCCCTACATGCCCCAAACTTGGTCTGGTCTGCTCATCAGAGGTCCCTCTATAGGCATGTTTTGGATTGGATTTAAAAAAAAAATGACCATATTTGTCTTCCCTTTTTGTCTGGCCCATAACTCTGCCTAGAAAGGCCCTACACGCCCCAAACTTGGTCTGGTCTGCTCATCAGAGTCCCCTCTACGGGCGTGTTTTGGATTGGATTTTAAGATTTTTGACCATATTTGTCTTCCCTTTTTGTCTGGCCCATAACTCTGCCTAGAAAGGCCCTACATGCCCCAAACTTGGTCTGGTCTGCTCATCAGAGGTCCCTCTACGGGCATGTTTTGGATTGGATAAAAAAAAAAATGACCATATTTGTCTTCCCTTTTTGTCCGGCCCATAACTCTGCCTAGAAAGGCCCTACATGCCCCAAACTTGGTCTGGTCTGCTCATCAGAGTCCCCTCTACGGGCATGTTTTGGATTGGATTTTAAGATTTTTGACCATATTTGTCTTCCCTTTTTGTCTGGCCCATAACTCTGCCTAGAAAGGCCCTACATGCCCCAAACTTGGTCTGGTCTGCTCATCAGAGGTCCCTCTACGGGCATGTTTTGGATTGGATTTTTTTTTAAATTGACCATATTTGTCTTCCCTTTTTGTCTGGCCCATAACTCTGCCTAGAAAGGCCCTACATGCCCCAAACTTGGTCTGCTCATCAGAGGTCCCTCTATGGGCATGTTTTGGATTGGATTTTTTTTTAAATTGACCATATTTGTCTTCCCTTTTTGTCCGGCCCATAACTCTGCCTAGAAAGGCCCTACATGCCCCAAACTTGGTCTGGTCTGCTCATCAGAGGTCCCTCTACAGGCATGTTTTGGATTGGATTTTTAAAAAAAATGACCATATTTGTCTTCCCTTTTTGTCTGGCCCATAACTCTGCCTAGAAAGGCCCTACATGCCCCAAACTTGGTCTGGTCTGCTCATCAGAGTCCCCTCTACGGGCGTGTTTTGGATTGGATTTTAAGATTTTTGACCATATTTGTCTTCCCTTTTTGTCTGGCCCATAACTCTGCCTAGAAAGGCCCTACATGCCCCAAACTTGGTCTGGTCTGCTCATCAGAGGTCCCTCTACGGGCATGTTTTGGATTGGATAAAAAAAAAATGACCATATTTGACTTCCCTTTTTGTCCGGCCCATAACTCTGCCTAGAAAGGCCCTACATACCCCAAACTTGGTCTGGTCTGCTCATCAGAGTCCCCTCTACGGGCATGTTTTGGATTGGATTTTAAGATTTTTGACCATATTTGTCTTCCCTTTTTGTCTGGCCCATAACTCTGCCTAGAAAGGCCCTACATGCCCCAAACTTGGTCTGGTCTGCTCATCAGGGTCCCCTCTACGGGCGTGTTTTGGATTGGATTTTAAGATTTTTGACCATATTTGTCTTCCCTTTTTGTCCGGCCCATAACTCTTCCTAGAAAGGCCCTACATGCCCCAAACTTGGTCTGGTCTGCTCATCAGAGTCCCCTCTACGGGCGTGTTTTGGATTAGATTTTTTTTTTTTTTACCATATTTGACTTCCCTTTTTGTCCGGCCCATAACTCTGCCTAGAAAGGCCCTACATGCCCCAAACTTGGTCTGGTCTGCTCATCAGGGTCCCCTCTACGGGCGTGTTTTGGATTAGATTAGATTTTTTTTTTAACCATATTTGACTTCCCTTTTTGTCCGGCCCATAACTCTGCCTAGAAAGGCCCTACATGCCCCAAACTTGGTCTGGTCTGCTCATCAGAGTCCCCTCTACGGGCGTGTTTTGGATTAGATTTTTAAAACAATTGACCATATTTGACTTCCCTTTTTATCCGGCCCATAACTCTGCCTAGAAAGGCCCTACATGCCCCAATCTTGGTCTGGTCTGCTCATCAGAGTCCCCTCTACGGGCGTGTTTTGGATTGGATTTTTTTTTTAAATGACCATATTTGTCTTCCCTTTTTGTCCGGCCCATAACTCTGCCTAGAAAGGCTCTACATGCCCCAAACTTGGTCTGGTCTGCTCATCAGAGTCCCCTCTACGGGCGTGTTTTGGATTGGATTAAAAAAAAATTACCATATTTGACTTCCCTTTTTGTCCGGCCCATAACTCTGCCTAGAAAGGCCCTACATGCCCCAAACTTGGTCTGGTCTGCTCATCAGGGTCCCCTCTACGGGCGTGTTTTGGATTGGATTTTAAGATTTTTGAACATATTTGTCTTCCCTTTTTGTCCGGCCCATAACTCTGCCTAGAAAGGCTCTACATGCCCCAAACTTGGTCTGGTCTGCTCATCAGAGTCCCCTCTACGGGTATGTTTTGGATTGGATTTTAAGATTTTTGACCATATTTGTCTTCCCTTTTTGTCCGGCCCATAACTCTGCCTAGAAAGGCCCTACATGCCCCAAACTTGGTCTGGTCTGCTCATCAGAGTCCCCTCTACGGGTGTGTTTTGGATTGGATTTTAAGATTTTTGACCATATTTGTCTTCTTTTTCTGTCCGGCCCATAACTCTGCCTAGAAAGCCCTACATGCCCCAAACTTGGTCTGGTCTGCTCATCAGGGTCCCCTCTACGGGCGTGTTTTGGATTAGATTTTTTTTTTTTTTACCATATTTGTCTTCCCTTTTTGTCCGGCCCATAACTCTGCCTAGAAAGGCCCTACATGCCCCAAACTTGGTCTGGTCTGCTCATCAGAGTCCCCTCTACGGGCATGTTTTGGATTGGATTTTAAGATTTTTGACCATATTTGTCTTCCCTTTTTGTCTGGCCCATAACTCTGCCTAGAAAGGCCCTACATGCCCCAAACTTGGTCTGGTCTGCTCATCAGAGGTCCCTCTACGGGCATGTTTTGGATTGGATTTTTTTTTAAATTGACCATATTTGTCTTCCCTTTTTGTCTGGCCCATAACTCTGCCTAGAAAGGCCCTACATGCCCCAAACTTGGTCTGGTCTGCTCATCAGGGTCCCCTCTACGGGCGTGTTTTGGATTGGATTTTAAGATTTTTGACCATATTTGTCTTCCCTTTTTGTCCGGCCCATAACTCTTCCTAGAAAGGCCCTACATGCCCCAAACTTGGTCTGGTCTGCTCATCAGAGTCCCCTCTACGGGCGTGTTTTGGATTAGATTTTTTTTTTTTTTACCATATTTGACTTCCCTTTTTGTCCGGCCCATAACTCTGCCTAGAAAGGCCCTACATGCCCCAAACTTGGTCTGGTCTGCTCATCAGAGGTCCCTCTACGGGCATGTTTTGGATTGGATTTAAAAAAAAAATGACCATATTTGTCTTCCCTTTTTGTCCGGCCCATAACTCCGCCTAGAAAGGCCCTACATGCCCCAAACTTGGTCTGGTCTGCTCATCAGAGGTCCCTCTACGGGCATGTTTTGGATTGGATAAAAAAAAAAAATGACCATATTTGTCTTCCCTTTTTGTCTGGCCCATAACTCTGCCTAGAAAGGCCCTACATGCCCCAAACTTGGTCTGGTCTGCTCATCAGAGTCCCCTCTACGGACATGTTTTGGATTGGATTTTAAGATTTTTGACCATATTTGTCTTCCCTTTTTGTCTGGCCCATAACTCTGCCTAGAAAGGCCCTACATGCCCCAAACTTGGTCTGGTCTGCTCATCAGAGGTCCCTCTATGGGCATGTTTTGGATTGGATTTTTTTTTTAATTGACCATATTTGTCTTCCCTTTTTGTCCGGCCCATAACTCTGCTTAGAAAGGCCCTACATGCCCCAAACTTGGTCTGGTCTGCTCATCAGAGTCCCCTCTACGGGCGTGTTTTGGATTGGATTTTAAGATTTTTGACCATATTTGTCTTCCCTTTTTGTCTGGCCCATAACTCTGCCTAGAAAGGCCCTACATGCCCCAAACTTGGTCTGGTCTGCTCATCAGAGGTCCCTCTACAGGCATGTTTTGGATTGGATTTAAAAAAAAAATGACCATATTTGTCTTCCCTTTTTGTCTGGCCCATAACTCTGCCTAGAAAGGCCCTACATGCCCCAAACTTGGTCTGGTCTGCTCATCAGAGTCCCCTCTACGGGCGTGTTTTGGATTAGATTTTTTTTTTTTTTACCATATTTGACTTCCCTTTTTGTCCGGCCCATAACTCTGCCTAGAAAGGCCCTACATGCCCCAAACTTGGTCTGGTCTGCTCATCAGAGTCCCCTCTACGAGCTTGTTTTGGATTGGATTTTAAGATTTTTGACCATATTTGTCTTCCCTTTTTGTCTGGCCCATAACTCTGCCTAGAAAGGCCCTACATGCCCCAAACTTGGTCTGGTCTGCTCATCAGAGGTCCCTCTATAGGCATGTTTTGGATTGGATTTAAAAAAAAAATGACCATATTTGTCTTCCCTTTTTGTCTGGCCCATAACTCTGCCTAGAAAGGCCCTACACGCCCCAAACTTGGTCTGGTCTGCTCATCAGAGTCCCCTCTACGGGCGTGTTTTGGATTGGATTTTAAGATTTTTGACCATATTTGTCTTCCCTTTTTGTCTGGCCCATAACTCTGCCTAGAAAGGCCCTACATGCCCCAAACTTGGTCTGGTCTGCTCATCAGAGGTCCCTCTACGGGCATGTTTTGGATTGGATAAAAAAAAAAATGACCATATTTGTCTTCCCTTTTTGTCCGGCCCATAACTCTGCCTAGAAAGGCCCTACATGCCCCAAACTTGGTCTGGTCTGCTCATCAGAGTCCCCTCTACGGGCGTGTTTTGGATTGGATTTTAAGATTTTTGACCATATTTGTCTTCCCTTTTTGTCTGGCCCATAACTCTGCCTAGAAAGGCCCTACATGCCCCAAACTTGGTCTGGTCTGCTCATCAGAGGTCCCTCTACAGGCATGTTTTGGATTGGATTTAAAAAAAAAATGACCATATTTGTCTTCCCTTTTTGTCTGGCCCATAACTCTGCCTAGAAAGGCCCTACACGCCCCAAACTTGGTCTGGTCTGCTCATCAGAGTCCCCTCTACGGGCGTGTTTTGGATTGGATTTTAAGATTTTTGACCATATTTGTCTTCCCTTTTTGTCTGGCCCATAACTCTGCCTAGAAAGGCCCTACATGCCCCAAACTTGGTCTGGTCTGCTCATCAGAGGTCCCTCTACGGGCATGTTTTGGATTGGATAAAAAAAAAAATGACCATATTTGTCTTCCCTTTTTGTCTGGCCCATAACTCTGCCTAGAAAGGCCCTACACGCCCCAAACTTGGTCTGGTCTGCTCATCAGAGTCCCCTCTACGGGCGTGTTTTGGATTGGATTTTAAGATTTTTGACCATATTTGTCTTCCCTTTTTGTCTGGCCCATAACTCTGCCTAGAAAGGCCCTACATGCCCCAAACTTGGTCTGGTCTGCTCATCAGAGGTCCCTCTACGGGCATGTTTTGGATTGGATAAAAAAAAAAATGACCATATTTGTCTTCCCTTTTTGTCCGGCCCATAACTCTGCCTAGAAAGGCCCTACATGCCCCAAACTTGGTCTGGTCTGCTCATCAGAGTCCCCTCTACGGGCATGTTTTGGATTGGATTTTAAGATTTTTGACCATATTTGTCTTCCCTTTTTGTCTGGCCCATAACTCTGCCTAGAAAGGCCCTACATGCCCCAAACTTGGTCTGGTCTGCTCATCAGAGGTCCCTCTACGGGCATGTTTTGGATTGGATTTTTTTTTAAATTGACCATATTTGTCTTCCCTTTTTGTCTGGCCCATAACTCTGCCTAGAAAGGCCCTACATGCCCCAAACTTGGTCTGGTCTGCTCATCAGAGGTCCCTCTATGGGCATGTTTTGGATTGGATTTTTTTTTAAATTGACCATATTTGTCTTCCCTTTTTGTCCGGCCCATAACTCTGCTTAGAAAGGCCCTACATGCCCCAAACTTGGTCTGGTCTGCTCATCAGAGTCCCCTCTACGGGCGTGTTTTGGATTGGATTTTAAGATTTTTGACCATATTTGTCTTCCCTTTTTGTCTGGCCCATAACTCTGCCTAGAAAGGCCCTACATGCCCCAAACTTGGTCTGGTCTGCTCATCAGAGGTCCCTCTACAGGCATGTTTTGGATTGGATTTAAAAAAAAAATGACCATATTTGTCTTCCCTTTTTGTCTGGCCCATAACTCTGCCTAGAAAGGCCCTACATGCCCCAAACTTGGTCTGGTCTGCTCATCAGAGTCCCCTCTACGGGCGTGTTTTGGATTGGATTTTAAGATTTTTGACCATATTTGTCTTCCCTTTTTGTCTGGCCCATAGGTCCCTCTACGGGCATGTTTTGGATTGGAAAAAAAAAAAAATGACCATATTTGACTTCCCTTTTTGTCCGGCCCATAACTCTGCCTAGAAAGGCCCTACATACCCCAAACTTGGTCTGGTCTGCTCATCAGAGTCCCCTCTACGGGCATGTTTTGGATTGGATTTTAAGATTTTTGACCATATTTGTCTTCCCTTTTTGTCTGGCCCATAACTCTGCCTAGAAAGGCCCTACATGCCCCAAACTTGGTCTGGTCTGCTCATCAGGGTCCCCTCTACGGGCGTGTTTTGGATTGGATTTTAAGATTTTTGACCATATTTGTCTTCCCTTTTTGTCCGGCCCATAACTCTTCCTAGAAAGGCCCTACATGCCCCAAACTTGGTCTGGTCTGCTCATCAGAGTCCCCTCTACGGGCGTGTTTTGGATTAGATTTTTTTTTTTTTTACCATATTTGACTTCCCTTTTTGTCCGGCCCATAACTCTGCCTAGAAAGGCCCTACATGCCCCAAACTTGGTCTGGTCTGCTCATCAGAGTCCCCTCTACGGGCGTGTTTTGGATTGGATTTTAAGATTTTTGACCATATTTGTCTTCCCTTTTTGTCTGGCCCATAACTCTGCCTAGAAAGGCCCTACATGCCCCAAACTTGGTCTGGTCTGCTCATCAGAGGTCCCTCTATAGGCATGTTTTGGATTGGATTAAAAAAAAAAATGACCATATTTGTCTTCCCTTTTTGTCTGGCCCATAACTCTGCCTAGAAAGGCCCTACACGCCCCAAACTTGGTCTGGTCTGCTCATCAGAGTCCCCTCTACGGGCGTGTTTTGGATTGGATTTTAAGATTTTTGACCATATTTGTCTTCCCTTTTTGTCTGGCCCATAACTCTGCCTAGAAAGGCCCTACATGCCCCAAACTTGGTCTGGTCTGCTCATCAGAGGTCCCTCTACGGGCATGTTTTGGATTGGATAAAAAAAAAAATGACCATATTTGTCTTCCCTTTTTGTCCGGCCCATAACTCTGCCTAGAAAGGCCCTACATGCCCCAAACTTGGTCTGGTCTGCTCATCAGAGTCCCCTCTACGGGCATGTTTTGGATTGGATTTTAAGATTTTTGACCATATTTGTCTTCCCTTTTTGTCTGGCCCATAACTCTGCCTAGAAAGGCCCTACATGCCCCAAACTTGGTCTGGTCTGCTCATCAGAGGTCCCTCTACGGGCATGTTTTGGATTGGATTTTTTTTTAAATTGACCATATTTGTCTTCCCTTTTTGTCTGGCCCATAACTCTGCCTAGAAAGGCCCTACATGCCCCAAACTTGGTCTGCTCATCAGAGGTCCCTCTATGGGCATGTTTTGGATTGGATTTTTTTTTAAATTGACCATATTTGTCTTCCCTTTTTGTCCGGCCCATAACTCTGCCTAGAAAGGCCCTACATGCCCCAAACTTGGTCTGGTCTGCTCATCAGAGGTCCCTCTACAGGCATGTTTTGGATTGGATTTTTAAAAAAAATGACCATATTTGTCTTCCCTTTTTGTCTGGCCCATAACTCTGCCTAGAAAGGCCCTACATGCCCCAAACTTGGTCTGGTCTGCTCATCAGAGTCCCCTCTACGGGCGTGTTTTGGATTGGATTTTAAGATTTTTGACCATATTTGTCTTCCCTTTTTGTCTGGCCCATAACTCTGCCTAGAAAGGCCCTACATGCCCCAAACTTGGTCTGGTCTGCTCATCAGAGGTCCCTCTACGGGCATGTTTTGGATTGGATAAAAAAAAAAATGACCATATTTGACTTCCCTTTTTGTCCGGCCCATAACTCTGCCTAGAAAGGCCCTACATACCCCAAACTTGGTCTGGTCTGCTCATCAGAGTCCCCTCTACGGGCATGTTTTGGATTGGATTTTAAGATTTTTGACCATATTTGTCTTCCCTTTTTGTCTGGCCCATAACTCTGCCTAGAAAGGCCCTACATGCCCGAAACTTGGTCTGGTCTGCTCATCAGAGGTCCCTCTACGGGCATGTTTTGGATTGGATTTTTTTTTAAATTGACCATATTTGTCTTCCCTTTTTGTCTGGCCCATAACTCTGCCTAGAAAGGCCCTACATGCCCCAAACTTGGTCTGGTCTGCTCATCAGGGTCCCCTCTACGGGCGTGTTTTGGATTGGATTTTAAGATTTTTGACCATATTTGTCTTCCCTTTTTGTCCGGCCCATAACTCTTCCTAGAAAGGCCCTACATGCCCCAAACTTGGTCTGGTCTGCTCATCAGAGTCCCCTCTACGGGCGTGTTTTGGATTAGATTTTTTTTTTTTTTACCATATTTGACTTCCCTTTTTGTCCGGCCCATAACTCTGCCTAGAAAGGCCCTACATGCCCCAAACTTGGTCTGGTCTGCTCATCAGGGTCCCCTCTACGGGCGTGTTTTGGATTAGATTAGATTTTTTTTTTAACCATATTTGACTTCCCTTTTTGTCCGGCCCATAACTCTGCCTAGAAAGGCCCTACATGCCCCAAACTTGGTCTGATCTGCTCATCAGAGTCCCCTCTACGGGCGTGTTTTGGATTAGATTTTTAAAACAATTGACCATATTTGACTTCCCTTTTTATCCGGCCCATAACTCTGCCTAGAAAGGCCCTACATGCCCCAATCTTGGTCTGGTCTGCTCATCAGAGTCCCCTCTACGGGCGTGTTTTGGATTGGATTTTTTTTTTAAATGACCATATTTGTCTTCCCTTTTTGTCCGGCCCATAACTCTGCCTAGAAAGGCTCTACATGCCCCAAACTTGGTCTGGTCTGCTCATCAGAGTCCCCTCTACGGGCGTGTTTTGGATTGGATTAAAAAAAAATTACCATATTTGACTTCCCTTTTTGTCCGGCCCATAACTCTGCCTAGAAAGGCCCTACATGCCCCAAACTTGGTCTGGTCTGCTCATCAGGGTCCCCTCTACGGGCGTGTTTTGGATTAGATTAGATTTTTTTTTTAACCATATTTGACTTCCCTTTTTGTCCGGCCCATAACTCTGCCTAGAAAGGCCCTACATGCCCCAAACTTGGTCTGATCTGCTCATCAGAGTCCCCTCTACGGGCGTGTTTTGGATTAGATTTTTAAAACAATTGACCATATTTGACTTCCCTTTTTATCCGGCCCATAACTCTGCCTAGAAAGGCCCTACATGCCCCAATCTTGGTCTGGTCTGCTCATCAGAGTCCCCTCTACGGGCGTGTTTTGGATTGGATTTTTTTTTTAAATGACCATATTTGTCTTCCCTTTTTGTCCGGCCCATAACTCTGCCTAGAAAGGCTCTACATGCCCCAAACTTGGTCTGGTCTGCTCATCAGAGTCCCCTCTACGGGCGTGTTTTGGATTGGATTAAAAAAAAATTACCATATTTGACTTCCCTTTTTGTCCGGCCCATAACTCTGCCTAGAAAGGCCCTACATGCCCCAAACTTGGTCTGGTCTGCTCATCAGGGTCCCCTCTACGGGCGTGTTTTGGATTGGATTTTAAGATTTTTGACCATATTTGTCTTCCCTTTTTGTCCGGCCCATAACTCTGCCTAGAAAGGCCCTACATGCCCCAAACTTGGTCTGGTCTGCTCATCAGAGTCCCCTCTACGGGTGTGTTTTGGATTGGATTTTAAGATTTTTGACCATATTTGTCTTCTTTTTCTGTCCGGCCCATAACTCTGCCTAGAAAGGCCCTACATGCCCCAAACTTGGTCTGGTCTGCTCATCAGGGTCCCCTCTACGGGCGTGTTTTGGATTAGATTTTTTTTTTTTTTACCATATTTGTCTTCCCTTTTTGTCCGGCCCATAACTCTGCCTAGAAAGGCCCTACATGCCCCAAACTTGGTCTGGTCTGCTCATCAGAGTCCCCTCTACGGGCATGTTTTGGATTGGATTTTAAGATTTTTGACCATATTTGTCTTCCCTTTTTGTCTGGCCCATAACTCTGCCTAGAAAGGCCCTACATGCCCCAAACTTGGTCTGGTCTGCTCATCAGAGGTCCCTCTACGGGCATGTTTTGGATTGGATTTTTTTTTAAATTGACCATATTTGTCTTCCCTTTTTGTCTGGCCCATAACTCTGCCTAGAAAGGCCCTACATGCCCCAAACTTGGTCTGGTCTGCTCATCAGGGTCCCCTCTACGGGCGTGTTTTGGATTGGATTTTAAGATTTTTGACCATATTTGTCTTCCCTTTTTGTCCGGCCCATAACTCTTCCTAGAAAGGCCCTACATGCCCCAAACTTGGTCTGGTCTGCTCATCAGAGTCCCCTCTACGGGCGTGTTTTGGATTAGATTTTTTTTTTTTTTACCATATTTGACTTCCCTTTTTGTCCGGCCCATAACTCTGCCTAGAAAGGCCCTACATGCCCCAAACTTGGTCTGGTCTGCTCATCAGAGGTCCCTCTACGGGCATGTTTTGGATTGGATTTAAAAAAAAAATGACCATATTTGTCTTCCCTTTTTGTCCGGCCCATAACTCCGCCTAGAAAGGCCCTACATGCCCCAAACTTGGTCTGGTCTGCTCATCAGAGGTCCCTCTACGGGCATGTTTTGGATTGGATAAAAAAAAAAAATGACCATATTTGTCTTCCCTTTTTGTCTGGCCCATAACTCTGCCTAGAAAGGCCCTACATGCCCCAAACTTGGTCTGGTCTGCTCATCAGAGTCCCCTCTACGGACATGTTTTGGATTGGATTTTAAGATTTTTGACCATATTTGTCTTCCCTTTTTGTCTGGCCCATAACTCTGCCTAGAAAGGCCCTACATGCCCCAAACTTGGTCTGGTCTGCTCATCAGAGGTCCCTCTATGGGCATGTTTTGGATTGGATTTTTTTTTAAATTGACCATATTTGTCTTCCCTTTTTGTCCGGCCCATAACTCTGCCTAGAAAGGCCCTACATGCCCCAAACTTGGTCTGGTCTGCTCATCAGAGGTCCCTCTACAGGCATGTTTTGGATTGGATTTTTAAAAAAAATGACCATATTTGTCTTCCCTTTTTGTCTGGCCCATAACTCTGCCTAGAAAGGCCCTACATGCCCCAAACTTGGTCTGGTCTGCTCATCAGAGTCCCCTCTACGGGCGTGTTTTGGATTGGATTTTAAGATTTTTGACCATATTTGTCTTCCCTTTTTGTCTGGCCCATAACTCTGCCTAGAAAGGCCCTACATGCCCCAAACTTGGTCTGGTCTGCTCATCAGAGGTCCCTCTACGGGCATGTTTTGGATTGGATAAAAAAAAAAATGACCATATTTGACTTCCCTTTTTGTCCGGCCCATAACTCTGCCTAGAAAGGCCCTACATACCCCAAACTTGGTCTGGTCTGCTCATCAGAGTCCCCTCTACGGGCATGTTTTGGATTGGATTTTAAGATTTTTGACCATATTTGTCTTCCCTTTTTGTCTGGCCCATAACTCTGCCTAGAAAGGCCCTACATGCCCCAAACTTGGTCTGGTCTGCTCATCAGAGGTCCCTCTACGGGCATGTTTTGGATTGGATTTTTTTTTAAATTGACCATATTTGTCTTCCCTTTTTGTCTGGCCCATAACTCTGCCTAGAAAGGCCCTACATGCCCCAAACTTGGTCTGGTCTGCTCATCAGGGTCCCCTCTACGGGCGTGTTTTGGATTGGATTTTAAGATTTTTGACCATATTTGTCTTCCCTTTTTGTCCGGCCCATAACTCTTCCTAGAAAGGCCCTACATGCCCCAAACTTGGTCTGGTCTGCTCATCAGAGTCCCCTCTACGGGCGTGTTTTGGATTAGATTTTTTTTTTTTTTACCATATTTGACTTCCCTTTTTGTCCGGCCCATAACTCTGCCTAGAAAGGCCCTACATGCCCCAAACTTGGTCTGGTCTGCTCATCAGGGTCCCCTCTACGGGCGTGTTTTGGATTAGATTTTAAGATTTTTGACCATATTTGTCTTCCCTTTTTGTCTGGCCCATAACTCTGCCTAGAAAGGCCCTACATGCCCCAAACTTGGTCTGGTCTGCTCATCAGGGTCCCCTCTACGGGCGTGTTTTGGATTGGATTTTAAGATTTTTGACCATATTTGTCTTCCCTTTTTGTCCGGCCCATAACTCTTCCTAGAAAGGCCCTACATGCCCCAAACTTGGTCTGGTCTGCTCATCAGAGTCCCCTCTACGGGCGTGTTTTGGATTAGATTTTTTTTTTTTTTACCATATTTGACTTCCCTTTTTGTCCGGCCCATAACTCTGCCTAGAAAGGCCCTACATGCCCCAAACTTGGTCTGGTCTGCTCATCAGGGTCCCCTCTACGGGCGTGTTTTGGATTAGATTAGATTTTTTTTTTAACCATATTTGACTTCCCTTTTTGTCCGGCCCATAACTCTGCCTAGAAAGGCCCTACATGCCCCAAACTTGGTCTGGTCTGCTCATCAGAGTCCCCTCTACGGGCGTGTTTTGGATTAGATTTTTAAAACAATTGACCATATTTGACTTCCCTTTTTATCCGGCCCATAACTCTGCCTAGAAAGGCCCTACATGCCCCAATCTTGGTCTGGTCTGCTCATCAGAGTCCCCTCTACGGGCGTGTTTTGGATTGGATTTTTTTTTTAAATGACCATATTTGTCTTCCCTTTTTGTCCGGCCCATAACTCTGCCTAGAAAGGCTCTACATGCCCCAAACTTGGTCTGGTCTGCTCATCAGAGTCCCCTCTACGGGCGTGTTTTGGATTGGATTAAAAAAAAATTACCATATTTGACTTCCCTTTTTGTCCGGCCCATAACTCTGCCTAGAAAGGCCCTACATGCCCCAAACTTGGTCTGGTCTGCTCATCAGGGTCCCCTCTACGGGCGTGTTTTGGATTAGATTTTTTTTTTTTTTACCATATTTGTCTTCCCTTTTTGTCCGGCCCATAACTCTGCCTAGAAAGGCCCTACATGCCCCAAACTTGGTCTGGTCTGCTCATCAGAGTCCCCTCTACGGGTATGTTTTGGATTGGATTTTAAGATTTTTGACCATATTTGTCTTCCCTTTTTGTCCGGCCCATAACTCTGCCTAGAAAGGCCCTACATGCCCCAAACTTGGTCTGGTCTGCTCATCAGAGTCCCCTCTACGGGTGTGTTTTGGATTGGATTTTAAGATTTTTGACCATATTTGTCTTCTTTTTCTGTCCGGCCCATAACTCTGCCTAGAAAGGCCCTACATGCCCCAAACTTGGTCTGGTCTGCTCATCAGGGTCCCCTCTACGGGCGTGTTTTGGATTAGATTTTTTTTTTTTTTACCATATTTGTCTTCCCTTTTTGTCCGGCCCATAACTCTGCCTAGAAAGGCCCTACATGCCCCAAACTTGGTCTGGTCTGCTCATCAGAGTCCCCTCTACGGGCATGTTTTGGATTGGATTTTAAGATTTTTGACCATATTTGTCTTCCCTTTTTGTCTGGCCCATAACTCTGCCTAGAAAGGCCCTACATGCCCCAAACTTGGTCTGGTCTGCTCATCAGAGGTCCCTCTACGGGCATGTTTTGGATTGGATTTTTTTTTAAATTGACCATATTTGTCTTCCCTTTTTGTCTGGCCCATAACTCTGCCTAGAAAGGCCCTACATGCCCCAAACTTGGTCTGGTCTGCTCATCAGGGTCCCCTCTACGGGCGTGTTTTGGATTGGATTTTAAGATTTTTGACCATATTTGTCTTCCCTTTTTGTCCGGCCCATAACTCTTCCTAGAAAGGCCCTACATGCCCCAAACTTGGTCTGGTCTGCTCATCAGAGTCCCCTCTACGGGCGTGTTTTGGATTAGATTTTTTTTTTTTTTACCATATTTGACTTCCCTTTTTGTCCGGCCCATAACTCTGCCTAGAAAGGCCCTACATGCCCCAAACTTGGTCTGGTCTGCTCATCAGAGGTCCCTCTACGGGCATGTTTTGGATTGGATTTAAAAAAAAAATGACCATATTTGTCTTCCCTTTTTGTCCGGCCCATAACTCCGCCTAGAAAGGCCCTACATGCCCCAAACTTGGTCTGGTCTGCTCATCAGAGGTCCCTCTACGGGCATGTTTTGGATTGGATAAAAAAAAAAAATGACCATATTTGTCTTCCCTTTTTGTCTGGCCCATAACTCTGCCTAGAAAGGCCCTACATGCCCCAAACTTGGTCTGGTCTGCTCATCAGAGTCCCCTCTACGGACGTGTTTTGGATTGGATTTTAAGATTTTTGACCATATTTGTCTTCCCTTTTTGTCTGGCCCATAACTCTGCCTAGAAAGGCCCTACATGCCCCAAACTTGGTCTGGTCTGCTCATCAGAGTCCCCTCTACGGGCGTGTTTTGGATTGGATTTTTTTTTTTAAATGACTATATTTGTCTTCCCTTTTTGTCCGGCCCATAACTCTGCCTAGAAAGGCCCTACATGCCCCAAACTTGGTCTGGTCTGCTCATCAGAGTCCCCTCTACGGGCGTGTTTTGGATTGGATTTTAAGATTTTTGACCATATTTGTCTTCCCTTTTTGTCTGGCCCATAACTCTGCCTAGAAAGGCCCTACATGCCCCAAACTTGGTCTGGTCTGCTCATCAGAGGTCCCTCTATGGGCATGTTTTGGATTGGATTTTTTTTTAAATTGACCATATTTGTCTTCCCTTTTTGTCCGGCCCATAACTCTGCTTAGAAAGGCCCTACATGCCCCAAACTTGGTCTGGTCTGCTCATCAGAGTCCCCTCTACGGGCGTGTTTTGGATTGGATTTTAAGATTTTTGACCATATTTGTCTTCCCTTTTTGTCTGGCCCATAACTCTGCCTAGAAAGGCCCTACATGCCCCAAACTTGGTCTGGTCTGCTCATCAGAGGTCCCTCTACAGGCATGTTTTGGATTGGATTTTAAAAAAAAATGACCATATTTGTCTTCCCTTTTTGTCTGGCCCATAACTCTGCCTAGAAAGGCCCTACATGCCCCAAACTTGGTCTGGTCTGCTCATCAGAGTCCCCTCTACGGGCGTGTTTTGGATTGGATTTTAAGATTTTTGACCATATTTGTCTTCCCTTTTTGTCTGGCCCATAACTCTGCCTAGAAAGGCCCTACATGCCCCAAACTTGGTCTGGTCTGCTCATCAGAGGTCCCTCTACGGGCATGTTTTGGATTGGATTAAAAAAAAAATGACCATATTTGTCTTCCCTTTTTGTCCGGCCCATAACTCTGCCTAGAAAGGCCCTACATGCCCCAAACTTGGTCTGGTCTGCTCATCAGAGTCCCCTCTACGGGCATGTTTTGGATTGGATTTTAAGATTTTTGACCATATTTGTCTTCCCTTTTTGTCTGGCCCATAACTCTGCCTAGAAAGGCCCTACATGCCCCAAACTTGGTCTGGTCTGCTCATCAGAGGTCCCTCTACGGGCATGTTTTGGATTGGATTTTTTTTTAAATTGACCATATTTGTCTTCCCTTTTTGTCTGGCCCATAACTCTGCCTAGAAAGGCCCTACATGCCCCAAACTTGGTCTGGTCTGCTCATCAGGGTCCCCTCTACGGGCGTGTTTTGGATTGGATTTTAAGATTTTTGACCATATTTGTCTTCCCTTTTTGTCCGGCCCATAACTCTTCCTAGAAAGGCCCTACATGCCCCAAACTTGGTCTGGTCTGCTCATCAGAGTCCCCTCTACGGGCGTGTTTTGGATTAGATTTTTTTTTTTTACCATATTTGTCTTCCCTTTTTGTCTGGCCCATAACTCTGCCTAGAAAGGCCCTACATGCCCCAAACTTGGTCTGGTCTGCTCATCAGAGTCCCCTCTACGGGCGTGTTTTGGATTGGATTTTAAGATTTTTGACCATATTTGTCTTCCCTTTTTGTCTGGCCCATAACTCTGCCTAGAAAGGCCCTACATGCCCCAAACTTGGTCTGGTCTGCTCATCAGAGTCCCCTCTACGGGCGTGTTTTGGATTGGATTTTAAGATTTTTGACCATATTTGTCTTCCCTTTTTGTCTGGCCCATAACTCTGCCTAGAAAGGCCCTACATGCCCCAAACTTGGTCTGGTCTGCTCATCAGAGGTCCCTCTACGGGCATGTTTTGGATTGGATAAAAAAAAATGACCATATTTGTCTTCCCTTTTTGTCCGGCCCATAACTCTGCCTAGAAAGGCCCTACATGCCCCAAACTTGGTCTGGTCTGCTCATCAGAGTCCCCTCTACGGGCGTGTTTTGGATTGGATTTTAAGATTTTTGACCATATTTGTCTTCCCTTTTTGTCCGGCCCATAACTCTTCCTAGAAAGGCCCTACATGCCCCAAACTTGGTCTGGTCTGCTCATCAGAGTCCCCTCTACGGGCGTGTTTTGGATTAGATTTTTTTTTTTTACCATATTTGTCTTCCCTTTTTGTCTGGCCCATAACTCTGCCTAGAAAGGCCCTACATGCCCCAAACTTGGTCTGGTCTGCTCATCAGAGTCCCCTCTACGGGCGTGTTTTGGATTGGATTTTAAGATTTTTGACTATATTTGTCTTCCCTTTTTGTCCGGCCCATAACTCTGCCTAGAAAGGCCCTACATGCCCCAAACTTGGTCTGGTCTGCTCATCAGAGTCCCCTCTACGGGCGTGTTTTGGATTGGATTTTAAGATTTTTGACCATATTTGTCTTCCCTTTTTGTCTGGCCCATAACTCTGCCTAGAAAGGCCCTACATGCCCCAAACTTGGTCTGGTCTGCTCATCAGAGGTCCCTCTATGGGCATGTTTTGGATTGGATTTTTTTTTAAATTGACCATATTTGTCTTCCCTTTTTGTCCGGCCCATAACTCTGCTTAGAAAGGCCCTACATGCCCCAAACTTGGTCTGGTCTGCTCATCAGAGTCCCCTCTACGGGCGTGTTTTGGATTGGATTTTAAGATTTTTGACCATATTTGTCTTCCCTTTTTGTCTGGTCCATAACTCTGCCTAGAAAGGCCCTACATGCCCCAAACTTGGTCTGGTCTGCTCATCAGAGGTCCCTCTACAGGCATGTTTTGGATTGGATAAAAAAAAAAAGACCATATTTGTCTTCCCTTTTGTCTGGCCCATAACTCTGCCTAGAAAGGCCCTACATGCCCCAAACTTGGTCTGGTCTGCTCATCAGAGTCCCCTCTACGGGCGTGTTTTGGATTGGATTTTAAGATTTTTGACCATATTTGTCTTCCCTTTTTGTCTGGCCCATAACTCTGCCTAGAAAGGCCCTACATGCCCCAAACTTGGTCTGGTCTGCTCATCAGAGTCCCCTCTACGGGCGTGTTTTGGATTGGATTTTAAGATTTTTGACCATATTTGTCTTCCTTTTTGTCTGGCCCATAACTCTGCCTAGAAAGGCCCTACATGCACCAAACTTGGTCTGGTCTGCTCATCAGAGTCCCCTCTACGGGCGTGTTTTGGATTGGATTTTAAGATTTTTGACCATATTTGTCTTCCCTTTTTGTCTGGCCCATAACTCTGCCTAGAAAGGCCCTACATGCCCCAAACTTGGTCTGGTCTGCTCATCAGAGTCCCCTCTACGGGCGTGTTTTGGATTGGATTTTAAGATTTTTGACCATATTTGTCTTCCTTTTTGTCTGGCCCATAACTCTGCCTAGAAAGGCCCTACATGCACCAAACTTGGTCTGGTCTGCTCATCAGAGTCCCCTCTACGGGCGTGTTTTGGATTGGATTTTAAGATTTTTGACCATATTTGTCTTCCCTTTTTGTCTGGCCCATAACTCTGCCTAGAAAGGCCCTACATGCCCCAAACTTGGTCTGGTCTGCTCATCAGAGGTCCCTCTACGGGCATGTTTTGGATTGGATAAAAAAAAAAAAGACCATATTTGTCTTCCCTTTTTGTCTGGCCCATAACTCTGCCTAGAAAGGCCCTACATGCCCCAAACTTGGTCTGGTCTGCTCATCAGTCCCCTCTACGGGCGTGTTTTGGATTGGATTTTTTTTTTTAAATGACCATATTTGTCTTCCCTTTTTGTCCGGCCCATAACTCTGCCTAGAAAGGCCCTACATGCCCCAAACTTGGTCTGGTCTGCTCATCAGAGTCCCCTCTACGGGCATGTTTTGGATTGGATTTTTTTTTTAATTGACCATATTTGTCTTCCCTTTTTGTCTGGCCCATAACTCTGCCTAGAAAGGCCCTACATGCACCAAACTTGGTCTGGTCTGCTCATCAGAGTCCCCTCTACGGGCGTGTTTTGGATTGGATTTTAAGATTTTTGACCATATTTGTCTTCCCTTTTTGTCTGGCCCATAACTCTGCCTAGAAAGGCCCTACATGCCCCAAACTTGGTCTGGTCTGCTCATCAGAGGTCCCTCTACGGGCATGTTTTGGATTGGATTAAAAAAAAAAAGACCATATTTGTCTTCCCTTTTTGTCTGGCCCATAACTCTGCCTAGAAAGGCCCTACATGCCCCAAACTTGGTCTGGTCTGCTCATCAGAGTCCCCTCTACGGGCGTGTTTTGGATTGGATTTTAAGATTTTTGACCATATTTGTCTTCCCTTTTTGTCTGGCCCATAACTCTGCCTAGAAAGGCCCTACATGCCCCAAACTTGGTCTGGTCTGCTCATCAGAGGTCCCCTCTACGGGCGTGTTTTGGATTGGATTTTAAGATTTTTGACCATATTTGTCTTCCCTTTTTGTCTGGCCCATAACTCTGCCTAGAAAGGCCCTACATGCCCCAAACTTGGTCTGGTCTGCTCATCAGAGGTCCCTCTACGGGCATGTTTTGGATTGGATAAAAAAAAAAAAGACCATATTTGTCTTCCCTTTTTGTCTGGCCCATAACTCTGCCTAGAAAGGCCCTACATGCCCCAAACTTGGTCTGGTCTGCTCATCAGTCCCCTCTACGGGCGTGTTTTGGATTGGATTTTTTTTTTTAAATGACCATATTTGTCTTCCCTTTTTGTCTGGCCCATAACTCTGCCTAGAAAGGCCCTACATGCCCCAAACTTGGTCTGGTCTGCTCATCAGAGTCCCCTCTACGGGCGTGTTTTGGATTGGATTTTAAGATTTTTGACCATATTTGTCTTCCCTTTTTGTCTGGCCCATAACTCTGCCTAGAAAGGCCCTACATGCCCCAAACTTGGTCTGGTCTGCTCATCAGAGTCCCCTCTACGGGCA
Organism: Osmerus eperlanus; assembly: GCF_963692335.1. Taxonomy (NCBI): domain Eukaryota; kingdom Metazoa; phylum Chordata; class Actinopteri; order Osmeriformes; family Osmeridae; genus Osmerus; species Osmerus eperlanus. The sequence continues at coordinate 10,617,023 of NC_085042.1, read as the reverse complement.
TGTTTTGGATTGGATTTTTTTTTAAATTGACCATATTTGTCTTCCCTTTTTGTCTGGCCCATAACTCTGCCTAGAAAGGCCCTACATGCCCCAAACTTGGTCTGGTCTGCTCATCAGAGTCCCCTCTACGGGCGTGTTTTGGATTGGATTTTAAGATTTTTGACCATATTTGTCTTCCCTTTTTGTCTGGCCCATAACTCTGCCTAGAAAGGCCCTACATGCCCCAAACTTGGTCTGGTCTGCTCATCAGAGGTCCCTCTACGGGCATGTTTTGGATTGGATAAAAAAAAAAAGACCATATTTGTCTTCCCTTTTTGTCTGGCCCATAACTCTGCCTAGAAAGGCCCTACATGCCCCAAACTTGGTCTGGTCTGCTCATCAGTCCCCTCTACGGGCGTGTTTTGGATTGGATTTTTTTTTTTAAATGACCATATTTGTCTTCCCTTTTTGTCTGGCCCATAACTCTGCCTAGAAAGGCCCTACATGCCCCAAACTTGGTCTGGTCTGCTCATCAGAGTCCCCTCTACGGGCGTGTTTTGGATTGGATTTTAAGATTTTTGACCATATTTGTCTTCCCTTTTTGTCTGGCCCATAACTCTGCCTAGAAAGGCCCTACATGCCCCAAACTTGGTCTGGTCTGCTCATCAGAGTCCCCTCTACGGGCATGTTTTGGATTGGATTTTTTTTTAAATTGACCATATTTGTCTTCCCTTTTTGTCCGGCCCATAACTCTGCCTAGAAAGGCCCTACATGCCCCAAACTTGGTCTGGTCTGCTCATCAGAGTCCCCTCTACGGGCGTGTTTTGGATTGGATTTTTTTTTTAATTGACCATATTTGTCTTCCCTTTTTGTCCGGCCCATAACTCTGCATAGAAAGGCCCTACATGCCCCAAACTTGGTCTGGTCTGCTCATCAGAGTCCCCTCTACGGGCGTGTTTTGGATTGGATTTTTAGATTTTTGACCATATTTGTCTTCCCTTTTTGTCCGGCCCATAACTCTGCCTAGAAAGGCCCTACATGCCCCAAACTTGGTCTGGTCTGCTCATCAGAGGTCCCTCTACGGGCATATTTTGGATTGGATTTTTTTTTTAAAATGACCATATTTGTCTTCCCTTTTTGTCCGGCCCATAACTCTGCCTAGAAAGGCCTTACATGCCCCAAACTTGGTCTGGTCTGCTCATCAGAGTCCCCTCTACGGGCGTGTTTTGGATTGGATTTTTTTTTAAATTGACCATATTTGTCTTCCCTTTTTGTCTGGCCCATAACTCTGCCTAGAAAGGCCCTACATGCCCCAAACTTGGTCTGGTCTGCTCATCAGAGTCCCCTCTACGGGCGTGTTTTGGATTGGATTTTAAGATTTTTGACCATATTTGTCTTCCCTTTTTGTCTGGCCCATAACTCTGCCTAGAAAGGCCCTACATGCCCCAAACTTGGTCTGGTCTGCTCATCAGAGTCCCCTCTACGGGCATGTTTTGGATTGGATTTTTTTTTAAATTGACCATATTTGTCTTCCCTTTTTGTCCGGCCCATAACTCTGCCTAGAAAGGCCCTACATGCCCCAAACTTGGTCTGGTCTGCTCATCAGAGTCCCCTCTACGGGCATGTTTTGGATTGGATTTTTTTTTAAATTGACCATATTTGTCTTCCCTTTTTGTCCGGCCCATAACTCTGCCTAGAAAGGCCCTACATGCCCCAAACTTGGTCTGGTCTGCTCATCAGAGTCCCCTCTACGGGCGTGTTTTGGATTGGATTTTAAGATTTTTGACCATATTTGTCTTCCCTTTTTGTCTGGCCCATAACTCTGCCTAGAAAGGCCCTACATGCCCCAAACTTGGTCTGGTCTGCTCATCAGAGTCCCCTCTACGGGCGTGTTTTGGATTGGATTTTTAGATTTTTGACCATATTTGTCTTCCCTTTTTGTCCGGCCCATAACTCTGCCTAGAAAGGCCCTACATGCCCCAAACTTGGTCTGGTCTGCTCATCAGAGGTCCCTCTACGGGCATATTTTGGATTGGATTTTTAAAAAAAAATGACCATATTTGTCTTCCCTTTTTGTCCAGCCCATAACTCTGCCTAGAAAGGCCTTACATGCCCCAAACTTGGTCTGGTCTGCTCATCAGAGTCCCCTCTACGGGCGTGTTTTGGATTGGATTTTTTTTTAAATTGACCATATTTGACTTCCCTTTTTGTCCGGCCCATAACTCTGCTTAGAAAGGCCCTACATGCCCCAAATTTGGTCTGGTCTGCTCATCAGAGTCCCCTCTACGGCCGTGTTTTGGATTGTATTTAAAAAAAAAATTACCATATTTGACTTCCCTTTTTGTCCGGCCCATAACTCTGCCTGGAAAGGGCCTACATGCCCCAAACTTGGTCTGGTCTGCTCATCGGAGTCCCCTCTACGGGCATGTTTTGGATTGGATTTCAGGATTTTGAAAAGGTTAATACTTTTCTAATTACTTTTCAAAATACTTTTCAAAAATACTTTAATACTTTTCTAATTACTTTTCAAAATACTTTTCAAAATACTTTTCAAAATACTTTTCAAAATACTTTTCAAAATACTTTTCAAAATACTTTTCAAAATACTTTTCAAATAACTTTTCAAAAATACTTTTCTAATTACTTTTCAAAATACTCCCGGCACACACACTCAGACACTGTCTACTCATGGGATTTCAACAACTTGAGACCATGTCAACAGGTCTACTGCTCTAAGAGAAAGCTGAGACCAGGTCTACTGCTCAAAGAGAAAGCTGAGACCATGTCAACAGGTCTGCTGCTCTAAGAGAACCTGGGAAGCACCTGGGAAGCACCTGGGAAGCACCTGGGAAGCACCTGGGAAGCACCTGGGAAGCACCTGGGAAGCACCTGGGAAGCACCTGGGCTGTTAGGCACCTGGGAAGCACCTGGGAAGCACCCAGGAAGCATCTAGGCTGTTAAGCACCTGGGAAGCACCCAGGAAGCATCTAGGCTGTTAAGCACCTGGGAAGCACTTAGGCTGTTAACCCGTTAAGGAGTAGCGTCACACATATGTGATCGTTCGAAAGCGGGCTCCACAGAGTACCGTCACACATGTGTGATTCTGAACATTCCAACCGACTATTTTCCGATAGACAAAAACTATATGACAAACGCTATAGTATGGCATCAAAATTTACAATTAGGAGGCTAACAAGTAACACTAGCAGGTAGTAGCATTGCTACGAGTATTATGCTAGGTTGCTAGGTAACGGAAGCTAACTAAAACTAGCAAGCTTCCGTTTTGGAAAAATAACTCACTCTGGTAGAAGCGTCGGTAATATTTAGAACTCACTCCTTAAAAGGTTAAGCACCTGGGAAGCACCTGGGAAGCACCTGGGAAGCACCTGGGAGGCACCTGGGAGGCACCTGGGAAGCACCTGGGAAGCACCTGGGAAGCACCTGGGAAGCACCTGGGAGGCACCTGGGAGGCACCTGGGAGGCACCTGGGAAGCACCTGGGAAGCACCTGGGAAGCACCTGGGAAGCACGTAGGCTACAGCGCTGCAGTGAGCAACACTGGTTTGAAACCACAGGTAATGATAATTTCACCAACAAATCGTTTACTTGTAATGTAATGTCATAATAAATCCTACAACGAAAATGTATTTGTGAGGAATGTTTATTTTAACGATTGAAAACAGATGCATCATAGACCACTGTAGTATGTGTTGCCCGGGAAACAGAGGCTAATGTCATGATGCTAATGCTTCAGTGAAATAGTAGACTACCGTTTCCGAAAGTAGATGTGGGCCTACTTCCTTAATAATATCAGCTAATGTTGTACATTACATTTCACAATTGTGTTTCACATCACAAAGTAAAATGAGTAAATAGTTATCACCCTGGCCTCTTTGCTTGTGGCGTTTCTGCAGCTGCCTTGCAGTAAAGCTATAGTTAGCCTAGCTATCCCCCAAGTTAACAGATGCGAAACGAATGTTCTGCTACAAGTAGTCACGCCTGTTTTCGTGACGTTAGTGACGTAGTGACGTCAGTGACTGTGGCTAGCAAGTTAGCCACTGTTAGCTTCACTTTTCGCCGCAAAAACGTAATTTGAACTTAAATCATCCAATGGAACGTAAATAAAAATACAACCAACGCAATCGCTACCAAGACGAACCTTTTGACACCGCCGTTGTGTATGTAGTCCAAATATTGAGGGATCCTTGGGGGTGCGAAAATAAACAATAATAATAAAAATATATATGTGAGAGAACAAAGGTTGTGCCCTTGCCGAAGGCAAGCACACACAATTACAATTTGTCACAATTGGTATAAAGTAATATAAAGAGAACTGACAAACTGAATCATGGAAGACACAAAGTGAAAATATATTTTAAAAAGGGAAGAAACCTGATTTAACTATCTTAATAGCATGGGCTGTGTGCATTAAACAGTTATGCTAACAACAATCCATTCATCAAAGCACCTTGTAAAACTACAAGAGGATTCACATTATACATTAATCATAATATGAACAACTATTTCCCAACTCAAATCAGTCAAAATACAAGATGATGTAGGCACAATACATAGTTCTGAGGGTGTTGTCTAGTCTGAATCTCAACTCCCCTTCGACAGCCGCAGCTGTCTGCCATCTGATACACCTGGGGGCCTTCTCCAGCGCAGGGCACCAGTCTGGTTCGGCATCTCTATCCTCTGGGAGGAGTGACTGGGTGACAGCCGGCCACTAAAATGATAGTTTGATGGACCTTGTTCTCCCTGATCCTCCAGCTGTCCTTGAGGAGAGAAGGCTGGGTGCCTCCTCTTTTCCTGAACTTGTTTCTAAGTCTGAAAGCAGGGAGTGGAGGAGTAGAGGAGAAAAGGGGAGGAGAGGATCATAGAATATGCTTTTTCTGCTTCAGCATCATATGGTGTGATGATCATTTCTGATGACCTCATGCTTTGTCCTTATCTTTATTTATTTTACTATTGAAATACTTTATGGTATGAAGCTAAAACTTTAACTCTTTTGACATTTGGGCCATGCTTAAGCCAAAAGTTGTATATACTGCAAGGAATACACGTGTTTGCCTTCTTTGGGAGATGTTTGAAGGTATTTTTTGTCATCCAGTATTGGAACGGCATGTTATATAAATACTTAAGTAAACCAGACAGTATTAAACAAAGGAGGATTAGACAGTTTAAGACAAATCAGACATACCCCTGGACCTGGTCTCAGTTTCTATTGTATTAAAGTACCATATGCTGTGGTATGTTGGAAGGTAAAAAAAAGAATATTTTTAACATGGCATTAGGATCTGATATGTATCAATCCTTTCACAGGATTACACTTTACATTGTGTGCGTATTGCACCAGTCCTGGATTATTCGCATTTGAAGTCTTCTGTGCCAGGCAAAATGACTAAACTACAATATTAAGGAAATATGGTGCCAGACAAAACAGTGCATACAATTCTTGGTTCACAAAAAGTGACACCCTTCGAAAATGTTTTAACCAACTACCATCACAGCAGTTTTACAGCTCAAAGTTAGATTGTACAGCCCTTTAGATTTGAACAACATTTTCAGATAACTGGAATGCGTATAATTTAATCACTCAAAGGTGAATCCTTACTTTGAGGACAAAACAAGTCTGTATGTGACCATATAAAAGTAAATCGCTTCATGAATCCCAGTCATCAGTCTATCCAAATCTAAACTTCGGCCAGTACTTGACTGTCTGCGCACGCTTGGGCATGCCGTTATAGATGTTGGACGAGGGAGGTTTGGGCGGTGGTGGACAACTCTTCCTCTCTGTTCTCCTGCTGTCTGTGATGGTGAAGCCACGCTCACTCTGTTCATGCAGGTTCAGCCTGGGGAGGAAGTGTGTGGAAACATGTTGGGATTTCACTCTTGGGCTGGAGCCCATTTTAGCTTTCCCCCTTTTATTGAGCGCCACAAACCACTCACGGCCGGTCCTGTGGTTCCAGTGGGCCACTGAGACGTACGTGTTATAGCTGTTCTCCTGAAAGCGCTCCCTGAACTTGCAGTCATCTGTGAATCGCTCCTGAAATAAAAAGAATATGTTACCATGACAAATTAATAGACAATTCGTGAATCACAATCCAGCCTACAGTTTCCTAGGAACCAGCACCTATTTATGGCTTTGGTGTTTTTGTGATGGGGACCACGGGTGTTTAAGGGATTAAATGACTGAGTTCCGCTTTCAGACATTTCAGCCTTTTTCTGTCCATGTAATATTATCATTTTATTAACAATTAATACCAGGCCATCTAACTTTAATATATGACATGAGCAACATGGACATCAGCCTTGAAGATCAGATATCTCAGACATCTTTTTCATCTTATCTGGGACTGTATTTTCTTTTTCTTCAGGATCACTCTCTTTGTGGAAACAAGCCCTGCGAGTTCTAAATGCTTTACCCTAGCTGCAATAACACTTCAGTGCCCAAGTGGATCATGCTGGACCTTTTGTAATGATCCTGATGTAAACACACCTCAGCTGGCTGACATCTGGGGATTTGTTGACTTACTACCATGTTACCTAAGCCATGTTTCTCCTGCAAGTCCCTGATTAGATAATTGCTTTTATGTCTGAGGGAAGAAAAAAAACTACAGCCTCCTATCCTCTTACAGGAAGTTTCTCATCAAACAAGCTTCTCAAAAGTGACGCAGCCTCCAAAACACATTTAAATGATGACGTTAATTTCCTTGCAAATCTCTGACTGATTGTGCTGCTGCAACCAACCACACACACACCCACACACAATTTATGTGAGAAACGTGCAAATATTTTTAAGCATGATATTCATGTATAAGGGTCGGCAGAAGGGTTGCTTCCCGACTGGCTGGCAAAATTGTTTACGGGCCGGTAAATGTGAGTCAATTTTGCCCATAAAAGACAGTGTGAATGTATCCTTTCCTCCTAGGGCAATATTGGTGATCTCAGGTGTAAAATCTTCTGAGAGTTTGCATTGTTGCTGAGTGGGGTGCTGTACAACACCATAAAGTCACAGAGTCCTATTACCTGCCCAGTTGTTTACAAAAACAAAATGTATGCCATGCATGCAAATTTCTCAGGATAGGCATGTGATTAATTTATCATCAACCCTGACAATTCCCTGTAAATTTGTCTTTTGGCCTTTTAGCTGGATTTTTCCACAGCACAGTACTAGGGCTTTTGGCATAAATGGTTGATTCAGCAATCACCATCATTGTATTTCATCACAGAAATAGAGTGGGGTTTGAGGCCAAATCACAACAGAGCTTAAACACATTTTAACAATCTGTCATAGTTTTGTTAACCAATATGTACAGCCTCAAATTAGTAGCCTGTGGAACCGAACCACTTTATGGTTTGACTGTGTTAGCGTTGGCAAAACAGGCTACTGAACAGCGGCGAGTGCTAATACTGTAGTAGACATGGACCAGCGGCGAGTGCTAATACTGTAGTAGACATGGAACAGCGGCGAGTGCTAATACTGTAGTAGACATGGACCAGCGGCGAGTGCTAATACTGTAGTAGACATGGACCAGCGGCGAGTGCTAATACTGTAGTAGACATGGACCAGCGGCGAGTGCTAATACTGTAGTAGACATGGACCAGCGGCGAGTGCTAATACTGTAGTAGACATGGACCAGCGGCGAGTGCTAATACTGTAGTAGACATGGACCAGCAGTGAGTGCTAATACTGTAGTAGACATGGACCAGCAGCGAGTGCTAATACTGTAGTAGACATGGACCAGCAGCTTGCCCCCATGATGCGGGTTATGAAATAATTGCTAAGATTTACTTTCATCTGTGGTTCCCGGCTCAAAGTCATAGAAATGACTTTCCTATCAAAGAGATGCATTGACTGACGGGAGCAGAGCCTCCTTTGTGCTGGTCCAGAACTCATTAGGCACAAAATAACTTGATCCGACCAAGATACTGAGAAGCTGGAGAGGGACAGATGCTGCAGCCTCCCTTCACTCTTCAATCATGCCTTGTTGCATAGAGGTTGCTGCTTGTTGCACAGAGGTTGTTGCTTGTTGCACAGAGGTTGTTGCTTGTTGCACAGAGGTTGATTGTTCTACAGAGGTTGTAGCTTGTTGTACAGAGGTTGTTGCTTGTTCTACAGAAGTGGTTTGATAAAGACTTCACAAAATGTCAGTGCTAACCAAGACAGTTAGTGAGAGAACAATGAGCATTTCAGTCACTCACTTTGATATTGTTACAGTTTACTGGTTCATTCAATGTTACAATGACTGTATGATTAATACATTACTATGTTACCACCAGCCCAGTGATTTAACTATATCACATATAAACCAAGTAGCTAATACTCCGATATGATGAGATGTTGGCTAAGCATTCTGTCTTTAAGAGCTAAAAATACCTTTGGTGGGAAACTATCATGTATCTAAGGATGCTCAATTGCACAATACTATGCCTTATATAACCTCCGCCATTCTGCAATAACAATAACTGTTTTGCTTTGCTGACGAGTGCAGCGTAACAGAAAATTATGCTATTACAGTATTTTGTAAACATGCCAGTCACAAGTCGACAAACCCAAACATCTGAAGTGCATCAAGTTTTAAGTTGTTCATCTACTTTACTTTAAGGAAATTGTTTAGAACTATGTGGATCTCACTGATGCTGTTAATTGAAACTCTAATTTGGTGTTCATGGTCTTATCACTGAGGCGTGTGTTCATACTGCAACTAGCCAGAAAGACAGATTGTAACTAGCCAGCCACACAGAGCAGAGACATACTGGAACAACTTGATGTTAATTCATCATCTACCTCCTACCAGCACTCACTCATTCCTTCTCCAATGTACATCTGTGCACAATGATAATGACCAGAAAGAGACCCAACCAAAGCATTGCTGTGGTGTTGTTGAAGTCTAACGCCCAGAGACCAGATACTAGACATTTTATTATGAAAATCATAATGCTTGCACAGCTGCCTAACCTGCCGTGTGCCCTGACGGATTCGTTACACTCTTTAAAACCTCCCTTTCCCATGATCCCCAAAGTTAGCCACGTCAGAGCTGGGCAGGGTTAAAACAACACTGGATAGGCTCGTTGATAAGTTTGTTTTCATGGTGCAACAATCTGAAAATTTGTGTATCTTTAAAAGCACATTGGAGTCCCCGATTGGATTAATATCAAGAGATGCTTTTCTAAATGTTATCTTAATGATTATCTATTGTGCTGCAGACCTAAGTTCAGTACCTTTTAATGTAAACATGACATGCTAGCTCGAAAGATACACTCAATGTTGATGGTGCGCAAGTCCTGCTCAGAATTATGATCAGCAATAGTAAACGATAATTAATGTCATTTGCAATTAAGGTCATTAAACTAATTTATAACATAGTTAAACATTTTAAGGCTGATGTTCAAGGGACCGTCTCTATGAAACATTATATGACAGAGAGCGCAACAGTGTAAAGACAGTGTGTCACCAAATAACCCTAGCCCCCAGCCCCCTCCTGGGTTGTAAGAGCTGTTCAATAATCCTGTGCAGGAAGGAAAATCAGCCCTGATTCAGCAGAGACAGACTGTGCAGCAGCAACAGACTCTGCAGCTGCTCTAATTTCTGCCTGTTGTTTACCCAACATATAGATAGACCCAACCTTCCTCTCCCTCCTTCCTCTCACTTTGTGTATTATCTGCTGGCCCAGGCTGGGACTAATCTCCCCTTCCCATTAACACATGATGATACACACACACACATTTCTATCTGCCAGCCAAAGCTCCTATGCTACCTCCTAAGCTCCTGGCCTTGTCACAAGTATGGAGTAGTACTGGATGATGCTGCAGCCAGAATTGAAACATAACTAGGAAGGGAAACATGAAAGTCTCCAGAAAATACACACTCTGAAATCCTGGTATCAATCTCAGATAGAGATAACTAATCATTGAGGACCACAGCATTACATCTATACACCAATGCTATATCTACACCATTAACATATGTTATATAATAAAGCTTAACTAACTATGCTAAATGAAATGGCATTATTAAGGCATTATCAACTAGGGGAGTCAGGTGGCTGAGCGGTTATTGCCAGTTCGATTCCCGGCTGTGTCAAATGATGTTGTGTCTTTGGGCAAGGCACTTCACCCTACTTGCCTCGGGGGGAATGTCCCTGTACTTACTGTAAGTCGCTCTGGATAAGAGCGTCTGATAAATGACTAAATGTAAATGTATTAAACATTCAGGATATGAGCAGTGTTTAGACTGTGTGTTACCACACAGAAGTTCATTTTAGGGCAATGAGTAGTCAAAGGTTTGGTTCCATTTTAAAATGTTGTGGGATATACTTACAATAGCATGTAGCCTTCCCCTTTTATTCATGGCCAGAAATCTGTCACTGTGGACTCCTTTTATGCCTATGACCCCTTGAGAAATGGCAAAGAGCTCCAGAACACCTAAAAAGACAAACAAAGCATTTAGAGGATTGATGGATCCTCCATTAACATGGCTTTATCTGGCAACAGGGATGAAAGTACTAGTGGTTTATACCTTTACCCTGCTGAAAGGTTTCTCTCAGGGTACTGTAGAGCTAATTCCTTTAGGAAGCACTGATAAAGACCCCAGCCTTGGCTTTGATTGGAGTAAAAATGTCTACAATTCCAAACAACATATCATATTTATTCAACAATCTAACCTTAAAATAGAAGATCTTTAGCATAGACAGTAATATAATTTTCAAAGGGTTTAGCCATAGGTCTGAAATGCATTTGGTTATGGCTTTGGTTAAAAATTACAAATTTAATCTGGGTATCTGGGTAAAATTGCATAATATAGTAACTATGTTGTTCTGAGATGGATGCCTGTGTAATCAATATTCTATGGTCTTGCGAGAGTCAATTGTGATTGTGATTTTCAATCACAATCACCTTTATCCTTGCTGTCTCCTGCACTGACATGTCGTAGCCATAGCTATATACATATCTCTGCAGAGCTCATGTAATCTGACAACCCTTCTAAAGAGGACCATGAAATTGGGGAGAAAGTCAATTTTCAAGCTTTAGTCTTCTTTTATGAATCTGTATGAGAAATGACACATATCCACAGTCTTGCTGCATGAATAAATATCTATATTCTAACTTGAGCATACATTTATATAATATATAGTCAATGTATTATGGTTGAGTAATTTTACAACATTAACAAAGTAGACTGTTACAAGTGATTGGTTTTTTGATGTGAATATATTTTTAAGCATTGATCTAGCCTGACAAGACTTAACACCAAATTTCTTTATATTCAAATCCGTTTTTCTTCATGTCCCAGATGAACACAAACAATGATAACCAGGGTGTGATGAACAGTGTTGCTCCTCCACTCCTGGTTGGAGTCTGGATCCTGGTTCCTTCTGCTGCACCTGTTACGTACCTGACAACTGCCCCAGTCACAAACCAGACATCTAAAGCAGATGGTTTGGTTCAGTCAACCATTTCCTAAGTATAGGTGCAGCAATAGAACTATATTTGTGACTGTAATGTATAGGCTACTGTAAAGGTCTCCAGTCTAACCATATTTATTACAAGCTTCCAAAACAATCCTTTATCAACCTGACGTCTGTTCAGTTAATATATCGCCTGAAATGTATGATGCAGTGTTTTAATAGAGAAACATTTAAAACTTACTTAACTGATTGGGTTCATGACTGCCGTTGACTCTACCATCGGGGTGAATCTGAAGATGGAAGCCAATCCCAACCCTGCAGTAGAGCCTGCAAGTCCTGCGTCCCGAGCTGATACCCTCCTCCTGAGGCAGGTCCTCCAAGGAAACGTACTTCGATCCAGTCAGGTAAATCAATTGAGTGAAGGTAAAAAGACAAAGAGGAACATTCATTCTTACAAAAAGGTACTCGGGTGTCTGTCTTTGCTATGCCAGTTTTAGCATTTTACTGATTGTGAGCACTGTGAGCGAGGAAACGTGCGCACACACAGTTCCAGCGCTCGTGGGCATTACCTAGCCTGCGTCAGCAGGAGTAGTTCTGCCGGAACGAGATATTTATAACACGAATGATCTCACTGCTTGATCTATGCTTGAGTTCTAAAGGACGCTCTTACATTTGGATTTTCTCATTGAAAGATCAATCCTGCTCAATATCGACCCATACCAAGACGAACTTGTGGTTCTGCATTTACCAAGTACTCCGTGCCAGGCACAGTATGCGCGGCATTTTTACGCACAAGGAGACATAGTTTTAATAGATCAACAGGGCACACTAATAATTCATTACTGAAAGCGAGAGAGAGTTGAATCACTTGACTTCTTTCGAAATCGGAGATAGGCTGTTGGAAGGTTGCGCTGTGGTGTGCGACGAGAAACTATGGGGGACGGAGTCTAAAATAGATACAGATCTTCAGGTTTCGTTTGTGAGGTTTACCATTCGAATGTTCAAAAGCATGGGGTTTTAGACCTCTTTATATATTCACCGACCAGGGGGGCATGTTGAAATGGTTCGGGTCTAGAAATGCGCCTGCCACTAAAACCTGAATGTAACGTGTAGCCTAATGCCACGTCGGTAACATACCTTTTAGTGAGATGATATGGTTTTAGTCAAATCATGTGCTTTGATCCTAATACCTCCAGATTTAACTAACCTTTAATTCATTAAGCTCTGAAAATAGATATTAATGCTTTCAACATTTTCAGTCATGAGCTATTGTTAAGATGTTGTTGACAAAAACAACCTTTTCCACTTTACGTTCAGAGCAGTTCGAGAGTAAAAGGAACTAGAGAGGGTACAATTTCTGGGGAAATTGTAGGGTGTGCTTGCTTGCGTCGGTTGCACAGGGGTCTGTATATTTTATATAAAAATGCATAGGGCCTACTTATTATTTATAAAGATTACATAGATTTAAAAGCATCTTTTTTTGCTGCTTATTTACAACTCAAAATACGAGTGAAGTGTAGAATGAAATATGATGTCTTCTCATTTCCCCTGCAAGAGGCAGCCTCATAGCTGAATCAAAACGAATATATTTGGCAGACCGGTGTAAAAATGGACCTAATCTCTATGACTTAAACTTCCTTTTAAGTTTTCCCTTCTCGTGATATTTTCAGGCATTTAGCCTACTCATATTGCATTCATTCATTAATAAAGAACCCCCTTTGAAGATTATTCTACGACGTTACCGGCAGAAGATAGACTCGCGATTCAAACAGTACCATCTGCTAACTGAAAATATGCCCCCAAAAACGTAAATAAGCTTGACATTTATTTAGTGGAAAATCGCTCCTTCATAAAAAGCTCACTGGTAGCGATCATTGTCAGTAACAACGCAAAATGCGATATAGCCCTGTGTGGAGAAGCTGCCCCGGTAAATTCTACTACAGTACAGTACTAGACTACTGCTGTGTTCGTCTTGGTAGCGATTGCGTTGGTTGAATTCGATTTAACGTTCCGTTGTACGGTTTAGGCTGAAATTAATTATTTTCATGAACAGATTGACAAAGTTTAGGCTGTGGCAATGAAGTTCAGGTTAGTAGTCAGATAGTTTCACCTATTGAAAGACTTTTGGTTTAACTACTTCAGCTTACTTTCAGCTAGAGACACCATTCAACCTTTAAAATGTTCACAAGACATTCAGCTATTCCCAAATGATTCAGCTTTTTCAAATGTTCAGCCAATTTTGAATTATGACAGTTTGAAATACATTAAAATGTTTGCTCCTTCTTGGTTTTTATGAATGAGCAGCAAGCAGAGTGGCACACTCTGCTTGCTGCTCTTTTTCTGATATTCAACTAATTTGTCAAACAAATTCCTCTAACGTTCATATAGTTTAACTTACAGAAACAAGTTATACCTTAAAATGTAGGAAAAATTGTCCTCTTTCAGCCAATGTAACTACTAAAGAGCTCACATTTACAGATTTTCAGCTATGAGCCTTGAAGCGAGAGCAGCCTTTCAAATTATCTCACTAACTTCAATGGAGAGGTGAGTAAAATCAGTCAGAGAAAGCAAGAAGGAACAATATTTTGAAACTGCCGATAGAGTCGTATTTCTGACCGCACAGACATATAAAGGACATCACTGGTTTCGGCAGAGTCTTGGGTCTCGGAAAATATCCTTATATTTTGGATTGGACGTATAGTTTTGCGTCTAGGTCAACTTGTTTGAGGTGTGGATGCTAGGTAAATGTTCGTTTTTCTCTCTGCCTAGCTCGTTAGCTATCACAGCTGCGCCATCACCGTGGCAACCAAACAAACAAGCACCAGGAAAGCAAAAGGAACACGTTTTTGAAACTGCAGGTAGAGTCGTATTTCTGACTGCACAGACATATAAAGAATATCTCTGGTTTCGGCCGAGTCTTGGGTCTCGGAAAATATCCTTATATTTTGGATTGGATGTACAGTTTTGCGTCTAGGTTATCTTGTTTGAGGTGTGGATTCTAGCTACATTTCTCTTATTCTCTGCCCTCAGCGCGTTAGCAATCATAGCTGCACCATCACTGTAACAGACACGCACCACTCAGTCTCTCACACAGGTGATTGGTACGTTTACTTGACCATGAGAAACACGATTACTAGCAATTGTCGGTTTATGCCAATAATACGATTACTCCGTTTACATGTGTAATTAGTTATGCGATTACTCAATAAACGCGTCTACATGATTCTTTTTTATCTTTTTAGCATTGTATGCTCCACGGACAAAACTTGCACCATCATCCTTCTGCAACAAAGTGTCGCTGTGTCTTCCTGTATCGGCCCTACTGCTGTATGTTTCATTCCATCAACACATTGAATCCTACTAAGAAAGCCGAGTAAACGCACTCAATGGTAGGCTACATCTGCTACTGCTATTACTATCCCAACTATAATTTCAGCTGTTAAAACGATAATAATCTTGTTACGACTAGCTAGCCTACTTCTTCTGTTTAACAGTTCAGCTTTCAGCTTCTCCAACATTGTAGGCTATTTTAGCTCTTAGCTTTGTTAAGATGATGCAGTTCAGCTTCCACACTGCCTCTTGTGTGTGACTCACACATTTTTGAAATTCATTTAAGCTTGCGGGTATTTTCTCATTTCTCACTTTTTAAAATATTAAGGTTTTTGTGCAAATTATTCTCCCTTTAAAAGTAATGGTAAATCCTTTCAAATCATTGTTGGAATGCTGCTCCAGCCCCTTTCAAAAATACCTTTCGGTTGCTTTGAAGCTTCAGCTTATAACTTTCTACTAAATTTTCACTATTTTCAGCTTTTTTAGCATGGTCAGCTATCCCCATTCAGGTTTTCAGCATTCTCACTGCTGTTTCGCAGGAACAGCCGTTTCTAGTTATTATTTATTTTTGCCCCCCTAAATCTTTGTCAATATTTGGCCTACATAGACAACCTAGGTGTCAAAAGTTTCGTCTTGGTAGCGATTGAGTTGCTTGTATTTTTATTTACGTTCCGTTGCATGGTTTAAGTGGAAATTAAGTTTTTGTGGCGAAAAGTGAAGCTAACGGTGGCTAATTTGCTAGCCACAGTCACTGACGTTACTAACGTCACTACGTCACTAACGTCACGAAAACACGCGTGACTACCTGTAGCAGAACATTCGTTTCGCATCTGTTAACTTGGGGGATAGCTAGGCTAACTATAGCTTTACTGCAAGGCAGCTGCAGAAACGCCACAAGCAAAGAGGCCAGGGTGATAACTATTTACTTATTTTACTTTGTGATGTGAAACACAATGTGAAATATTATTAAGGAAGTAGGCCCACATCTACTTTCGGAAACGGTAGTCTACTATTTCACTGAGGCATTAGCATGACATTAGCCTCTGTTACCCGGGCAACACATACTACAGTGGTCTATGATGCATCTGTTTTCAATCATTAAAATAAACATTCCTCACAAATACATTTTCGTTGTAGGATTTATTATGACATTACATTACAAGTAAATGATTTGTGGGTGAAATTATCATTACCTGTGGTTTCAAACCAGTGTTGCTCACTGCAACGCTGTAGCCTACGCGAGACACTACAAAAACATCGACACAGCTGTAGGAAGTCAAACGGCGACAGAACATGTTCGGCACTCCCCTTACTTAAAGGCCAAAAAACGGCGGAAGAACTGAGAAGTTGAAAAGCAATAGTGAGAATGCTTAACAGCATTCTCACAATAATAAATATATATGTGAGAGAACAAAGGTTGTGCTCTCGCCGAAGGCTTGAGCACACCCAATAAGGAACGATGTTGGACACCACGCAGCGCGCTCCTCTCAGGACGTCCCCTGTTGTGTTGTTGTCCCTAAATCATTGAGACAACTTTTAAGTGTTGTGCTGTACATTAACTGTAGTAATGGTTTTAATAAAAAACATCACTGTGACTCCCCTTCCCTACCACACACGTGTTGAGCATTAAATGACAATCGAACAACAATACCTCACATCTATGAAGGTATGGTTGCTGATAGTATTGCCAACAATCAAGATTTTCATATGAAATGTCACCGACCAAGTTATTTTGTGAGTTTAACCTTAAGAATATTGTCAAACTTGACTTCAGAACCAGTCAGCACTGTTCCACTGAGGTGGACTGTTGACAGAGGAGGGCTCCTGTGTCTCAGTTAGATGATCTCACACTGTGGATTAAGGATGGCAGGGCCGGCCTGGGTACAGGCCACTTGTGCCAGAACTAATTGTTACACACATAGCACGCCTGTATTACCTTCTATGTAAACAACAGGGCACTGTTTAGTCACATGGTTGTAATGCTCATTCATTCCACGAGGCATTCCAGTACCAGTGAGGTAATCCACTAGTTGTCTAAACACAGAGGATCCTGATTGATCCCACCACCCTATAGATCCCAGCTTTTACCAGCTTTGCCATCAAAGCAAGTAACGTTGCACTGTGTACATGGAATTTGGGGCAATGCTTTGTAACAGTCTTGAATAAAAAAATACAATATGTAAATACAAGTTAATATAATATACAAGTAGATATACCCAAACCCACACACATTTTTTGCTTTTATTTTGATGTTAGTTACTTAGTTTTCCGTCACTTTTATGTAGCCATATTATTTTCTGTGTTCTTGATAAATGTTAATCAAATTCACGCGGAGGCTTCAAGAAACCCTCTGCCCCTACCTGCACTGTATATTATGACATTGTTTTGTGTATTTCAAATAAAGAACAACACAATATATACAGGTCAGGGAGTCAGGTGGCTGAGCGGTTAGGGAATCGGGCTAGTAATCAGAAGTAAGTAAGTAAGTAAGACTTTATTTATATAGCACATTTCATACAAGAATTGCAGCTCAAGGTGCTTTACATAAAATCAATAAAAACAATAATACAAGTGATAAACAATTCAAACAAAAATAAAAATCCCAATAAGATCTCTGTTCAAGAGAGAAACCAACTTTAAACATGCATCTTAAAAGTAACAATAATATAATTAATAAAAGTAGGAAAACCCTTTTGAGATGAAATTACTTAAATGCTTCGGTAAAAAGGTAGGTTTTAAGCTGTCTTTTAAAAATGTCTAGAGTGTTTGCTTCCCTAATATTTATGGGTAATTTGTTCCATAGTTTTGGGGCGTAATTGACAAAGGCCGAATCACCAATCTTCTTATGACTGCTTCTGGTGACCTCTAATAGGCCTGCATTTGATGATCGCAGTGTTCTAGCTGGTGTGTAGTTTATAAAGGAGTTAGCAATGTAGCTAGGTCCTTGTCCGTGTAGAGCTTTGTATGTGAGGAAAAGGACCTTAAAGTCAATTCTGAAGGTAACAGGGAGCCAGTGTAAAGTAGCTAGGACAGGACTAATGTGTTCTCTCCTTTTAGTTTTGGTTAATAATCTAGCTGCAGAATTTTGAATGAGCTGTAGTCTTTCAGTGGTTTTCTTGGGAATACCAGTGAAAAGTGCGTTACAGTAGTCCAGCCGGCTGGATATAAAAGCATGAATTAACTTCTCTGCATCATTTTGGTTTATGAATGGTCGTACCTTTGCTATATTCCTCAGGTGAAAGAAAGCTGTTTTGGTCACTTTATTAATGTGAGAGTTGAAATTCAAATCTGAGTCCAGGATTACACCGAGACTCGTCACCTCTGGTTTAAGACAGGGGGTTAAACCTCCAAGATTCTTAATAAGCATCTCTCTTTTGGATTTGGGGCCACATAGTAGGACTTCGGTTTTGTCTTCATTTAATTTAAGAAAGTTAGCGTTCATCCATTTGTTTATTGCCAACAGGCAGTTGGTAATGGAATTGATGGCCGTTGCATCGTTGGGTTCAGTGGATATATATAGTTGTGTGTCATCCGCATAGCTATGGAAATCTATGTTATGTACTCTGATTATGTCGCCGAGTGGTAACATATAAAGAGAAAAAAGTAATGGACCTAAGCAGCTTCCTTGAGCAACCCCGTAGCAGTTCTCATGTTTCTTGGACCTATGGTCACCTAAACTAACATAAAACTTCCTTCCTGTGATATATGATTTCATCCAGTTCAATACACTATCCGTGAACCCAATAAGCTTTTCCAGTCTATTGATTAGGATGTCGTGATCAATTGTATCAAATGCTGCACTGAGATCTAACAGGATAAGGATAGAGACTTTATTTGCATCAGAGTTTAGTCTGAGGTCGCTAATTATTTTGGTGAGAGCAGTTTCAGTACTGTGATATTTCCTGAAACCTGACTGCGAGACTTCCAGGATGTTATTTTCTTCAAGAAAAGAATTTAATTGGACTAAAACTATCTTCCATAATAAATGGAAGGTTTGATATTGGTCTGTAATTTGCAAGTAGACTGTTATCCAATTTGGTTTTCTTTAATAGGGGCTTTACAACAGCTGTTTTGAAGGCATCTGGGAAAACGCCAGTTCTAAGGGATGTGTTTATAATCTCTAGCACCGGACCTGAGACACTATCAAACACTCGCTTAAAGAATGTTGTGGGTATAGGATCAATATCTGAGGTTGTGGAGTTAGATTCGCTGACAATTTTGGAAAGTTCACTAAGTGTGATACAGGTAAATGTGCTCATGGTTATGTTGCAGAATCTACTGATGTCAGTTTCGACCCCACTATTAATAATACTAGCTCTGATCAAAGTTATTTTGTTCTTGAAGAACAAAGCAAGCTCTTCACATTTAACTACTGAGGATGGAGCAGGGACAGTGTTTAGCAGCTGGTCAATGGTAGAGAAAAGAACTCTGGAATTTCTGGCATTTTCTGTAATAATGTTGGAGAAATATTCTCTCCTTGCTAGACGGATGGTTTTGTTATAGGTGGTTAGTGTATCTTTGTAGATATTGTAGTGGATAGTGATCTTTGTTTTCCTCCATTTTCTCTCTGCTGCACGGCATTTTCTTTTTGTTTCACTAACATTTTTATTTCTCAGCCATGGGGAGGTTCTGCTTGTGCACTTCTTTTTGGTTTTCAGTGGTGCAACAGAGTCTAACACAGATAATAGTGCATCATTGAGGTTCTCTACCATTTCATTCAGAGAGCAATCATGGTTAGTCGGCTCATATAGAGCAAATTGTTCAGAAAATTTCATCATAGCTGTATCGTCTAAATATCTTCTATGGACTAAGAATTCTTTTTTGGTTTTTGTTAGGATAATTTCCACATTAAAAAGTATATAATGATGGTCTGAGAGGGGTATATCAGTTATTGAAATATTATTGATATTTAGAAGGTTGCTGGTTCGATTCCCGGCTGTGCATAATGACGTGTCCTTGGGAAAGGCACTTTACCCTACTCGCCTCGGGGAAATGTCCCTGTACTTACTGTAAGTCGCTCTGGATAAGAGCGTCTGCTAAATGACAAAAATAAAAAATACAGATTTTACCCAAGCTTGTGGTTTCAGCTTCCATTTTATAGAAGTCTCCTAGAACCCTGTCACACTGTCACTACCAAACTCAGTGTTAAAACACTTATGCATACAAACCCCCTCCCTGAGTCACCACCTTACCGCGGTGGAGGGGTTTGCGTGTCCTAATGATCCTGGAAGCTATGTTGTCGGGGGCTTTATGCCCCTGGTAGGGTCACCCAAGGCAAACAGGTTCCAGGCGAAGGATCAGACAAAGCGTGGCTCAAAAACTACCATGAAGAAAACTAACAATGGTTCTCAGTTGCCCCTGCCCGGAAGCGGGTCACCGGGGCCCCCCCCGGAGCCAGGCCCGGGGGTGGGGCTCGATGGCGAGCGCCTGGTGGCCGGGCCTTTTCCCATGGGGCCCGGTCGGGCACAGCCCGAAGAGACAACGTGGGACCCCCTTCCAGTGGGCTCACCATCCGCAGGAGGGGTCATGGGGGTCGGGTGCAGTGCGAGACGGGCGGCGGCCGAAGGCGGGGGCCTTAGCGGTCCGATCCTCGGCTGCAGAAGCTAGCTCTAGGGACGTGGAACGTCACCTCGCTGGCGGGAAAGGAGCCGGAGCTGGTGCGCGAGGTAGAGAAGTTCCGGCTAGATATAGTCGGCCTCGCCTCGACGCACAGCATCGGCTCCGGAACCAGTCTCCTTGAGAGGGGCTGGACTCTCTTCCACTCTGGAGTTGCCCTCGGTGAGAGGCGTCGAGCTGGGGTGGGAATACTTGTTTCCCCTCGGTTCGGCGCCTGTACGTTGGGGTTCACCCCGGTGGACGAGAGGGTAGCCTCCCTCCGCCTTCGGGTGGGGGGACGGGTCCTCACTGTTGTTTGTGCTTATGCACCAAATGGCAGTGCAGAGTACCCACCCTTTTTGGAGTCTCTGGGAGGGGTGCTGGAAAGCGCTCCTCCCGGAGATTCCCTCGTCCTCCTGGGGGACTTGGCACCAGGACACCCGAGGTCTCAGTTCGATGATAGACTTTGTAGTCGTGTCGTCGGATCTGAGGCCGAATGTCTTGGACACTCGGGTGAGGAGAGGGGCGGAGCTGTCAACTGATCACCACCTGGTGGTGAGTTGGCTACGATGGTGGGGGAAGATGCCGGTCAGGCCTGGCAGGCCCAAACGTAATGTGAGGGTCTGCTGGGAACGGCTGGCAGAATCCCCTGTCAGAAGGAGCTTCAACTCCCACCTCCGGGAGAGCTTCGACCATGTCTCGGGGGAGGCCGGGGACATTGAGTCCGAATGGGCCATGTTCCGGGCCTCCATTGTTGAGGCGGCTGACCGGAGCTGCGGACGCAAGGCGGTCGGTGCATGTCGCGGCGGTAACCCTCGGACTCGGTGGTGGACGCCAGAGGTGAGGGAAGCCATCAAGCTGAAGAAGGAGGCCTATCGGACTTTGTTGGCTGGTAGGACTCCAGAGGCAGCTGATGTGTACCGGCAGGCCAAGCGGAATGCGGCTTTGGCGGTCGTGGAGGCAAAAACCCGGGCGTGGGAGGAGTTCGGCGAGGCCATGGAGAATGACTTCCGAACGGCTTCGAAAAGGTTCTGGACCACCATCCGGCGACTCAGGAGGGGGAAGCAGTGCACTGTCAACGCTGTATATGGTGGGGATGGTGCGCTGCTGACCTCGATGGGAGACGTCCTGGATCGGTGGAAGGAATACTTTGAAGACCTCCTTAATCCCACCAACACGCGTTCCGACGTGGAGGCAGAGTCTAGGGGACATTGGGGGGGGGCCCTTCTATCTCTGGGGCTGAGGTCGCCGAGGTGGTTGAAAAGCTCCGCGGTGGCAAGGCCCCTGGGGTGGATGAGGTCCGCCCGGAGTTCCTTAAGGCT
Organism: Osmerus eperlanus; assembly: GCF_963692335.1. Lineage (NCBI taxonomy): Eukaryota > Metazoa > Chordata > Actinopteri > Osmeriformes > Osmeridae > Osmerus > Osmerus eperlanus. The sequence goes on along the minus strand of NC_085042.1, from coordinate 10,595,384 downwards.
CTGGATGTTGTAGGGCTGTCTTGGTTGGCACGACTCTCCAACATCGCGTGGACATCAGGGACAGTGCCTCTGGACTGGCAGACCGGGGTGGTGGTTCCCCTCTTTAAAAAGGGGGACCGGAGGGTGTGCTCCAACTTTAGGGGGATCACACTCCTCAGCCTCCCTGGGAAAGTCTATTCAGGGGTGCTGGAGAGGAGGGTCCGTCGGATTGTCGAACCTTGGATTCAGGAGGAGCAATGTGGTTTTCGTCCTGGCCGTGGAACTGTGGACCAGCTCTATACCCTCGGCAGGGTTCTGGAGGGTGCATGGGAGTTCGCCCAACCAGTCTACACATGTTTTGTGGATTTGGAAAAGGCGTTCGACCGTGTCCCTCGGGGGTTCATGTGGGGGGTGCTCCGGGAGTACGGGGTACCGGACTCCCTGATCGGGGCTGTTCGGTCCCTGTACGACCGGTGCCAGAGTTTGGTCCGCATTGCCGGTAGTAAGTCGAACTTGTTCCCGGTGAGGGTTGGACTCCGCCAGGGCTGCCCTTTGTCACCGATTCTGTTCATAACTTATATGGACAGAATTTCTAGGCGCAGCCAGGGCGTTGAGGGGGTCCGGTTTGGGGACCTCAGGATCGGGTCGATGCTTTTTGCGGATGATGTGGTCCTGTTGGCTTCATCGGGCCGTGACCTCCAGCTCTCACTGGAGCGGTTCGCAACCGAATGCGAAGCGGCTGGGATGGGAATCAGCACCTCCAAATCTGAGGCCATGGTTATCGACCGGAAAAAGGTGGAGTGCAATCTCCGGGTCGGGGAGGAGATCTTGTCCCAAGCGGAGGAGTTCAAGTATCTCGGGGTCTTGTTCACGAGTGAGGGAAGAATGGAGCGCGAGATCGACAGGCGGATCGGTGCGGCGTCCGCAGTGATGCGGGCTCTGCATCGGTCCGTTGTGGTGAAGAAGGAGCTGAGTCGAAAGGCGAAGCTCTCTATTTACCAGTCGATCTACGTTCCTACCCTCACCTATGGTCACGAACTGTGGGTAGTGACCGAAAGAACGAGATCGCGAATACAAGCGGCCGAAATGAGTTTTCTCCGCAGGGTGTCCGGGCTCTCCCTTAGAGATAGGGTGAGAAGCTCGGTCATCCGGGAGGGGCTCAGAGTAGAACCGCTGCTCCTCCGCGTCGAGAGGGGCCAGTTGAGGTGGCTCGGGCATCTGATAAGGATGCCTCCTGGACGCCTCCCTGGTGAGGTGTTCTGGGCACGTCCCACTGGGAAGAGGCCCCGGGGAAGACCCAGGACACGCTGGAGGGACTATGTCTCTCGGCTGGCCTGGGAACGCCTCGGGGTCCCCCAGGAAGAGCTGGTGGAAGTGGCCGGGGAGAGGAAAGTCTGGGCCTCCCTGCTTAGGTTGCTGCCCCCGCGACCCGATCCCCGGACAAGCGGAAGATGATGGATGGATGGATGGATGGATGCATACAAACACAAACCCATTTGGGCTGGTTCACTGTATTTACTCTGGCCAACTGGATACAATTGTTCAATCAACTGTGTCATTATATGCTCAAACAATATGCTGGACGATCCCTGAGAGCATGTCCCATCATTGGGAACCCTTCCAGAACCTGCCGGAACCCTGTAAACATGTCTCCTGAAACATTCCACATTCTGTCCTGGCATGGGGCAGAACGCTGACACCATGCTGGAGACAGACACAACCTGCCCCTGAATACTGCCTGCGTGCTCTGGAACATGGCTAAGAATTCTGCCTCGGGCAAGTTCAAAGGGGCAGGCCTCGCTCTGAAACGGTCAAAGACAAATAACAGGGTTCATGAGGGGTTTGTGTGTTGTATGTGTGTGTGAGTATGTGTGTGTGTGTGTGTGTTAGAACCCTCGTGGTTTACCCCCCCATCCCCAACCTCCCTCCCCCTATTCCGTAGATTAGCCAGGCATTTAATCAGCATGGCCATCTAAACGTCTGGCTGAGAGCTCAGGATCTCTCCTTAATGAGCTGGGGGAGCCGTCATATTCACTCAGAATCCAATGACCTGAGTTAACAAAGAGACACCTGTTCATTTGTCGCACACACAGCCACCTGTCAATGTTCGGGCTGGGGTGGGGGCTTAAGCACTGATGGGGGCCTGTCAATATGCAAGCCAGGCAACGAGTGACTGTGTCCTGAAGGGACAGGCACCTGGCCCTCTGGCGCTGAGGACTCATTGACAGACACACACAAATACACACACACACATACACATGCACTTGAATATACAGACACACATATAACCCCCTACTCCATTCCCTAGATTCCCAGGATATCAATAGGCACTCGTCACAAAGTATCAGATGGTACTGTGCCAAGGAAACTTTTACAGTCAATGTTGGCATCACTAACAGCCCCTTCAGTATATATACTTAATGTTGTATGAATGAGCTTTTCAAATAAACAACATGAAACCACGTTTGTGGTTTCACTTTCTAGTAAGGGAGACCGGGGCACGTGTAGATTCCTATGCAATAAAATGTCTCAATAGACAAAGGCCTTTACTAACAATAGCACTCTAAAAAACGCATACATAAATGACTTACTTAATGACTAATCTAACAACTGAATAATTTCTAATCAATTTCAACATCTAAAATGTTTGATACTAATTATAGCAAGAATATTTTCTCTGATACTATAAGATATATGGAATTTCTGAGTTTTTAGAGTGTTTAGACTTGTTATAACATAGACAACCTCCAATCACAACAGCAAACAATTGTCTAATTCAGCTTTTTACGTCAAACCTTGCAGTTAGAGTTAAAGACATATTAAGAGTTTCCCTCTGAGAGGGCCCTAGAGTTCAGGTGCAGTAGAACTTGACAAACTGTCTTTGTGTTCATTCAAGTGTGGTAACATGTGAACCATGGAACACCATGCATAATGGTACAACTACTGTAATTTCTTTAATCTAGTTGGCGGATATTCCAAAAAACAAGGATAGTCTCAATTTGTTAGGGATTTTGGGTGGCTGGCTTGTCAGATAAATCTCCTTTTCTTCTCTACAGGATACAGCAGGACTTCCACATCTGGGCCTACCCTTGGGAGGTATACATCTTCATATGTGCCCAAGCTGCATGACACAGACACACATGTATACACACACATACGCATGCACACACACACACATGTACATTTACACTCCCAACACGCATGCACGCATGCACACATGTTAAACAACACAGACACATCTACACACTGTGGCCAAAGAGAGACCAAGGGCTGAGACGCACACAATTCAGGAGACTGGAGACGAAGGTGGTGAACTGCACACTTTTCATGGAACAAAAGAATCTTTTGCAACAGCAGAAACACCAACACACACACGTAGACGCACACAGTCTCTTCAAAACAAGTCGATCCCTTTAGGTCAGAGTTGACTATTGTAAAAGGTTAGGGTTAGGGTTGGGCTTCTAGTCAAACAAGATGAGTAAGACCTAACCCTAACAACACATCACATCCAACCATCATTTGATCTTCTTTCAACAAAAACACTATTTTATTCTGTCTGTTGTGGGAAGGAAGGCTTCCCTGCCCTCTTATTCTGTCCATTTATCCCACTTCATCCCTGTACCTGCCTATGCTGGGTTTTATGATGCATAACCAGAACGCTTTTAGAGCGCAGCTCTTGAGAGTTCTCAGCGGGGAAAAGATTAGTTCCGTCTAGTTTTACAGTGGATTTCTTAGGACTATATTTTGACCTCTGGTGGAGGGAGAGGGGGGGCTTAAAGTGGACACCTGTAGTAGTAAAAAATAAAGTGTCTTGTGCAAGAGTGTGTTGACCCGACAGAGATGTATGCTTGATCTGAGCCTCAACAAAGTTGTTTACCCTGAAGGCAACCAACCTGCCATAGCACTACCACACTACATAGTACTAACAACCTGCCATAGCACTACCACACTACATAGTACTAACAACCTGCCACAGCACTACCAGAGATGTAGTCCTACAACCTGCCAAACTGCCATAGCATGACCAGAGGTGTGGCCAGGGCATCCACGGCACATGTTATGGATATTATGTTGCTCAGCTTCCGAGGTGGAACAGAATAAACTAGTATGGAATGTGTATATTGATAGAAGAGGGGGGCTGAGGGGTTAGGGAATCGGGCTACCAATCAGAAGGTTGCCGGTTCGATTCCCGGCCATGCAAATTATGTTGTGTCCTTGGGCAAGGCACTTCACCCTACTTGCCTCGGGGGAATGTCCCTGTACTCACTGTAAGTCGCTCTGGATAAGGGTGTCTGCTAAATGACTAAATGTGAATGTAAAAGAGGTGAGACACTCTCAGAAAGGACTTCCATTAACTGAAGGATGAAGAGAATCACCCCACACCTGCTGTCACACTGGTCATGACCCTGGACCCTCATCTAACCTGTCACACTGGCCATGACCCTGGACCCTCATCTAACCTGTCACACTGGCCATGAGCCTGGACCCTCATCTAACCTGTCACACTGGCCATGACCCTGGACCCTCATCTAACCTGTCACACTGGCCATGACCCTGGACCCTCATCTAACCTGTTAGGGTTAGGGTTAGTGTCACACTGGCCATGTACAGAGAGACAGAGAGTACAGAGAGACAGTTCCCCTCCCTCATTGCTGACCCCCACCAGCATGCACAACAACCTCTCAGCAGCACTAAATCTGACATTGCTGGCCAGTGAATACATCATATCTGACACCACCTCATATCTGAGGACCACAAGTGTGTCAAATGGTCCCATTATGGCTCCAAAGCCATAATTATGCAAGACAATACAATGCTGGCTTATAGATCTTTCATTACATTTACATTTAGTCATTTAGCAGACGCTCTTATCCAGAGCGACTTACAGTAAGTACAGGGACATTCCCCCGAGGCAAGTAGGGTGAAGTGCCTTGCCCAAGGACACAACGTCAGTTGGCATGACCGGGAAGCGAACTGGCAACCTTCGGATTACTAGCCCGATTCCCTCACCGCTCAGCCACCTGACTCCCTTCATTGACAGTTTTACATATAATTCTATTGGACTGGATACCCTAACCCTGCTTCACATTGATAGTCTGGCTGTGTTTTGAGACTCAAGTGTGTACTGTCGGCCTACTGTAAAGAGAGCTTGAGGGGGGAAAACAGGTGTAACCCAAATAGCTATCCTCCTCTTGGATTTTCTTTTGCTGCAACGCCAAGAATTCAGAGATGCAGGCATGCAGATCACAGGTACTTGCTCCACAGAGAAACGTAGAAAGATTGTGAGTGTGTATGTGTGTATATGAGTGATTGTGTGTATATGAGTGATTGTGTGATTGTGTGTATAGGAGTGATTGTGTGAGAGTGTATAGGAGTGCGTGAGTGTGTATATGAGTGTGTGAGTGTGTATATGAGTGTGTGAGGGTGTATGTGTGAGTGTGTATATGAGTGTGTGAGTGTGTATGAGTGAGAGTGTGTATATGTGTGTGTGTGTGTGTATATAAATGAGTGTGTATGAGTGAGAGTATGTATATGAGTGTGTATGTGTGTGTATATGAGTGTGAGTGTGTGTATATGAGTGTTTGAGTGTGTATGTGTGAGTGTGTATATGAGTGTGTGTGTGCGTGTGTCTCTAGGCGGGTACAAGAGAGGAAGAGACCCAGATGTGAACAATGAGGACTTTTTGCTGTTATCTCAGTACACTGAGATTGGTTTTAAAGGGACAGCAAGTGTAAATTTGTCTCAGTCAGCTAGGGAAGAGACTGAATGCTTACTGTGTTTAAAAAAATATTGTATATTTAGCTTTTTAAGCGACTGTAAAAAGTTAGTCCTTTCAGTCCGTCAGTTTGATCTACAGAGATCATGATGACTGTGACGGACACGTTCATCATTATGAACGTGCCCGACTCCACCTGCAGGTGGATCACAGACTTCCTGTCTGACAGGAAGCAGTGCGTTAAGCTGGGAACACAAGTCTCTGACTCCCGGTCCATCAGCACCGGATCTCTTCAGGGCTGCGTCCTTTCCCCTCTGCTCTTTTCCCTGTACACCAACAGCTGCACCTCCAGTCATCCGTCTTTCAAACTTCTGAAGTTTGCGGACGACACCACCCTCATTGGGCTCATCTCTGACGGGGATGAGTCTAATTACAGGTGGGAAGCGGCCAACCTGGTGACCTGGTGTAGCCAGAACAACTTAGAGCTCAATGCTCTTAAGACAGTGGAGATGGTTATGGACTTCAGGAAGAATACAGCCCCACTCACCCCCATCACCCTGTGCGACTCCTCAGTCAACACTGAGTCCTTCCGCTTCCTGGGCACCATCCTCTCCCAGGACCTCAAGTGGGAACTGAACATCAGCTCCCTCACCAAAAAAGCACAACAGAGGATGTACTTCCTACGGCAGCTGAAGAAATTCAACCTGCCAAACACAATGATGGTTTATATATATTTTATTTTATATTTAAATTGTTGTATTCTTAGATTGTTTAGTTCTTAGAAATAGTTACACTTTTGTACTTTTACTTAATTTAAGATTCGTATATGTTTAGTGTTTTGCACCTCCCTGCCACAGTAAATTCCGTGTTTGTATAACATACATGGCGAATAAACCGAATTCTGATTCTGATTCTGATAACAGTAATGAAGGAGGAGGGGCTGAAGGTGGACAAGAGGAGGCACAGGATGTGATACAATGTAGGCCTGTGTGATAAAACAGTAGCCATATATGCCACAATAGACACCTCATTGCATTAACAGGGCTGCCAACTCTCACACATTGGCCGTGAGACACACACATTGCTTTGCAGCAACATTTTGGTTGGCCCCACCAAATCTCACTCCAAGGTTTTTGGAGAAGTTGGCAGCCTGGCATTAATGATGCTGTAAAGCAAGTTCCATGATTTGCTTCTCATTACATTATATACGTGTGAAATGAGTTGATGAAAGCATGTGCAAAGCTCTAAAACTTTGTTTTGTGGAGTTAGACCGTTGGACAGTTTCTCACCCATAAACTTTTTTTTTGTACTTTATTTAACCAGGAAGAATCATTAAGAACAACATTCTTAACCTATTTATGTCACAGAGACCTATCTACATCAGATCACAGACGGTTTTATTCTGTTACTCAGCTGGTACAATGCAAAGACAAAGTAATTAACACATAAAACACTCTCTAGAGACTGCAGGTAGGTCTGTTCGGATATCTGCAATTGATTTAGCTAGTGTTGCTGTTGTTGCTAAATTCAATAAATTCGAGGGGGCGGAGCTTCAGCTCCTTCAGAGGACACGCCCCCCCCCCCCGCCCCCCCCCCAGTCTCAAGCAGAGAAGATTTTCTCACGATTACAAAGCTTAATTTAACATAGCCTACTTGTCGGTGTTTTTTTTTATTCGAATTTGGATGGGTAGTTAACAACACATTCTTGTGGTGTGATGAACTTAAAACTAATTTTCAATTCCACTTTACAGCATCTTTAAGTGCAAACCGCCAGGACAGCACAGCACATAGGTAGAAGTTGCATGGGCAACTGACAGGCGTGCTCTCTCCCTAGCTCATAAACAACCTATCGTATCCCACGTTAATGGAGTATGCTACAAGTGACACGCAAACAGCCAATCATTTAACTAGGTGTCTTGTTCGGTTGCACCACCATTGACACAACAATAGTAAGAGTGAGTGAGAAAATTTGTGGAGAATGTGAGGAAATTGTTGCTAAAAAAGACTCATCTCATAGTCACGTCAATCGGCTACACTTCTGAAACAACCCACAGCCAGTCCACAATGGAGTGATCAATTCAAAATAAAAGTGGTTAAATTCAATCTTTTATAAAAATAGGTCATTGGAAGTTATCAAATATTATTGATAGCTACCTTTCGACTGAACATTAAACATTTGATTAAACATCGATTAAACATTTGATCGTGATGCAAAGTTGACAAAACATGGCACCATTCAAAGATTACAAGTGTTCTATATGTTTGATTACACTACTGAAATATAAACAACTATTTTCACTTGGTGCTTCGATATTTCAATAGGCTAATGTCTTTATTTTGTCATCGTTTGGCGGCTCCGGGAACATTGCATTACAGTTTGTAGTTCCTATTGTGCCCACATGATATCAGTGTTGAGCTTCATTTAGACGCCTAGTTCACAACATGCATCGTCTGCTCGTCTGGAGTTTGTAATAGCCTACGGCAATACTTTTTATTGTTTAAACTCACTATACAAATGTTCATAGATTATTTTTTGTATTTCATGTTAAGCTACTCATGTTATTTACTAGTATTGGCCTTCTATACGTTTTAAATGAAATTCGCGATAATAAGTTGATGTTAACTTCTATTAATCATAAACAAGTATTTGATGTGTCATTTACAGCCTAAGACAGCCGGGTTAAGGATGAGAAACATATTGTGACTCAGAACAAAGGTCCACTGCGCATGGGTTCTTGTGCTAAGCCATCACAGCCTAATGGAAATGATGTTGTTGTGGGGTCATTCCTTTTAAAATGGTCCATCATGCAGCTAGCGTCCGTCACTCCGTTCAAAGTATGCCAATAAATAAGTGTTTTCTATGTAAATATAGCCTAATAATTTATGAAAATGACAGTTGTGTGTGGACAATAGAATATTTAGTTTACCAAAGCGAATACAAGCAATGTTTCATCAGATAAAAACATTTGTCAGTCGAATGTTTTCCCTAACCCTAACGAAAAAACGTGTTAGGCATGAAATACATTAATTCACCATGTAGCATATCAAAATATATTATACTTAACAACTGTAGGGCCTGTTGCTATTTGAACATATTATTCATAGGCTATTATACATTTAAGGGGCGTATATTAGGAATATATAGCCTATTAAGCTGCTGAAAACGGTTTAGGGAATTTTTAGAAGTAATATTTTTTAGAAGTAATATTTGCAGTCGCAAATATATGTTTTTTTAACCGCGTGATTTTGTATTATTATAGTTAGTTTTATAGGCTTATTATTATTATTATTATTATTATCAAATAGGGTTTTCGTGGAATAGGCCTGCTAAACACGCGGTTTTACTAGTCAAGGTCAAATCCGTTTTTTCGGTCCTTCCCTCCTTTACCTAAAGAAATGTAAATCAGCATTTATGTGTTGTGTGAAAAAGACTTTGTTGTAGACAAACATGTATTGTATGTTTCAAATGTATCTTCCTAATTAACCACAGTAGAACTATTGTGCTGTGTAACTGTATGGCAACGCTCATGAAGGTGGATGTTCTGGATAAAAACAAGTTTCACAAATACAGCTGAAAATAAAGCTATTTTATTGTCAAAGCATTCACCATGATTAGATAAACTATCAAGTAGTAAATTTCAGCAAAAGGAAGAAACACTGAAACTATTTCCCACCGACACAAAATATTACACTTTGTATTTCAAACAAACGGGTATTTACATTGTACTGTATAGACTGCATCTTAAATCAATGTCTATTTAATATTACATGCACTCTGAAGTATAGACATAATATTCCAATTTGTGTCGATATTTAACCTTTCATTGCGGACATGAAAAAACAAATTGATTTGTAAACCATGAAGTGCAACTATCTTTAATCATTTTCTATATCTGTATTAATATAATATAAAATACAACTTACTGTACATTTACACATATTCATATCTTCCCTTTATGTCCCAATTTAAGTGCTTCATATGATAAATAGATTCATTTTAAAGGTTAAAATGCATTTGCATACACTCAAAACACTCAATCAAGAAAAATAACAGACAAAAGAAAAAAAGCATTGTTCTTGTTGTTGAAAGTGAAAACAAGTGCACAGGTTTAAGAGGAGATCTCCACTCTGTTAAAGTCAGTAAATCCAAGTGAGACGAGAAGTTTTTCTCTCTGTCTCCAGCTCTGCAGGTCAGTTATGGGAGGTCATGTGACGTGACAGGTGATGTCTCTCCCGGAAAGACTCGTTACAAATGGGGCACTTGAGTTTCTCCTCCCGCCGGCGTTTGACTAGTGGCTCCATAGCGTACTCCTTTTTGTGGTGGGACCTCATGTGGTAGACCAGGTCTGAGGTCATGCGGAAAGAGGCGTTGCACTTGGCGCACCAGTTCTGTGCCGGCAGGCAGAGCGAGGTGAATGAGGGCGGCAGCAGGGTGAGAGCAGACGGCATCTGCATCTGGATCGGTCCCGAGCTTTTGGGCCAGAAGGCGGTGTAGAGGAAGGGGCTCTGCTTGGCCATACCGCCTGGTACCGGGCAGTTGGCTCCCAGCTCTGCACTCTGAAGCTTGGCAGCCAGGTGGTCAGCCTGGTACAGTCTGCTGGAGGAGATGGTGTCACCCACCGTGGGGTGGCAGTCTAGCAGCTTGGGGGGCATCCCGAGGGACGAGGGAAGTTGGGAGAAGGATGACCGTGATGGCTGGCTGAAGGCGCTCTTCCGCTGCTCACCTTGTTGGCCGACTGAGGTGAAGGCGCTGCCCATGGACGATGCCTCGATGCGTGACTGAGGAGGCTGGGTCTCTGACAGAACCTGCCTGATGTTCAGGTGCTTCTCCAGGGGACTGCTGCTGGGACGGCTCCCTTCCTTGTTCTCTGCATTGGAGCTCTGGAGGTTTTTGGTGCTGTTGTGTTGCTTCAGACTCTGCGGTGACTTCTTAACTTCAGTAAAGGCGCTTCGCTTTGCCTCGCTCGACTCTGTGGACCCCGATGGACGCTTCTCCTCCAGACCGTAGGCCCCTCTGTAGTTCTGCGCTGAACTGGCAAGCTCCTCCTTTGACTTGGATTGAGGCATGCTGGGGGCTCGGGGACCCTCCCTCTCCTCCGTCTCCGAGAACGTCCTCTTCCCTGAGCTCTCGCTGCGGATCTCAGCCTCTTTGTCGCTGGGCGGGCTTGTCCTGCTGTTCTCCAGGTCCCGAGCCAGGTTGTGAAAGTCTGTGGAGGGTTTGCTATTGTCCTGGGGGCTGGGGAAGCCCTCGGCCCGGCCTAGTTTGGGGCTGGCCCTGGCTGGGGTTATGTTGGAGCGCTCACTGACATTGTCCTTACCAGACTCCTCATCCGGGCCAGCCATGCTCTGTAGTCTCTTCGTACAACGGAACCTAAGGTGAGCCAGGAAGGGGAACTCAAACTGGAAACGTTGGTTGCAGTCAGGACAGGAATGGGAGGATGTACCTGGAAAACAAAAGGAACATTCTGATCAGTCAGACAAGAGAACTGACTGTGTAGTGGGGATAAAACCCAGAAAGATAGACTATATTATTATTTATTGTAATAGCTTTTAGAATAATTACATAATTATGGGTTAATATAACAACAATAATATATTTTTATTTTTGTTTAAATCATGTTTATTTTAAAGACCATGCTTGATACATCAAAACAGAGTGTTCCTTGCTGTGATAATTTGTTTTCTAATCTGTTCAAAAAACATATATGTATAAGGCCCACATATCTGAACGTGTTAAATACTATAAATTCCCAGCAGTCATCTTAACTTGTCATTTTGGTTAAAACAATTATATACGGTCACATTTTCACTACAAATTAAAGAAAGTCAACAGTGGGTGTTATCAATACTTGTAAACACATTAGGATTAGCAACAAATTCCATCAAGAGAAGTCATAATTCCCACTGCTGTGGCACACTCACTCTTGTTTTTGGCAGGCGCTTTGCTCGAACTCAGTACAAGAAGCTCGATCAAGTCCTTCCCGTACCAGACCAGAAGCTCCTCGTCCTTCTCAATTCTCCGGAGAGACCGGTAGAACAGCTGCCCGTTTTTGACATAGGCCTCAAGGTTCTGTTCGTCCCTATCCCGGGCAGATTGCACGAGCCGTAGCCACATCAGACCCTCCGAAGTGCTGTTGGCCGCCGAGGTGTCCACCTGCGCATCAACCAGTGACAAGGAGCACACAGCCGTTAGATCAAACGCTTCCGGAACATTGTGCGTCTGCTCATTCATTGTACCTTGAATGCATGGATTACTATACTTGTTGCATATGGACACATAATTTGTCATTATGACTGTCTTTATTCATGAGTTTTGCCAGCATGCACTCATGTCAAGGTTCCGATATCAACACATTTTTTATAATACATTCTCATGTTTTAAGCTTGTGACCTAACAACAATGCGTTAAGGCACCGTTTTAATTAAGTAGACATATATAGGCATACATAATAACTTAATATTGTCTAAGGTTAGGCTTAGGTTTAAAGACATTTTTCTAATTTCTGAAATGTTTTGCAGCAAATAAATTGTCATATACAAATTTCAGAAATGTGTTGCAGCTTAAAATAATATAGTCCTTACTTACCCTGAAGATATAAGGCGCAGTTCGCTTGTCCGTTGATTTTAGGGCTATGAAGGCTATGCTGTCATACAGAGATGTGTGGCTCAATACACAAGGCCCAAAAATTGCATTTTCTGGAATGTCGCATGTTGTGTAGACGCTTGTAAAAATATCCGTTAAGCATTGCTGTACTGCTTTGGCGTCGCCGTCCCACACCAATTTTTGGGAGCTTGATTCCTCCATCTTTGTCTACGAAAAGGAAAAAGTGGCATAGATTGAGAACATAGACTACACATCGCATTAGTGATTTGGGCATAAGTCACCGTTCCGTGAGTGGTTGACCAAAAGCAGCTGTCAAGGATGGTCAAGTGAATGCTTACATCAGCACGTCTTTCTTCAGACACATCTATTCCACAGGTAGGCCTACTGAAGAAGTTATTATTGTTTTAGCCTTCTAATGTTGCTATCAATGTGTACAAAATGTGTGCATTGATTAATATTGGTTTTAGATATTAGAAGGTGTAGTATTGCCAGTATTATTATTTACATTAATTGTTATTGACATTATTATTAGAATTTTCATAAGATTAGGTGCCAAAACATGTAGGCTACAACATCGTTAATGATATACACTGTTCTAGCTATAGGTTGTAGGCTATTGTCACTAACCGAAGAGCAGGCCAAAATTGTTCTCATTACTTTTATGACAACGCTACATAATTACTGTCAGCATTGGCTTTTATATATCGTTTTAATAGACGTTTAGGATGTTGAAGCAACAGTAGGCTATTCAATGTATAATTTTAGAGTTCATAGCGTATTCATCCACAGACACATTAAGAAACGATGTTATCCCTGTTAAATCAAGAAAGCCTATCGAATTGATTTCTAGTGCACTGTCAGTCACTGATTTCATGTCAGCGATCCTTCCGCTCCATTCTACAACCGGGAACGTATGTCTCCTCATTACCATAATCCACCACTTTCCCTGTGAGACTAGAATTAACGCAGTACGAGGAGTTAATTATAATTTTTCTTAACTTCTGAATGTGTGTTTATGGTCGAAAAACATTCTCATATACATCCTTTGAGTCCGCAGGATTGTGCCTAGGTTACATGGATTGTCTCAACCTTATACCAAATTAAGAAAAAACATTTAGGCCTATTTCAAAATGTTCCAATTTAGGCAACAATATAGACATTGTTGATCGTGACGTACATTGCCTCAAAACCTGTATTTGAATCCTATTATTGGACTGAAAATGTATTAAGCCTTGGCGGTCATAGGCTATGCGTTTAAAATTATGGACTTTAAATGGTAACATTCAAATTAATAAACTGTTATTAGCAATATTGCTGTGTTATGCAGGCCTTGTCCAACACTCTATTCGTGAGACTTTGGTGTTTGGCGTTCCTCAATATTTTGCCTGAACACAATAGCTATTCAAATTTTAAAAAGCCAAATGAAATTTGAATAGGCCTAAATGGTTTTATGCATTTCGACATTGTTGTTGTTAAAACGTGCTGAAAAGTTCCATAACTTGAGGAAATATTTGAGGAAAATATTTCAGATTTCACTTTTACCAACTCAAAACCAAATACTGGTCTACAGCTTTTAGAAAATGCCGTTCTCTCTCCATCCCTTTTCTCGCCTGTTCTTTTGTGATTTAATGGTTGCTTTTTCACCGGGGAAAACCACACAAAAGGTCCAATGAATATGCATCTCCAGTAAATGAGAAACACTGAATTTATGCGCATCCATAAAATAGATATGGCAAACCCATTCAACAATCCACCAACCGCGTGTGTTTTTTTCGTATTCAGCGCACTTGTCTGTTTACGCGTGTTATAAATTAATGCTAAGCTTGAATTGTCGCATGTCCGCGGGCTCAAACTGCTGCGATGTATGTGCATCGTCTATCCTCCTACACCAAGTCCCTTTCAGTGGCTGCAGGGTGGTTCTCTATCGTGGTGGGTTTGCACCGTCTCTCGGCGCTTAACAAATCCCAGTTAATGGTCTATGCAATTGAAAAAGGGGTTTGAGGTTACGCACCTTTTTTGATGATAAGGGATAATAATCCACAAAGTGATGCTTGATATAAATTTGTCGCCAAAAGTCGTGAGAGATGCGTCCTCCTCTGTTCGCCGCGTTAGTACATTTCCTTGTGGAGAAAGTGACAGTGACAGTGTATCGCCCGTCGCAGTGAGGGGAGAAAGAAGCGTGCAGATGGGGCGCGATGCACTGGCTCACTGGCACACAGACACACACTTTTTGTTTGCAGCACATAATCTGCCCAATGAGGCGTGTCACTCTCCGTCTCCTCCCTTTAACTCTTCACTGTCCGACTGTCATTGGATGCGATTTATAGACATAGAGCAAGTAAGTCCCCTTGTAGAGTACCCTATCCTGCATAGTTTCCGGTTACAAATATAACACACAAAGAACAATTATACCTTTTTTACCTGCTGGTAATTTAATTTTGAGCTAATCTCTATATGCATTTTTTAAATCTATATTTGTATGGCGTATGCCACTCATTTCGTTATTATTGTTTATAATTATTAGATAGAATGTATTGTAGCAGGCCTAGTAGGCTACATAGTAATATAGCAGGCTATTGTTATTGGTAAATTTGTTGGGATTGCTGTCTTAGCCTTTTCATCAGGAGTAGTCTACCGACATGCCAGCTAAATGACCGATGGTTAAATCACCTAAAATAGGCTATACACTATGCATTCCCTTTGAAAGTAAAAATAAAAGGTAGCGTATCTGTCAACTCTTGAGTTATATTGGTTATATACTAACCTAGTTTATGATCTTAAAATAATGTAATCAGACGTCCTTCTTATTAAGAAGGTGTAGCCTAAGCTAACAAGTGAAATCGTGTTGATCCTCCTTTACCGGTAGGCCTCTTGAAAGTGTTATTTCACAGCAGTTACTGTCATTTCTGCCCACAAGAGACGCGCGCAGCAGGCGATGGACACCTGCCTGCTCGGGCATCCTCATTCACCTACCGGCAACACCGAGAAGACTGCATCCACATTACCGGCTACATCGACAGGCGCTGCTCCACCGCTGTTCGAACAGTTTTCCGTAGATCAAAATCTTTTAAAAAGGTATAGGCTACACAATTGACTACAACTCTAAGATGCAAATTACACTGCGATTTGTTTTTGAGCATCTTGCATGTTCATTTAGGTGGCACCCATGTATCATTTTCATTCAACGAACAGTTTGTTTTCAACTAACCGCCTGTACAAAAATAGCAGTAGCCTAACACGTAACAAGAACTGACAAATCCGTTTTCAAAAACTGAAAATATGTATTTAAAATTGGCTTTGACAATCCCAAAGGAAATTATGTATATTGTTGATCTTAATTAGGCAGAAGTTGGAGGCTACTTAGATATAAAATTAACTGACATTCCTAAGTCTAACCTAGGTCTTGTGGTTTAAGACACTCGACTTATTTTGTCGAGTTTATTGTCATCCTTTGAGATATCATTCCTATTACACACCTTATCACACCATTCTTTTGCACTTGGACAGTTAAGCGTTTGTATGATAATTCCAGCACTGTGACTTTGTTATAAAGGGTTTCATGTGTTCATCTTCTAAATGCCATCCTGGGGTAAAGGTGGCAGCATCATCCCATAAACGTGACAGTTTGTCTTGCAAACAGTAGAAGAAAAGGCCATTAAAATGTTGCTCTGTTCTCAAATTCACAATAGGTCTATCATGACCTGGACTCCATATAAATCATCCATGAAAATAGCATTATCTGGAACAACACTGGTAGGATTAGTACCTTTGTGGTATATTGGTGCGTACTGTGACCCCCTAGTCACCCCCCCCCGACCTCCCCCACCCCGTCCGTCAATATGTGTGTGCCTGCGTCCAAACGCACATACTCATGCCTACCCCGAAGCATAAATTATAAAAAGCTAAAACTGGTTTTAAAACAGCGGCGAAAGAATGCATTTGTGATAGGACAATAGAAAGTACATCGCTCTCTGTGGTAAATCAAAATATACACACAGTGAATCACTGGAAAATAACAATTTAAATAGACCAAGTGTTTATGGCTAGCTTTAATTGTATTGACGTATCTCGATATAAAAAATAAAAATAAAACAGCGGCGAAAGAGTGCGCTGCTGAGACTATTCATGATAGGACGATGTGAAGTTCATTACTCTCCGCGTTCAACAATCAATTTACACACAATGAATCACTGGGAAATAAGGTTATTTGAACCAGGGTTGCTGGCTACAGTAGCTCTAATTAGATTGAGACTGTCTAGTTATTTCAAGTAGGTAGGCTATCGGCTACGGCAATTCATCTTCTCAGAGGTGGGTATAGGCCAACCTACTGAGTATACTGTCTGGTAAATCCCTTTCCTCGGAGGTGGGCGTATGCAGTATACCTGTGTATAGGCACAACTACACCTCACACACACGGGTCTGGAACCACACACACCCAGGTCTCATAAGTTCAACTGGGTCGTTTTACAATGATAAAAACGCAGTAATAATAGCTGTATATTAATCTCTGAAGTGCCATGTGTATGTAAAATATGCATGAGGCTAGACCTAGTGTTCCCAATCTTGCAAGTCCGTTTTACAGAAAAAAGACAGCCTGGCTTACGTTGACACCTGTGTGAGAACACTGCTCTCCTGTTCTGCAGTTGTTGCCTGTTCACATTGCATCAAAAATCTCATCTGACAAGCAAGTAAATAAACGCAAAAGCATCAATCTGCATAATTGATGAAAACATACTGTCATGTATTTCTATGGACTATCCATATGAATGCTGTTGGCTTGTGACCCCTGGGGCTCTTACCAAAAGACTGAATATGAATGGTATTGTTTAGGTAAATTATGGTGTTATGTATGTCCTTTATGTTTTTAGTGCAAACCATTTCCAGTCAGTTGGAGGGGTGTAGTAAATGGCCCTGTAAGTACAATATGTTTAGTTATTCATTAATTTAATCTTTGTTATTTAATGGTATCACAAGTAATAAAGTGGTATTGGTACATCACCCAATACAGTCCTAATTTTCATGCTCCAAAGAGGGACTGCATGAGAGACTAGGGTTTTCTTTTGCACTTTTGTCGATCGTGGCGGCTTGTTCACCGTGCCTGGTAGTTGATGTGGCGAGTAAATACAGGCTGTTCCTCGACTCTGACCACTGAAAAGCTGTAGAACTCTGAAAGCTGTAGAACTCTGCCCTTCTGATGCCTGATCTGTTGTACTTTGTAAATGCACTATTTGTACATCGCTTTGCATAGAAGTGTCTGCTAAATGAATCCAATGGATAAATGAACCAGACCATTTATTTTGTATTCAAATGTTTTGTCTGCTTCTCTCTGGGAACACCTTTAGCAGACTGAAGAGTCAGAATGGTACAATATTGTTTTCTGGCAGAGAGATGATAACTTAAACATGATTAGTTTACATACAATTAAACATATTATGAATTGTCTCATGTTTGTTTTTAATATACACTCAGTGAAACAACATAACCTAAAATATGATATTGCTACAAACTTATTATTCTATAGAATGTTCTTAATTACTTAAATAACTTAGTAATTTTCTATACATTTGCTTACTGTTTATGATACAGATTCAATTTTCTTCTCCAGAGCTGAAACATAAAAAGATTTATTTCCTCTTAGTTGTAAATCTCCTCCTGCTCCAGTCAAGTTCAGCCAGGCATAAGAAGGCCCTTTCTCCATACAGTACCCTGAATTACAGCCACAAAGCCCAATCAGTAGCCATCTGCTTGGCTCTGAACAGGGCCTATGGTGGTAGGCAAGGGGTCTGGCCAGGACAGGACGAGCCCCCCCTCTTGTCATTGTTTTAAAGGGGGGGGGGCTCGTCCCCCCCCTAAATGCTTGTGTTTTAAGATCACCGTCTGGCTCCTCTGTGTTCACAAACACACACAGACACACAGACACACACACACACAGACACACAGAGACACCGTTTGTGCACATGCTCACAAAGAGCATGTGCACAAACTGAAAATTGCACGCACACAGGCACTCTTTTGCTCTCTTTTTGTCCTGTCACATAAGGACCTCTGCATGAAGGCTAATTGTTCCATGTGAGGTCCATTTTGTCAAGTTGCAAGTACCATGTTATGGCAACAATATCAACAGCAACATTTATTTATGTATAAATTAACAAAATGTTGAAGAAAAATCCAAATTGATTCATGTAATATTTAATTTTTGAAAATACTATATTATTAAAATGTGTTGTCATTTAATGCCATGCTATTGTCTTCCATACATTTTTTTTTCCTTTTTTTCCTGTCCTGTCAATAATGTGTATGGTCTATTACTGGTGTTGAATTCAATGTCCACTTACAATTACACAAAATTGACCATTAGTGTTGTACTCTGTGTTGTATAGATTGTCATCTGAGATTAAGGGAAAGCGTCCTATCCTGTCATAATTACAATAGGGATTAGTCCACAGTGGAGAGGCATGGTCTACTTTTAAATCCACAACTGGTTTGATTACTGTTTACAAGTGGCTTAGCGTGTCTACTATGGAGATGAACATGTTGAGTTACATAAACATACTATGGATAGGAGGTAGAACAGCTGGAGACCTGCAGGCCAACCTTTCTAATTTCCTCTGGCAGGTCTACAGCCCAATATAACATACTGTCACCAATGGAAGCAGATACATTAATATTACTAACAATACTTGGACAGTTCCGTACAATTTTGTACACCAACTCTTACCCAGTTAACAAACCTCCTTTATTAATGTATTTTAGTGTATTTTAGTGTATTAATGTATTTTAGTGTATTGATGTTGTCGGGGAAAGAATAAGCTAAGTTTTTAACCAATATCAAAATGTAAAACAGCACGGAAACGGCAGCAAAGTATAATGCAAAGTGTTTATTCGAATCTAACACAAAGGATTGATTCCAACAAACGTGAGTAGACCCCGGAGTCTGACTGGAATTTTTCTCCGGACATTTGCTTATATATTTACTCTCCATTATTTTGTGATATTTTGTCATTGGTACATTATAATTGGTCACAGATGCATTTATGTATTCACACCCGGTTGGTCAATTGTCACAGAATTTACATTGCCAGTACTTTTCCTCTATCTTCCCCTTCCAGGGCCCTCGTGAGGCCTTGCGGCCCAGCTGCACAGGGATACTGAGTTTAAGGACATAAATCTGTCCCATGATGTCTGGCGCTTGTAGTTCTCAATATCTGGGCTTTGTAGTCCTTCATGGGAAAGGCCTACACACATACTTCTCTCTCTTGCACTCAAACTCTATCTATCTGGACTTCCACATTTTGGCCTTTATATCTTCTACGTTTTAGTAGTAATACTAATCAGTCAACAGCTTTGCATCTGGTTTTCAGTAATATAGCATATAAAAGTAATAAAGGTGATTAAGAGGTTAATTTTCAATCATATAATCCATAATCATTTCTCCATCTTCATAATTACTGCAGTGTGATGTTTTTTCCACAACAATGTATTTGTGTATTAATGTATTTTAGTGGTACTGTCAGCCACTGTGTCAGGCAGTGACAATAGTAGAGGATGGTAAAATGAAGGATAGTCCAGACATCAGCAGGGGGCCGCATGTGTCACTGTGGACAGGTTCACTGTCCGAAGGGTTGTAAACATTCAAGCATTTTTCCAATAAAGGGAGAGGAAAGAGACTGTAGCTCTTGAGTAATGCTGTGTGTATGTGTGTGTCGTGGGGGGTATGTATGTGTGTCGTGGGAGGGGTGTGGTTATGTATGTGTGTGTCGTAGCATAACAGATATTTAGATTTAGTCCCAAATGTTTTTGCTTTCAGACACATGCGCAAACAATAAAACAATTGAATAATATAATGCTATGCAGACAAACAGATACATAAATAAAGTTAATAATCCAATATTATTTGATTTACAAGGGCAAAAGTGTTTTCCCATGTTCCCATGTTAAACCCTTATGAGGCTTTCTGGAAGACTGACAGGGAGAGAGAGAGGGAGAGAGGGAGGGGGAGAGAGAGGGGAGGGAGAGAGGGAATGGAGGGGGATAGAGAAGGAATGGAGGGGGAAGGGGAGAGAGAGGAGAGGGAGAAGGAGAGAAGAGGGGAGAGAGGGGGAGAGAGAGAAGAGGGGAGAGAGGGGGAGAGAGAGAGAAGAGGGTAGTGATAGAGAAGCTACAGTATCTATAACCTGGAGCCTCCCTCTGCCTTCTGCTTGTCGAGTAACATCACAAGGTGATCTTTCCCAGGTTTATAGTTGCTAATTCCTCCAGTGCACTTCAAATTAATTTACACCTTCACACATAGGCATCAAACGAGTCTTCTGGAGTGCAACAAAAAAATAAATAAATTGGGTATTGTCGCAGAGAAAAAAATGGAGGACTAAATTAATAATGAGCCACTTTTATACAGGATCCAGCGATTATACAAATGGAAGAAACAGCCAAAAAATATTCTGTATGGCATATGGCACTTCAGCTGCCATATGTGCCAGTTTTCACAAAAATTGGCACAGAGGCACTCGCTGGTCAGTTCTGACTGCCAAAAACACAGCAAGGCCTGTGTACAGGCACATAGAGGAGAGAAAAAGGGGGGGAAAGCATCAATGGTTTGGCTACAGTGGTGCTCCCCTCTCCCCAGCTCCTGGTGCTCCTGGTGCTCCCCTCTCCCCAGCTCCTGGTGCTCCCCTCTCCCCAGCTCCTGGTGCTCCTGGTGCTCCCCTCTCCCCAGCTCCTGGTGCTCCCCTCTCCCCAGCTCCTGGTGCTCCTGGTGCTCCCCAGCTCCTGGTGCTCCTGGTGCTCCCCTCTCCCCAGCTCATGGTGCTCCCCTCTCCCCAGCTCCTGGTGCTCCCCTCTCCCCAGCTCCTGGTGCTCCTGGTGCTCCCCTCTCCCCAGCTCCTGGTGCTCCCCAGCTCCTGGTGCTCCTGGTGCTCCCCTCTCCCCAGCTCCTGGTGCTCCCCT
This sequence comes from Osmerus eperlanus, assembly GCF_963692335.1. Taxonomy (NCBI): domain Eukaryota; kingdom Metazoa; phylum Chordata; class Actinopteri; order Osmeriformes; family Osmeridae; genus Osmerus; species Osmerus eperlanus. Next base: position 10,574,142 of record NC_085042.1, on the reverse strand, counting down.
CTCCCCAGCTCCTGGTGCTCCCCTCTCCCCAGCTCCTGGTGCTCCCCTCTCCCCAGCTCCTGGTGCTCCCCTCTCCCCAGCTCCTGGTGCTCCTGGTGCTCCCCAGCTCCTGGTGCTCCCCTCTCCCCAGCTCCTGGTGCTCCTGGTGCTCCCCAGCTCCTGGTGCTCCCCTCTCCCCAGCTCCTGGTGCTCCCCTCTCCCCAGCTCCTGGTGCTCCTGGTGCTCCCCTCTCCCCAGCTCCTGGTGCTCCCCAGCTCCTGGTGCTCCTGGTGCTCCCCTCTCCCCAGCTCCTGGTGCTCCCCTCTCCCCAGCTCCTGGTGCTCCCCTCTCCCCAGCTCCTGGTGCTCCTGGTGCTCCCCAGCTCCTGGTGCTCCCCTCTCCCCAGCTCCTGGTGCTCCCCTCTCCCCAGCTCCTGGTGCTCCTGGTGCTCCCCAGCTCCTGGTGCTCCTGGTGCTCCCCTCTCCCCAGCTCCTGGTGCTCCTCCCGAGCAGACTACCCAAAGAGTATAACCTGCTCACATGCATCAAATGCCATTTTCAGGCACTGCATTGGTATCTTGGTATAGATACCAATACAAAGCAGGATTCATGTCCCTCTGACAGCTTCCTTCCCTCTCATCACCCCCCCCCCCCCCAAGACGATCTGCCAAACATGCTCAAGGTACAGGCCTGTGTTGACCCAGCATGGCAAGACTTAATGTTCCAGGTTCCTCTGCCCTCAGGGCAACCCCCCTCCCATGCCCCCACTGCCCCCCTGACACACACACATTGGGGAGAAGGACGGGCGTCTGACGGCAGCCCTGGTGATGCAAGTTTCCTTCAGACTTTCCTGCCTTCCTTTAGACCCCGGAATATTCTTCCTAACTGTATACGTCAATAATACAGTACAGCACAACAAAAAGTATGAATATAAAATATTTTTGTAGTCATTTAGAAAACATAATTTTTTTTCACTACTTTTATCACCACAAACTACAATCTGTATTTTGTCTAAGAAAACATAACAAAGCATCATCTTTTCCAACTCCATTGAATAAACACTGATCTATTACCAAAGGAGTTCAACAGGCCTGTGCATTTTAGCCTTTGTTTTAATTTAGAACAAGTATTTGATGTGGGGAGGGATGGAAGGGGCATAAAGACACAGAAAGGGGGTTGGAAATGACAGGAGTTGTTGAATGCCTTGAGGAGGGGCTGTCAGTGCTGAGACTCACCTGAGACCCAGGCGGCCCAGGATGGACAAGCGACGGTGTAGGAAACAGCAAATCAAAGTGTGCGTGTGTGTTGCAGACGAGGGGGGTCTTTTTAAGCAGGCAGTGGGACACAGCTGTAGAGCGGGGGGCATTCGAGGATGTGTGTGTGTGGCTTGGCTGTAGAGCGGGGGGCATTCGAGGATGGGTGTGTGTGTGGCACATGAGGGGGTGTGTGTGGCTTGGCACATAATCCCAGCTCTGGGAGGCCCCTGCACTCCAAAAGTGCATCAAAGTTTCATCTAAAAAAGACTGAGACACAGAGACCTCCACAACAAAGGCTCACAGTCGTGGAAACAATGCCAGTAGTCTGATGATAAATACATTGTTTGGAAACTATCAGGAGGCATCCAAGTTCAAAAGTAAAAATAAAGACTATGAGGTTATTCTAAAAACAGAGGCCACTGATTTATTTTGACAGTGACATGTTAGTAGTAAAAAGATGTCTGAACTTTACTCATTGGTACTCTGGCAAGGAACATGGCTAGTTACAATTCTACCAAATGCATCCATTTCTATCGGATTGCAGGCCTGCTGTGTTGGGCCTAATGAAAACACAAAACCTTCACAGTATGGGGGTGGGTTAGGGTTCATGACTATAGGAAGTTCCGCACCTCTCTGATGAGGAAACATGGCCATGGGAGGTGTAGGAGAGAAAGGTTGAAACTCATACAAAATCATTATTTAACTTAAGGCCATTTTCTACTTTGTAAGTACAATGTTCAGATTTAGTTGACTTAAAAAGATTAAATTAAGTCCACAAATCAATGTATAAATACTATAGGGTTAGTTGGATTTAGATGGACCGTTACACCAATATTTCTAAAGCCACATATATTATCCTATTCCAAACATTGAATGTGCTGTAAACAAAGTTATTTGAATAGAGTGATCTGTTTTCAATGACAAATGTATACAATTTTCACCTATTGAAAATATTGACTGCTGAGTTATGGGTTGTCACCATGTTGGGCCTTTTTAAGTTCATGGCACAGCAGGCAACTCAACAGACGCCCCCCCACACTAACCCTAACCGCCGCCAGTCACTGTGCATCAGCTAGCTTCTCGGCCTGAGTCTTTATGTAAGTCTAATTGCTTTGAGGCTTCCTTTATTTCAAAATATTTCAGATGTTGTCTTAAAGGAGCGTTTAGATGGAAGTCTGATGACCCTGCAGAGCCCGGGGGTATCATTCTCCAGGCATGCTGAGGGGTCATGCTCTGTGGCCATCAACCTCGTTATCGTCACGTTAGGGAATCAGCAGACGTCATCTCATGCTCTTTAAGCAGGATTTCACAGCAGATTTACCTCATGACAGCCCCCCTCACCTCCCCTTCCTCCCAAGGAGCATGGGTGGAGCCCGATTCCCACTGACTCCCTCTTTTACATTTACATTTAGTCATTTAGCAGACACGCTTATCCAGAGCGACTTACAGTAAGTACAGGGACATTCCCCCCGAGGCAAGTAGGGTGAAGTGCCTTGCCCAAGGACACAACGTCATTTTGCACGGCCAGGAATCGAACTGGCAACCTTCAGATTACTAGCCCGACTCCCTCACCGCTCAGCCACCTGACTCCTCTTTTGTTTTAGTATTTAGCTGCAACTTGGGAGCACAGCCACCCTCCTGTTTTTGTCTCATGTGGTTTTGGAGGAGGCTGCAATAATGAAAGCCTTTTGGGGGGGAGGAATCTGCAACGTGTTACCACAAAGCAAGCCAGAAGTGATGGCGGGACCCTGCCTGACTTTTAATCACTCCCATATACTTGGCCTCAAGGAGAAAGCAGGGGGGTGGCGGGTGATCAGTTTTTTTCTGCACAGCAAGGATGCCAGTTGAGAAGGAAGACAATTCTGCAATGAACAACAAATGTTCCGTTGTCAATATGAGTAACTCACTGAAAGGTTTCCCAGAGGTACTGTCCTCAGTTAGACTGTCAACTTTGGGTGGAAGAAGCGGGTACAGATACTCCTCATAGTTGAATGGCACATCTTATTAGCTTAACACAGGTTGAGGCCCAGCCACTGCAGCTCAATGTCCAGCTAAATATTGCAGAGATTGGCCACAGTTTACTGGTATCGTCAGTGTAGTCAGTTAAATCCCTGACCTGTGGACCGCACATCCGCAGTGCTCATTACTGTCACAGCCCTTTAAGATTGTATTACTGACCCTTTGAAAAGTATTCGATGGAAGCGAAGGGTCCAGAGCAATAGCCAGGAGGGGTTTGAGAAGACATGTCCCATCATCCATCCAAACCGCTTCTGTCATGTCATCCTAGACTCAGTAATCACATTAAAAGTTCATAAAGACCGTCTCCCTACTTGAAGCGACCACTAAGAAGATGTTGGACAAGCAGTCCAGGGCATGTTAGGGGCTAGAGCGTTGACTAGAACTCATCGAAAGATTTCAGTACCAAAAAGGTTTAATGATAGGCAAGCGATTGTAGTCTTCCTTCCAACAAAGTACTTGACCCATACAGGAACAGAAAGGTTGACTGAGACACAAGTAAATATCTTTTTTTGCTTGTAAAGTTCTCACTCAGACCACAACTTTTTAATGGTTATTGGGTGTGATATGATCCAGTTTCCAATATTTTATAAATGTAGGAATATATAGCCCACTGTGAGGTAAACCTTAACTTCTATTTAAAAAGCAAATTGGGAAAGGCCAGAAGAGTGAAATACAAGGTTGCAATAGGCCCAAGAGCTCTGTGAGACACAGGCCTGTTATAACAGGAATGCAAACCTCTCCAAAACAAACACAAGGTTACAAAAACTGAACTTGGATCCATCTTTTGATTTCCCCACTCCAGAACATGTGCTGTAAACAAATTAAATAACTTTCAGGAAGAAAATGCTCTTGTTCCTCTAAATTATAGGCATAAGTACGAGTATAGTATCAACTTCTATATCAAGTATCTATTGATTTCCTAATGCCTGGCCTAAATATTATAATATATTATTGCAGTTCGGGTGGTTTTTGTTTACTGATATAGTCAAAACATCAACATATTGTCTGTATTTCCTATATCTCCAGTTGGATCCAAACTCCTCAACCCTAGAACCATAATCGTGTCATTAAAGAGACAACATATTCACCTAACCCAAACTCCTACTGTAGGAAAGTTGCACAAGATTTTGTTCCCCTCCTCCCCTCTGCTCTTACCTCAGGCAAGGCGAAGCCCTACATGCCCTCGTCGCTAACGTACCATGACACAGCACCATTTCCCCTCGCTGCCCGAGTCTTTGCTCTGAAAACCCGAGCAGTAAAGGCGAGGGAGAGTAAAGCTGATGGGGACGCAGCGGTCGGTGGCGTAGAAGCTTGGGCGCTGTCTTGGTACTGAAAATGGCAGCTGTCAAAAGATGTGAGGAAGCCCCAGATATTGCAGGCCGTCAGACTAGATGTGGGGCGGCAAGCTTGTCAGAGTGAGGAGGTATGCTGGCGTGTGAACTCGTGTGTGACTGCTTAGGTGCATCCATTAAAAAAGGGAAACGTTTATTTATTTATTTTTATTGTGCCGTATTTAACCCCAGGGCACCGATGAAAAGTCACAATGCAGGGGTGTGGAAGGCCACTCAAGAAGCATTATCTATGAAATAGGGCTAGATACGAGTTATGGATGGTTACCTATCTTATCTATGGACCATGGTTAGGGTTAGATATTTAGGGTTAGTTAACTATAATCTATGACTATAACTGTAATCTATGAAGCACTAATTTGCCCAGCACTCCTCCTGGAGAAATACCACCGTCATGTACAGTAGATTTTAAATATCAGTAGGCTGCTGTATGTGTGCCAAGCATGCAGTTTTGGGCTGCTGGATACAGTAAAAATGTGAAATGTGCAACAAATTCATAATGGAGACAAATACACTTGATGGATATTATGATACTACAATATTGAAAGGCACAACGCATTTCTAATGAGCACTGTGAATGTAGCCCAGTGGATTCCCTCCGGTGAAATTCAGATTTGTTTCAGTTATAGAGGATACCCCTTTTCAAGATAATTGAACACGCAAACATGTGCCCTGGTAGCAGTGTGTGTTTGATGTTGTGTTTGATATGTATGATAGAAAGCTTACATGTGACCAGAAGTGGCATTTGATACTCTGATCCGCAGAGCATGCATTCTTTAGCTATTTACACATGAATGTTGCATTGGCCTTCTATATAGCGAACACTGCTATAACCCTGACAGAGGCCAGAGCACATCCAACACCTGTCCCTTGGGTTGCCTTGTTTGGAAGTAACCCCCCAAATGAGAGTTGGCCATGTTCCACTAAGTTTCAAATACAAATAAATAAAGTGGAAGCTCAAAAAATCAAAGACAGGCTGAAAAAAGAAATAAACATGCTCACAATGAACGCCAAACCCAACGATGGCCATTGCTCTCTAGAAGTGCCCCAGGCTGTCTGAACCCAGGGTGGGAGGACACGGAGGATAGGAATGTGGGTTGTATTGGACACAATGGTGGTTAGTAGATTTTTCATCAAGCATGGACTTTCTTCTTTGAAAGTGTCTTTCCCTCAAGGGATGGGGCTCTGCACAACAATCATCAAACTGTGAAGTAATGCTTCTCTCCTATCAGCTCTAGCCAAAGCCCGGTGCTTGGAAGGATGGAATCTGAAGCAACAGTCATTTGAACTTACTTCTAGTTTGATTTAACTTCAGCTGGCGAGTCGTAATAGTTGAGCTGTTGTTTCCCACCCCACACAACATCATTCTCTTATCCCATCTACCCATCACCCTACTGTGTGTGTCTGTGGGTATGTGTGTTTGCAAACATGTGAAAGAGAATACGTAAGCTCCTGGTACTAGGAGCTAGTACTAATACTATGCATTAGGCGAGTGTGTACAGTTCTCTGGAATATAAATAACCTGATCATCTCATATGTGAAGTCATGTGTACACTTTGTTTTATGTTTGTGAATTTATATAACATAAAAAATGGATGTGTGTATAAACATTTCCAGGTGTGTGTGTGTGTGGGTTTGAGAGATGAAGCAAGCATGCATTACGAGGTTGGAGTGTGTGTGACGGTATTTGCCGCAGAGCTGGTGTTTACACACTCAGGCCCATCAGTCTCTCTGGGGCCTCGGAGACATTTCATCAAAGGGGAAAAAACAAAGCTGGTCGGAGCACAACATTGACACTAATCTACACAGCTCAGGACAGGAAGTTGAGAAAACAATCAGGAGGAGCAGGTGCCATTTGACGGACAAAGCTGCCAGCGTGATAGTGCCTGTCAGGCAAGTAAATAGAAAGAAAAAACAAGTGCCAGAGATGTAAGATGAGAGAGACAGGCAGACAGAGAGAGAGAGGAACACAAGAGAGAGACAGCTCTTGACACATTCAGAAGGCTACTTATCACTTTTGCAGGTCTCAAAGTGGGGACACTAAAACTTGATTCTGTTTCTATTGCGTCACTGAAGACAAAAAACCAACACTACCTTTAGTGCAGAAACTTTAACGGGTGAGAAGGACCGTGCTAAATTAGACTTAACAAGCTACAAGCGGTAGACTACATGTTAAAAGTACAGTAGCTAAATAAGGCTTAACAAGCGACAGTCTACATATCAAAGTACAGTACAGTGTTGGATTAGGGTTCATGTACAATACTTGATGTAGGCTTGACTCCTTGTTTGCCTGTTTGGGTGAACAACCAAACTGATGCTAATCCTCCTCTACCGCACTGTGTTGTGTGTGTGAGGGTGCCACTACACCTGCCACACACCAATCAAACACAACTGTCCACTTTGATTTTCACAAAAAAACATGTGCGTTTGCATGTGTTTGCGAGTGTGTGTATTGAAAGAGGAAATGATTGTACTGTAGGACAAAACATTGTGAGTGCATGATGTGTTGGTGGGTAGACTGTTCATGTGCCAAATGAAAGATATGACAAAGAATTTACAATGGAGAACGTACAGAAGAACAAATACTTTTATCAGTTTGGAAGTTTTAACTTCATTTAACCTTAATTTAATTCCAACATTGAAAAAAGTAGGTATTTACAGAGACTGTGCGTTACTGCACTTCAGCCTGTCACTTGGGATCACATGCAAACCGGCATGATTGAGACTGTTGCATATTCACTGACATTAATCTGTTCTGCTAACTGACGTTTCCCTACATTACGATGAACCCGACACTCGCACGCTCTTCATCCAATGATACTCCAAAATCCTGACATCTCAGCAGTGCTTAAATGAAGGAAGTTAAAAAGGTATGACTTCATTACCTGCTTTGGGCCTGCTTGCTTCTGAAAGAGGATTAATCCCGACTTCCCTTTAATCCAATTAAACATCAGAGTGGAGGTTGTGTCCATGTGAAACATGTTTCCAGGGGGCTAACTGAAAAGAAGCCTCAAGACAGATTAATTAGGAGATCCTTAATTCTTAATCACCAAGCTCTGCTGTCAGTGATGGGGATTGTGAGGTCATCTCCATCCTGCTCCTAATCTGATATGTGACTCACCCACATATCAAAAAAAGAGAATTCATAATTAAAAAGCAAGGAAAAAAGTTTATATATATTGAAGCAACCCAGGGGACTTGAAAGCCAGATTCACAATAAAATAGGAGGCTCAGAGACATTTAGCTGTAACAAACTGTCCTTTAATAACTGGTGTCAGGGTAAGGGTAGTGGGACAAACTTTAATTTAGGATTCTTCCCGTCCAGGGTTTGTCAGCCTTTAAGCGGTGTGGTCCTGTGGGGGGGGAAGAGCAGAGGTCAGTCCTTTTTCCACCCAATCTCTTTGCGGAAAAAAACATTCCTCCAGGGTTGTCTCTCTGCTCCTTTGTTCCTCTTCCTCCTGCGGCCTCGGGCTGGCTCCCTAAAGGTCTTCCCCTGATAACCTGATGGGCTGCAGGTGTGACCAGTGCCATGTGTCAAGTGGCTGTAGCACTTGAACAGGCAGATACTCCCTCTATCACCTCCCCTAATCTAAGCCTATGGACCCACCCTCTGTGCCGGATTAGCTGGTCTGTTTCCCCTGGTTTGCTACTTTAAAGGTAGTACAAGTAACCAGAGTAAGTTTCATGTATGTGGCACCTTCCTAGTCAGAGTTAGCAGGGAAAGTTGCATTTCTTGGCAAGACACTACAGCCCTGCCCTTAAATGCAGGCCAGTGTGACAGGTTAGGTGAGGGTCTACCTTTAAACACACACACATGGAAACACTGCTACCTTTAGACACACACACACACACAAACACTGCTACCTTTAGAGACACACACATGCAAACACTGCTACCTTTTAACACATGGCCACCCCAAGTCCTGATAGATAGATACTGCTGATATCTGGACAAGACACTCAATTTCAACTTAGGATGCCACTCGTGACAAACAATGCTTTCTCAAAGGCGTAAAAACAAGCTAAAATAACAGTTATTACGGTAATTATGAATTATAGACGCAATTAGAGGCCGATGAATCACTGTTATTGTGACTAATATTTCTTTGGTCCTCTTCCTTGAGGCTTCTTGATTTTCTTCTCTCCAATTATTGATAATGAGGCTTTGTTCCTTTCTGCTGTAACAATGCTGCCATGAACACTTGCAATGTTTCAACTTCAAGGTCAACTATCTAACCCTAATCAGCATGTCTCTCCATAACTATCTAACCCTAATCAGCACGTCTCTCCATAACACCGGAGCTGGCGGGGTCCGAGAGGACCAGTGTGTGAGAAAGACAGAGACGGTCTCCGGCACAAGTATCACGGGCCGATTACGTAAAGTGTGAGTTTGTTGCCTCACGTACAGCCGGAGTAGCCCTGTCCCGAGGAGGAGACCTTGAGGAATTCTCATTGTCTGTGTCTCAGCCCTCTGACTCTCAGGGATTGTCACAGTGGCCTTTGTAGTCTTACCCCTTTGTAGTGTTACCTCATTGTAGTGTTACCCCTTTGTAGTGTTACCCCTTTGTAGTGTTACCCCTTTGTAGTGTTACCCCTTTGTAGTGTTACCCCTTTGTAGTGTTACCCCTTTGTAGTAGCGTCTCTGATGGGGGATTTGTGGGTTTCAGAGTAGGCAAGTTGTTGCTCCCAAACATGGCATCCTTGGCATCTCCCAAAATGTAATTCCCTCCATGACATACCATATAGGTGAGTCAAACTGTGTATGAGACAACATTGTTCCTCATTATTTGGTCCAGTTCCTTCTTTGTAATACATTGTTGTCAATAGAACAATGTTTACTTTTTTTACTCGGTATTTAGTCATGGATATCTCTTATGAACAGTTCAATGCATTTCACAATTATTTGTATAGTTTTAACTGTCACATTTGATTTTGTCTTCAACTTTAAAAATCCATGACAGATCAATTCACTGTTATTTTTATATCCCCCAGCAACTACAAACATTTTCAATGCATACTTGTTGTTGATGCTCAGAATGCTTTGTAGCAAGATCTACCATGTATGGAAGCCAAACTGGCGTGTAAATAAATTAACATTCTCCCAACCCATTAATTAAAATATAATTCAACTTTGATTCACCAGATAATTATACCCATGCATTCCTGTTCTTTGGAATTTTCCAATTTGCTGGGGTGCGTTATTTGTAATTACTTTTGCTATTATGAATTTTCATCGCTTTGCACAGTTACAAAACAAAAGGAAATAAATGTTGTTCTTTTGTCACATAGGAGATGTTTGTGTTTATGGTTACCGCAATCTCTTTCAACATCATATATGCTGTTTTTACACAGATCTGTATTTACACAGATTCATACATGTATTTATTGTGATTATTGGTATATTAAAAAGGACCATGGGATGGAAAAACATTGGTAGGAAAGATACAATACCGATATTGTTTTGGCTTTGAGTACATGTTTCCCTGCTCCATCAAACCTGATTCAAATGAAAGGTTGTTATCATGCTTCTGCAAAGCTAATGATCCAAGCAGATCTAGAAGGCCAGAGGGCCTGAGGACCAGGGTTGAAGACCACTGCTGTAGAGCATATGGTGCAAAGGATGGACAGTTTTTCATTTTCATTTTATGGTGAACACACATTTCTTTAATTTTATTCATTTAGCAGATGCTATCTAAATCCAAACAGTGCATATAGAAAGGACAGTAGAAGATTAAGGATCAGTGCATATCTACAGTATTTCGTGGTCAGTCAAGAACAGTCTTTTTTTTAATAGCCACATTGCAAAGCAACCACATTTAGGTTATTATTGATGATTGTTTCCTTTCTTTTTAAAATCAGTGATAAATAGAGCTAGGTAGAGTAAACTATCTGAATGACGTGCAGGGCGTGTATAACGGTTGACATAGGAGGCTGTTGTGGTTTCAGTAGCCGAACAGTTTGTTTCACTCCATTAAACTATGCAACAATATTACTGCTGCATCAAAATTGTAGGGAAATATGAGAAAAGAAACAAAAATTACGATCTAAAAGAGTACATGAAGTCTGTGTATATAACAGTTAGCGGTGTGAATAACGTTTAACTACACCGCGGAAATATGATGCAGCTGTTTGATGCGCGGCCTCAGGACACACATCTGGCTCAAATTTCACGCATGCGCGTATTTAATAACGTTTACTTGGGGTGTGTTGTGTGAAAAATACTTTTGGAATATTTTATAATATCACTTCCATGATTAGGACGCGTAGAGCAGGGTTTTGCCAACATCATAGCGGTAGTCAGTAAAAAAAACATGAAGAAATCTTGTCGTTGACGTCAGCTTGGGGGTTTTCTATATTTTGCAAGAAGCACGGTTACTTAGTTTGAGTGGATCTCTGGCATGTTGTTCCTAACCAGGAAAGTTGAGGTCTGTCTTGATTGTCTACTAGTCGAGATCGTCGAGGGACTGTTGGACGTTTATCGGGCTGTATGATATCGCATGAAAAGTTAAGCTTATATCGAGCCAAAATGTTTCAACAGCTGTCCACCTCGACAACGAAGAAGAATCGTTTTTACTTGAACACTCACTGGACTTCAGCAACAGCAGTTATAATTCTACTTACTTTGTTTGCATCGTCTTGTCATGCAGAGGAAGCCTCATGTCACGGAGCGTATGATTTATACTTTGTTTTAGACAGGTAAGTCGCTATATACGTAGTTACTGATGTATTCTCAAAAAAAAAAATTGTGTACTGTAACGAATGCCACTACAACGGGACAAATGATGAGCTGTGGATACGGTTGTGTCCGTTGAGCTATCGCAGCAGTCAGATAGTTAACGTGATTTGGCGTTGCTGGCACAGCCAATGATTGAATTAGGTTAAATGCGATGGTCCTGCACCACTGAAATGGCTGAAATGACTGTCACGCGGAAGTTCAACTCAGGGTAAAATGGTGATGTTGGCAGACACAAAGCTACATAGTGTCTCTAAATGCACTCGGAATAACACTAGAATGATTATTTATCTTCATTAACGACACAAGCAGTCTGCAGTCATGCCTGGTCCATGACAGCATGATTTGGATAAACCATGATACTTTTGGGTGGCACAAAGAGCCTGGATTGATCAGAAACAGAAACAGCTTCATTTGCCAAGTAAGTTTGCAAGCACAAACAAGGAATTTACTATAGGGTATATCTAACTCCAATTGATTCATACCCACTTTGCACCCTAATGGCAGTCAAAGTGACCAATATGAACATAGTGTGTAAAATGTGCCCTTGAAATGACAGAGGTAATTAAACTAATAATTACAATTCAATGTATGTGTAGAGAACATAAAACAGGAGTTAGACCATTAGGACTCCCATCTTTCACACAGCCCCTCCTCCCTCAAGGTCAATGTCTTTATCAATGACTAGAGAGTAGAACTCTGCTGAGAGGGAGGCCCACTGCCTATCCACCCTAACACTAGCTGACCTAGCTAACACTAGCTGACCTAGCTAACACTAGCTGACCTAGCTAACACCAGCTGACCTAGCTAACACTAGCTGAACTGACCTAGCTAACACTAGCTGACCTAGCTAACACTAGCTGAACTGACCTAGCTAACACTAGCTGACCTAGCTAACACTAGCTGAACTGACCTAGCTAACACTAGCTGAGCTGACCTAGCTAAAACTAGCTGAACTGACCTAGCTAACACTAGCTGAGCTGACCTAGCTAACACTAGCTGAGCTGACCTAGCTAACACTAGCTGAGCTGACCTAGCTAACACTAGCTGAACTGACCTAGCTAACACTAGCTGAGCTGACCTAGCTAACACTAGCTGAGCTGACCTAGCTAACACTAGGGGGGTCAGATGGCTGAGCGGTTAGGGAGTCGGGCTATTAATCAGAAGGTTGTTGGTTCGATTCCTGGCCGTGCCAAATGATGTTGTGTCCTTGGGCAAGGCACTTCACCCTACTTGTCTTGGGGGAATGTCCCTGTACTTACTGTAAGTCGCTCTGGATAAGAGCGTCTGCTAAATGTAAATGTAATGTAACACTAGCTGAGCTGACCTAGCTAACACTAGCTGAACTGACCTAGCTAATACTAGCTGAGCTGACCGAATAACACTGTTGTAGCTCAGATGAACAAATAGTCTTACTGAGTTTGGTTATAGGCTACTCAACCTTTAATTGATCACTAGCCTATGGTGCCCGGGCCGGTGCCCGGGCTTGGGCTAACCTGCTACTCTGCATAACCTTAACCTGGATGTCACACTACCCTGAGTACCTGAGCGGGCCTTACACTCCGACCAGTAAATCAAGCTGGGGCTTTGGTTTTTACCTGAGAACTATGCATCGCCAGAGTGAATACTAACAGAGAAACACTGTATTAGGTTATCAAACAAGCCGTACTGATCAACTTTCATTTCAGTGGCCAGCAACACTAACATTTGATTTTAAACAATCAAAGATACTCTATCTGGGCAGGGTCATAGTATTTACAGAACCAGCATTCAAACCCATACAGGCTGGAATAACATACTTTGTCAGTTGTGCCAACACTATCTCTGCCATCATCGAGTAATTGTATAATTTAGTTTGGGGTGGAGGGCTTCACTCTAGGCAGGAAATATTGACACTCAACAGCTTCAGAAAAATGGTTTCCAAGTTTGGGGAAAAGGATAAGAAAGAGCATTTGCCACCAAGCATGTTGGCTTCCTGTTTATGTATGAGGTGAAAAATAAAATATCACTTAGGTAATTTTCAGATTCACCATTAACTATCTTACACCTATCTAGACTCACTCAACATCCTTTGTTGGGTGAGTTAAATTAATGTCTATTTTTAGAGGATTGCTAACATTTTAAATCACTGTACATTTATTACCACAAATGATCCAACAAATGACTTTGATTCCTGTTAATCTGAGACTTTTGGCTAGATTTGTGGTTTATATTTTATAGGTTGTGGATTGGTCTAGTACAAAGTACTGTTTTCCTCCTGTTAGACTACTTCCATAACACAAACTGTAACTGTGTCATAAAAGTTAAGCTCCCTTAACTTTTAACTCCCTATCCCTCCTGACCCCTAAACCCAACTCATGGAGGGTTCTTCAAAGCCAGTGTGGTTAGCTTTGATCCCATTGCAGAACGCTGGTCTAACATTTATCTGACTCATTCAGTCCTGGATTAACAGGACACTTCAGACTTAACCACAGGAGATACTAATTCAGCACAGCAAGTCAGCATGATGACTACAGCGCCTCTGTTGCAGGTCTGGAAGTGTGGCGAATGACTGGGGAGAAATATACGCCTTTGTGAAGAATCTTACTGACCGGTTTGTGAGGTGAGTATGTTGTCATGACCACAAGAATGGTCCAAGGACATACCGGGCCTTTTATACCAGTGACATTCACAACCAGTGTTCAGTGACATTCAATCAACTCCTCCACCAGTTGGATGATATTTAGTGCGCAGTTCCCACCATAAATTGTAGCGTAGTACACCTCCATGTGTCCAGCCCGCTTGCTATAAAGGAAAGTCAACTAGATTCACAGATTGAATTTTGAGCTTGCATAACGTTTGACTCAATGGTACGTGCCAGTACAGACGGTTAGCGACCCAGCCAGAATCAAGTGGTTTGTTGAAGAAAATAGCAAATGCACCAGGTGGGAGTGGGTGGCAGAGAAGGATCATCATTCTGGGCTGTGAGAATGGCCATTTGTACAGGGAGGGGGGGGTCCAGATCCACACATATCCCCCTTTCCACATAGAAGCTGAGAGGCAGAGAATGTACAGTAAGGAACACAGGAAGGCAAGGACAATCTGCTACACAATGTTTACCAGGAGCACTTCTGCTCTGCCATCAGGGGCGGCCTGCTGGACCGCTCTCTTCCTTCCCTACCGGATATTTCTTTGGCATAGCTGTCTCTTTGTGGTGAATCCAAGGCAAAAACTCAAGTTTTTCATCAGGATTGAAATGATTGAAAGCCCGAGCCTAATATGTCACAACAAACATACAGAAGTTCAACAATATACAGGAGAACTGAAATATGTACATACTGTATGGTCAACCGATTTGACTATTTAAATACGCACTATTTGTAGTTTACATAGCAGAATTAACACACAACTACATGTATAGTTTGACACACGTCTAGCTCTTGCATTTGTGAATTAAATGGATGGATTTCTTCTCAGAAGTTCCAACTCAAAATGTAGAAAGTCAGCTGTGCAGAAATGAAGTAACCTATATGCTGCAGCTGTCTTCTCGTTACCAAGGCCATGTGGCTTAAAGGTTGTGCTCCTGTAGGAGAGAATGGCAGTGAGGCCAGGTGTTGTGGAGGAGAAGCAGCGCCTGGCCTTATTTTCTGAAGCCTTCACACTATGAGGGCCACTCCAGGAAATACTGTGGTTTACTTAACTGTTAAGTAAAAGATAAATGATTTGCTTCACCGAGTTGAATTGTTGTCATGGTTATACCCTGCTAGTGTATAGAATGGTCCAGCCTAGATCTACAACTAGGGGAGGCAAGGGGAAGAACTAAGAAATCTGAGCAGAACATCAAGATAGCAGAAATGTGGTGTAATAGGTATAGCTTGTTGCGCAAACGTAATCGGCTGTTCACTGTACAGAAAAGGGTGTTTCTTTATTGGTTAGTACTCTAGTTAGTTAGATGGAAACAACAAGTAGGAACTCCACTAATGTTTTTGGAAAGAGAAACCTTTACAAAGTATAGACATTTCTAGGATGTGTATTACACCTAAGCTAGTTATTCTCACATAGCTGTGTTAACTAAATACAATTCCTACATTTGTAACTTGATAAATGTTTACAATGAGAGACAGTTGTCTGATGACACAGATAGTTGGCCAGTAGTGTTTTCTTGGGAACTAACACTATTGTGCACTAACTTATTCACACCCCCAGTCAGTGGCAGGTACAAATATACAGTATTTTGTAATAGGATGTATGAGTCATACCGATGACAACTTGTTTCCTGTCCATGTTTCAGCACCACTTCCTTTCTCCCCACCAGAAGGAAGTACAGACAGAAGGACAATGGTTTTTGTCTGAACTCATTTTATAATAAAGCATGATTAAAACAGTATTTTATTATTTATTTGTTAATTTAATTTGCCTCTGAGAGACATGTGTCTTTGATCAGTTTTTTTTAAACCAAATCCGTTGATCTTGAATGCCATGCTGAAATAACACCTCTATAGAGGATGATCTTGAATGCAATGCTGAAATCACACCTCTATGGAGGTTGAGTCAGGCGGCTGAGCGGTTAGGGAATCGGGCTAGTAATCTGAAGGTTGCCAGTTCGATTGCAACCTTGCCAGTTCGATTTCGTGCAAAATGACGTTGTGTCCTTGGATGTGTGGAATTGAATCAAGATACTGTTTTTTATATATATATATATACTTCCAGTAGGAGCCGGAATACTGTATCACACGTACTTTTCTCCTCCACATTTCAATTTGATAATCTGTTTTTACTCTCCAGCCCAAGTATGAGGGTGTCCTTCATTGTGTTCTCAGCACAAGCACAAGTCCTGCTACCTCTAACTGGAGATAGGTATGGTATGACAAAAGTACTGCTTAGCAGAATAGTAATAACTTATCTAACCGATGGAAATTAATGAGACATTCCATTGTTAAGATCTTGACATTCTGCCCTCTGAGGTGTCAGTGGATTCCTTTTTGTTTTTCTAGTTACAAAATCGAGGAGGGCCTGAGACGACTAAAGGATGTGAAGCCAGCAGGTGAAACGTTCATGCATGAGGGCATTAAAGAGGTATGGCCAGACGATACTACTTCAATATTCGTTTTTAATGTCTTTCTAGATGATATAGTGGTGACGACTCGCAAGCAAACTTTTAATGTCCTTATAAGTCATTTCCACGCATGAAAACAGCAGATCTAATGCACGCTTCTGTGCATGCGGTATCCACCAGATACTTAAGCGTGGTAACAAGAATGTTTCTCGTGCGCACCAGAAACTTTTGTTGTGCGCACCAGAAAGATTTTTTCTTCTCCATGTCCCTTTAGGGGCTTCGTAGTTGTAAAATGTAAGTAGACACATGAAAATTCCCAGAATGTTTGGGTGTTTGATATTAGTTTAAACAAAGGTTTGGAGGTGATATAGTAAAAAAAGGCCCAGCTGCAACCGATGCAAACACACCTCGCACTCGGCGCACACCTCGCACTCGGGGCACACCTCGCACTCGGGGCACACCTCGCACTCGGGGCACACCTCGCACTCGGGGCACACCTCGCACTCGGGGCACACCTCGCACTCGGCACACCTCGCACTCTCTCTAGTTGTCCAATTATCACTTTGCTTTCTTTCTTCTTTTCTGATATCTATCAGGCCTCTGAACAGATAAAAGCACAGACCCAAAAGTCCTCCAGCATCATTCTTGCTTTGACTGATGGGAAACTTGATGTCTACGTACATGAGCTCACAATAAAGGAGGTGAGGGTCAAATTCTTGATTCATCTAATGTTTAATGCTTTTTACTTTTGCATTAAATGCAGAACGTGTTTACACAAGAATAATGTTGGCTTTTTTTTCCTGCATTTAACACGTCTCTGCAGGCAGAGGAAGCACGTAAATATGGTGCGAGAGTTTACTGTGTTGGGATCAAGGACTTTGATGAGCAACAGGTATGAATAATACAGATGTTATTAAATAAAATGTACTGTAAATTGTGTGTGTACAGTATGATTGACCTTTGGCATCAGTGCATTCTTCTTTCAGTCATCTCTCCTTAGGGTCAATCATACATCCTGCCCTAACCTTAACTTAGGGTCAATCATACATCCTGCCCTAACCTTAATTTAGGGTCAATCATACATCCTGCCCTAACCTTAATTTAGGGTCAATCATACATCCTGCCCTAACCTTAATTTAGGGTCAATCATACATCCTGCCCTAACCTTAATTTAGGGTCAATCATACATCCTCCTGCCCTAACCTTAACTTTAGACTTGATGGAAACAGGAGTGAGAAAATAAGTTAACTCTGCAACTTCTTTGTTCGATGTTGCTTCTACCAACAGCTTGCTAAAGTAGCTGACACCAAAGATCAAGTGTTCCCTGTCAAAGATGGCTTCCATGCACTCAAAGGCATTGTGAACTCAGTAAGTCAGTTCCATACTTGTTCTTTCATTATATTCACTGTAGTTCACTGTGGTTTTGTATGAGAAATTGACTCATCTGATTTCCAAAGTAGCATATTAGGTAAAATTATTAATTACCTCTGCTGATGTGGGCAGGCATGGCAGTTACTGCCAGGTCTTTTAGCTTAGGTCTCTGAAACAATCTTTAGGAAAGATTATGTTGAGATTATATCGCTATTAAGTTACTACTAAGAAACTGACACTGCCATGTATTTATCTGCATCATAGTGAAACAAGATGTTCTATATTACAAGGAAGACCTGGTGTAGCAAATGTGCTCCATGAACTCATGCTCTAAGACGTTGAGGACAACAACTTATATTGTTTCCAAATGAGCAGAGAACTTCTCTTGTTGTCAGTAATCCTGGAAGAAGAAGAAGTTCACCAGCTCCTCACTAGGATTCCTAGGGATTGAGATCATCTATGGAGCTTCTCGGTGCTGAACTTTGCCACGAATGTTGCATTTGTCTGGAGACATCAAGTTCTAATGCTGGTGTTACTTTATTGGGTGTGCTCAAGCCTTCGGCGAGAGCACAACCTTTGTTCTCTCACATATATTTATTATTGTTTATTTTCGCCCCCCTAAAACTCAGTCAATATTTGGCCTACATAGACAATCTAGGTGTCAAAAGTTTCGTCTTGGTAGCGATTGAGTTGCTTCTATTGGGATTTACGTTCCGTTGCATGGTTTAGGCTCAAGTTAAGTTTTTGTGGCGAAAAGTTAAGCTAACGGTGGCTAATTTGCTAGCCACAGTCACTGACGTTACTAACGTCACTACGTCACTAACGTCACGAAAACACGCGTGACTACCTGTAGCAGAACAGTCGTTTCGCATCTGTTAACTTGGGGGATAGCTAGGCTAACTATAGCTTTACTGCAAGGCAGCTGCAGAAACGCCACAGGTAAAGAGGCCAGGGTGATAACTATTTACTCATTTTACTTTGTGATGTGAAACACAATTGTGAAATGTAGTGTACAATATTAGCTGATATTATTAAGGAAGTAGGCCCACATCTACTTTCAGAAACGGTAGTCTACTATTTCACTGAAGCATTAGCATCATGACATTAGCCTCTGTTGCCCGGGCAACACACACCACAGTGGTCTATGATGCATCTGTTTTCAATCGTTAAAATAAACATTCCTCACAAATACATTTTCGTTGTAGGATTTATTATGACATTACATTACAAGTAAACGATTTGTTGGGGACATTAATTACCTGTGGTTTCAAACCAGTGTTGCTCACTGCAATGCTGTAGCCTACGTGAGACACACTACAAAACATCTACACAACTGTTTAGGAAGTCAAACGGCGACAGAACATGTTCGGCACTCCCCTTACTTAAATCAAGTCTTTCAATAGGTGAAACTATCTGCCTACTAACCTGAACTTCATTGCCACAGCCTAAACTTTGTCAATCTGTTCAAGAAAATAATTAATAAAAATTAATAATTAATTTCAGCCTAAACCGTACAACGGAACGTTAAATCGAATTCAACCAACGCAATCGCTACCAAGACGAATACAGCAGTAGTCTAGTACTGTACTGTAGTAGAATTTACCGGGGCAGCTTCTCCACACAGGGCTATATTGCATTTTGCGTTGTTACTGACAATGATCGCTACCAGTGAGCTTTTTTATGAATGAGCGATTTTCCACTAAATAAATGTCAAGCTTATTTACGTTTTTGGGGGCATATTTTCAGTTAGCAGATGGTACTGTTTGAATCGCGAGTCTATCTTCTGCCGGTAACGTCGTAGAATAATCTTCAAAGGGGGTTCTTTATTAATGAATGAATGCAATATGAGTAGGCTACGTGCCTGCAATATCACGAGAAGGGAAAACTTAAAAGGACGTTTAAGTCATAGAGATTAGGTCAATTTTTACACCGGTCTGCCAAATGTATTCGTTGATTCAGCTATGAGGCTGCCTCTTGCAGGGGAAATGAGAAGACATCATATTTCATTCTACACTTCACTCGTATTTTGAGTTGTAAATAATCAATCAGAAAACAAAAGTATACGCTCACACGTCGAATTGATAGGCTCCCAATTTGATAGGAGCTCTGAAAAAGAGCAGTTCTGAGCATCAAAAAAAGATGCTTTTAAATCTATGTAATCTTTAGCCTATAAATTATAAGTAGGCCCTATGCATTTTTATATAAAATATACCAAATATCAGTTGTAAAAATGTCATAAAAAAACGGACCCCTGTGCAACTGACGCAAGCAAGCAAGCACACCCTACAATTTCCCCAGAAATTGTACCCTCTCTAGTTTACATTTACATTTAGTCATTTAGCAGACGCTCTTATCCAGAGCGACTTACAGTAAGTACAGGGACATTCCCCCCGAGGCAAGTAGGGTGAAGTGCCTTGCCCAAGGACACAACGTCAGTTGGCATGACCGGGAATCGAACTGGCAACATTCGGATTACTAGCCCGATTCCCTCACCGCTCAGCCCCCTGACTCACCTGATATTTAACCAAACATATGAGTATTTCTCTGGTAAA
This sequence comes from Osmerus eperlanus, assembly GCF_963692335.1. Taxonomy (NCBI): domain Eukaryota; kingdom Metazoa; phylum Chordata; class Actinopteri; order Osmeriformes; family Osmeridae; genus Osmerus; species Osmerus eperlanus. The sequence continues at coordinate 10,553,850 of NC_085042.1, read as the reverse complement.
TAAAAAGCTTTAATCATCAGTGCTGTTATTCGGACAAATGGACCTTGTGTTTTGTTAGCAGGCTTCTTACAACAATATTACTACATAACTAATACCTATAGAACATTCTTTACTTGAAAGACCATCAAGGACAGAAGGTAGAGCTGTGTAGCTCCATGCATCCATGTTTGTTTAACTCCATGAATCCATGTTAGTGTAACTCCATGCATCCATGTTAGGGTTAGTGTAACTCCATGCATCACACACTTGTGATGCATCACACACTTGTGATGCATCACACACTTGTGATGCATCACACACTTGTGATGCATCACACACTTGTGATGCATCACACACTTGTGATGCATCACACACTTGTGATGCATGGATGCACTTATCCTATTTACCCCTGACACTCTACTGTAAAAAAAAACGTAGATATGAACCTCAAAATAGAGTTATCCAAGAGTCATCCTCAGACACCACCAAAATCCCCAAGCAACCCTGGCCAACTCATTTGGATAGCGGCCACCTCAGCCTATAAATAATGAAGTCATCAGGGCTCTGAGATATGGAATAGCTTCCTTCCAGTCCAGCCGGCACCTCTGATCTGTAATTAGACACAGAAATAGTGTTGAATAGCAGCAGCCTCTGTCTCCCTCCCTCGACTGACTAACCACCCCTCCTCAGCCCTTTCACGATGCCATATCAAGCTATCAGATTTAATAAGCTCACTGTAAATGTTCCTTCCACTTCAGATTGAAGTTTTGCCCAACATCAAATGAAAGGTCCAAGTGCTATGTATTGCAGTTAATATGCTCCTTTTTACCGATTGTGTACGCAGATTTGCATAGTTTGTCCTTTGTTGATTTATTGGATCATAGGAGATAGTGTGCTCGTATGACAGTGGGCTCACACAGGCCTCTTTATATGATAATGTAGGCTCGCTGAGGTTTAATAGAAGGAAGGGATGTAATAGTCTTGCATAATTTCCCCATAAAGGCTGACAGAGCTCCACATGTCTTTGCTGCTCGCCTGGTGAGGCCCCGGGCTGGCCCCCTCCCGGGCTGGCCCCCTCCCGGGCTGGCCCCCTCCCGGGCTGGCCCCCTCCCGGGCTGGCCCCCTCCCGGGCTGGCCCCCTCCCGGGCTGGCCCCCTCCCGGGCGGGCCCCCTCCCGGGCTGGCCCCCTCCCGGGCTGGCCCCCTCCCGGGCTGGCCCCCTCCCGGGCTGGCCCCCTCCCGGGCGGGCCCGGGCCACAGCAAACACTCAGGTGTCCTAATCTGTTTCCAAACTTGACAGAGGTGATAACGGTCCAGCCTGATGTATTTATTCAACACAATAACGCACCGTATTCATGCCCTCTTCTTTTTCTGTTGTGCAGATCTTGAAGCAGTCGTGCACAGAGATCCTGCGAGTGGAGCCCTCCAGCGTGTGTGTGAACCGTACGTGTGTCAGCAGTCTCACCCGTCCACTGTCTGTCATCGGAGGCCCTTTGTAAAGGGTTAGGCACTCAGTAAAGGCTTCATTACTATCTTCTCCATCTTGTTTGTTTACATACCAGAGTCCTTCGACATTGTCCTCCAAGGGAACGGTTTCACCCTGGGCAGAAGCAGCGAGGGGGTCGTGTGCAGCTTCATAGTCAAACACCAGACCTTCGGTAAGTATCAGTCCTGTTCAGCTGCAGTGGGTTAGGGTTAGGGTTGTTCAGCTGCAGTGGGTTAGGGCTAGGGTTGTTCAGCTGCAGTGAGTTAGGGTTAGGGTTGTTCAGCTGCAGTGGGTTAGGGCTAGGGTTGTTCAGCTGCAGTGGGTTAGGGCTAGGGTTGTTCAGCTGCAGTGGGTTAGGGCTAGGGTTGTTCAGCTGCAGTGGGTTAGGGTTGTTCAGCTGCAGTGGGTTAGGGTTAGGGTTGTTCAGCTGCAGTGGGTTAGGGTTGTTCAGCTGCAGTGGGTTAGGGTTGTTCAGCTGCAGTGGGTTAGGGCTAGGGTTGTTCAGCTGCAGTGGGTTAGGGCTAGGGTTGTTCAGCTGCAGAGGGTTAGGGTTGTTCAGCTGCAGTGGGTTAGGGCTAGGGTTGTTCAGCTGCAGTGGGTTAGGGTTGTTCAGCTGCAGTGGGTTAGGGTTAGGGTTGTTCAGCTGCAGTGGGTTAGGGTTGTTCAGCTGCAGTGGGTTAGGGTTAGGGTTGTTCAGCTGCAGTGGGTTAGGGTTAGGGTTGTTCAGCTGCAGTGGGTTAGGGCTAGGGTTGTTCAGCTGCAGTGGGTTAGGGTTAGGGTTGTTCAGCTGCAGTGGGTTAGGGTTAGGGTTGTTCAACTGCAGTGGGTTAGGGCTAGGGTTGTTCAGCTGCAGTGGGTTAGGGTTGTTCAGCTGCAGTGGGTTAGGGCTAGGGTTGTTCAGCTGCAGTGGGCTAGGGTTGTTCAACTGCAGTGGGTTAGGGTTGTTCAGCTGCAGTGGGTTAGGGTTAGGGTTGTTCAGCTGCAGTGGGTTAGGGCTAGGGTTGTTCAGCTGCAGTGGGTTAGGGTTGTTCAGCTGCAGTGGGTTAGGGCTAGGGTTGTTCAGCTGCAGTGGGTTAGGGCTAGGGTTGTTCAGCTGCAGTGGGTTAGGGCTAGGGTTGTTCAGCTGCAGTGGGTTAGGGCTAGGGTTGTTCAGCTGCAGTGAGTTAGGGCTAGGGTTGTTCAGCTGGTTTGTCTCTTGATACTCAGATGATGTTGGGTTGTTTGCTTTATTAAAGGAATATTTTGACACAATTTCAGAATCAGGTACATCTTGCTTGATTTCGAGCATGTACAGGAAAGCTAAACTGGGTTAGGGTTAGCTGTTTTACACTATTGATGCTAGACGGAAGGAACAGAACTTACCAGAGCCAGTGTGAAGCAGTATTAGCACCTTTGTGCCATTTCATGTATTATTTTTGTATCACCAAAAACCCCCAAGGAAAAAAAACATGCAAACAAGATCTACGAGTCTGATTACAACAGAGCTGTTTAGGGGTCGTTGGGTTTTATCATTTCCACCCTGCAGTCTGTTTTGTCAAGAAATAGATTTTTGCAGGAAGCATACTGGATTTGGCACTTGAAGCAGCTTTTCAATCTTTGCTTGGCTGCAGGAAACCATTTGGTTAAAACTGATTGCTGCCAATACGGCTTTCTTGCTCCAAAGTTAACTCAATTGACTGAAATAGTTTTCAGTTATTTATCTGAATCAGGAGATGACCACCAGCAGATGTCTCTCTGCTGGTCCTTTTCAGTTGTGTCTGTCAGTCTCCCACTTGGGGCCTATTTATTCCAACAGGCTTTTTCGCGTGTTTTCCCTCAACCTTATGTAGCAAGATGGCCACCTTTTATAATTATGGACAGGCATGACCACAACCACAAAACATGCGCCACATATGTGAAGCAGATGCTGCCATGGTTTCTACAGTTAAGCTAGCAGTAACAGGCCAGGAGGGCCCTGCGAGACTGTCACCTCAGCTGGGGTACATCCCTCTCAACGTGTTTCATTCACGATTCAGGCAGCTGACTGTTTATCAGACACACACTGTATATTCATACACAAGTGCACAAACACAAACCTATTCATACAGTATCCATACTGTACACAATACAAACATTCTGGGGTCTATCTTCGCTTCCCACGTCAGCAGGCGTAACTCTTTTGACTTCCCCATATCTACTTCTGTTTTTACCCAAAGACACATGCTGCCCTGATACATCTGGTTTATTCTCTGGTTCATTCTCTTCGCCGTTGCAAGGCAGAATGTGCAGACAGCTCATGCTAGTGTCCAATTATTTTCCAGATACAAAGCCAAGCGTGGTGCAGAATAATTATCTTCTGTGTCCTGCTCCAGTGCTGTATGAAGTGGGACAGTAAGTATCAATGAGGCGGTGGAGGGATGGTACCATGCTAATGGAGTACAAACATACTGTACAGTAAATGCAGACTGCATATTATGCATATTTAATGCAAATCATTAATATGAATATTAATGTGTATGATTGTGTACATTTATAATTTGTTTGTTCTAAATATTTAAAATTTTCCACCAGAGGTACTAATGTTTACTTAGTCTGAGGAGTTTTGAAAGGTCTTTAATAGGTGCAGCAAGAGCAGCAGCAGCTGTCAGGTATAAGAGAGACAACTGACACCTTAGTCACTCTAACTCTAACCAGATACAGGAGAGGACAACTGATACTGATACCTAATACTGACACCTAATAGGATCTCATGGGAGTCAGGTGGCTGAGCGGTTAGGGAATCGGGCTAGTAATCTGAAGGTTGCCAGTTCAATTCCTGCCCGTGCCAAATGACGTTGTGTCCTTGGGCAAGGCACTTCACCCTACTTGCCTCGGGGGGAATGTCCCTGTACTTACTGTAAGTCACTCTGGATAAGAGCGTCTGCTAAATGACTAAGGCTGTGTCTACTACCGCGCACTTTACTAAGTACACTGCAATACAGTGCACTGCAATACAGTGCACTTACATCTGTAGTGCACTCCGTCGCTGATTAGTGCTGTCTCAAATGGAACACTTAAGTTAACCACTTGGCGGGAAGTGACGGACGCAAATCTGATTGTGACACCCGCGAATCTAAGGCGAATCTGCTTGCGAGTCATTTCGTCCGCCATTATTTTAGAAATTAAATGAAAAGCTGCCGAAAGGGCTCCTCCTCTTCCGCTACGTAGCCAATATGGCGCCCGTTTAGGGCGAGTAGTGTCCATCGTTGTACACTGCATTTTTTGACCGTTTGCAGTGCGTCATCCGGGTACTTTCAGTGCACTGAATTCTGCTGGTTCTGTCAGTGTAAGCGCCCTAAGCACTGAAAGTCAGTGCTCGAAGTGCACAAGTGCGCGGTAGTAGACACTACCTAAATGTAAATGTAATAACACTACTGGAGGCCTGACATGTGTCTGTGCATTGTAGATGTATATAGATACAGACACTGTGTGGCCTGTATGTATTCACATCAGTTGTACATATGCATGTATTCACATGTCAGTTGTCAGCAATGCATTGAGTATTTTTCCATCAGGATATCAGTTTTTTTCTCTGGAGTCACCAATTTAATCCCAATCACAACAGATGATCCCTGAGACATTTTGATGGAACATCAGATAGTAATGTCCTCCCTGACACCAATCCAATCCAGGACAGATTATGTATGAGGGCCTGAATGTCTCACAGGTGCTCAGGGGAGATTAAGGTAGTCTGTGAAGCTTAGAGCAAGTTGATCTATTCACAATCAACAATTAACACCACCTCAAATAATCCCCTCAACTTTAATCCAAACTGCTACGATAACATGTTTTTGTACCTATTGTGCCATCCTTCTGGAAAAATAGACCCAGTTACCCCAAGTTCAAACATGTATTACATAAAGAATATGAATAGTAAGGCATTTTGTAGCAGCCCACGCACACAACCCAAGGCCTTAAATCCAACCTGAACTAGTGCTTAAAAATGTACTGTAGGTAAAAAAAAAGTATTGCTAATTACTTTTGTCCGGAAGTTGTTTGCTGGTACTGAGAGGCGAGTAAACACATATACTGGAAGGGGTCTTTAAAAGGATGTGTGACAGATGAAGCCTTTCCCTTTCCACGCTTCCCTCATTTAAATAATTCACTGAGCACTACCATCCCGTGCAGCCGGACCACCTGCATGTAACATCAGAGCCTGGGAAGCTCTGGCTCAGTCCATCTGGCCTTGCTTCCTCTCCGTTAGCCGGCTCTGGGGGCCAGAGGGCCTTTCCAACATCACAGGGGAGGGTTGTTCCTCTGTGATGTAGATGTATGTTGTTCTCACTATATATATTATAGTTTCCCTTCAATGTAGATGTAAATACTGTGTAGTTAGGTCCATAAGTATTTGGACATTGACACCATTTTCATCATTTTGGCTCTGTATACCACCACAATGGATTTGAAATGAAACAATCAAGATGTGCTTTAATTTCAGGGTATTTACATCCAAATCAGGTGAACGGTGTAGGAATTACAACAGATTTTATATGTGGCCCCCCCCCTTTTTAAGGGACCAAAAATAATTGGACAAACTAACATAATCGTAAATCTAATTGTCACTTTTAATACTTGGTTGCAAATCCTTTGCAGTCAATGACAGCCTGAAGTCTGGAACCCATAGACATCACCAGACGCTGGGTTTCGTCCCTGGTGATGCTCTGCCAGGCCTCTACTGCAACTGTCTTCAGTTCCTGCTTGTTCTTGGGGCATTTTCCCTTCAGTTTTGTCTTTAGCAAGTGAAATGCATGCTCAATTGGATTTAGGTCAGGTGATTGACTTGGCCATTGCAGAACATTCCACTTCTTTGCCTTAAAAAACTCTTTGGTTGCTTTCGCAGTATGCTTCGGGTCATTGTCCATCTGCACTGTGAAGCGCCGTCCTATGAGTTCTGAAGCATTTGGCTGAATCTGAGCAGATAATATTGCCAGAAACACTTCAGAATTCATCCTACTGCTTTTGTCAGCAGTCACATCATCGATAAATACAAGGGAACCAGTTCCATTGGCAGCCATACATGCCCACGCCATAACACTACCTCCACCATGCTTCACTGATGAGGTGGTATGCTTTGGATCATGAGCAGTTCCTTCCCTTCTCCATACTCTTCTCTTCCCATCATTCTGGTACAAGTTGATCTTGGTCTCATCTGTCCATAGGATGTTGTTCCAGAACTGTACAGGGTCTTTTAGATGTTTTTTGGCAAACTCTAATCTGGTCTTCCTGTTTTTGAGACTCACCAATGGTTTACATCTTGTGGTGAACCCTCTGTATTTACTCTGGTGAAGTCTTCTCTTAATTTTTGACTTTGACACAGATACGCCTACCTCCTGGAGAGTGTTCTTGATCTGGCCAACTGTTGTGAAGGGGTTTTTCTTCACCAGGGAAAGAATTCTTCTGTCATCCACCACAGTTGTTTTCCGTGGTCTTCCGGGTCTTTTGGTGTTGCTGAGCTCACCAGTGCGTTCTTTCTTTTTAAGAATGTACCAAACAGTTGATTTGGCCACACCTAATGTTTTTGCTATCTCTCTGATAGGTTTGTTTTGATTTTTCAGCCTAACGATGGCTTGCTTCACTGATGGTGACAGCTCTTTGGACTTCATATTGAGAGTTGACAGCAACAGATTCCAAACACAAATACCATACTTGAAATGAACTCTAGACGTTTTATCTGCTCCTTGTCAATGAAATAACGAACTCCCATGAGGGAATAACATACACCTGGCCATGGAACAGCTGAGCAGCCAATTGTCCAATTACTTTTGGTCCCTTAAAAAGGGGGGGGCCACATATAAAATGTATTGTAATTCCTACACCGTTCATCTGATTTGGATGTAAATACCCTGAAATTAAAGCTGAAAGTCTGCACTTAAAGCACATCTTGATTGTTTCATTTCAAATCCATTGTGGTGGTATACAGAGCCAAAATGATGAAAATTGTGTCAATGTCCAAATACTTATGGACCTAACTGTATATGTTTCCCTGTGGCCATGTGGAGGCTATGCCCAGGCTGAATATTGGTGAGTCATACCTGTAAACGTGGATCTAAACAGGAGAGGTAGTTGAACCTAAGCCGTAATACCAGCTGTGGCTTCCTGTCTCCCTGGGGATTCAGGACTGGGTTCAACCCTGTGAATGTCCAGGAATCCCCTCATCCAGCCGTCCATCGAGAGATGCTCTCCCCGGGCCTCCCGCCCAGGGCATCATCTGTGTGGACAGCTGCAATGTCAGGGCTTTAACACAGCATCTCTTGGCACCCCTCCTCCCTCCGTATCTCATCCTCCATTAAAGGAGATGCCCCCCCCCCCCCCCATGTAGGACTGGATAGGGAGGTTAAGTGGTTTTGCTCATGCGTTAACATGTCCTCACCTGGTGTTTTCACAGCCTCGGTGGGTAAAAGACAACTGAGGGGAAGGGCATCCCATAGAGCAGGTATCGCTGCCAGTGTGACTCATCAATAATCCAGCAGCCTGGGCCAGACCTAGCCCTTACCCCAACCACCATCTAATCTAGCAGCCTGGGCCAGACCTAGCCCTTACCCCAACCACCATCTAATCTAGCAGCCTGGGCCAGACCTAGCCCTTACCCCAAACACCATCTAATCCAGCAGCCTGGGCTAACCTAGCCCTTACCCCAACCACCATCTAATCCAGCAGCCTGGGCCAGACCTAGCCCTTACCCCAACCACCATCTAATCTAGCAGCCTGGGCCAGACCTAGCCCTTACCCCAACCACCATCTAATCTAGCAGCCTGGGCTAACCTAGCCCTAACCCCAACCACCATCTAATCTAGCAGCCTGGGCCAGACCTAGCCCTTACCCCAAACACCATCTAATCCAGCAGCCTGGGCTAACCTAGCCCTTACCCCAACCACCATCTAATCCAGCAGCCTGGGCCAGACCTAGCCCTTACCCCAACCACCATCTAATCTAGCAGCCTGGGCCAGACCTAGCCCTTACCCCAAACACCATCTAATCCAGCAGCCTGGGCTAACCTAGCCCTAACCCCAGCCACCATCTAATCTAGCAGCCTGGGCTAACCTAGCCCTAACCCCAGCCACCATGGCCCTTATGGAAGAGGAATACCTGAGGCATTGTGCCTTGCTGTCCTGTTGTTCTCTAAATTCTGTTTGGATATAAATTACATTTTATGTTAGGGTTAGATATAATTGGATAGGGTTGGATATAATTTAAATTTTATGTTAGGTTTTCAACCATTTTCCGAGGCGTAAATATAAGAAGGGATTTGATATAGGCCTGCTTTAACGCTTTTAAAACCTTAGTAATGAACTATATTTTAAATTTCTCACACGTACATGTACTGTATAGAGAAATGTTTTCTCTTCCAGATTAACATGAGCCAGCCCGGGCCTCTGGCACAGCATCCCTCTCTTTGAGGAAAGTTACGCTACTTCTGTCAGCCACGCAGGCTTCTGCAGAGTGATTATTCCTGGATTCTAGGTGACAGTCTTTGCATATGTTCAGCTGTGAATTATTCAGCCCACTCAATTTCCACGTCTTTAAACAAAAGCCGTAAGTGAAAACAGTGTCACCCGGTCCAGCTGAATCGCATCATCAGCGACTAACATCACAATGAGCTTTTTTGACAGAAGAGCGTGTGTTCTCTCATCGTGTGTGAGTTCTGTGTGTGTGTGTGTGTGTGAGGAGAAAGTTTCTACGTTAGCCATCCATATCTCCAGTGACATGAGGAGAAGGCTTCTACGTTAGCCATCCATATCTCCAGTGACATGAGGAGAAGGCTTCTGCCTGGCTACAGAGACATGAGGAGAAGGCTTCTGCTTCTGCCTGGCTACAGAGCCCCTGAGAACTTGTGGAGGAGTTCTGAGTGTTCCCATGACAACCCATCGTCTCATTCAGCCATCACTCATACATCAAGCTCAACCGGCCAAGCAGCTGGAACTCTCTCCTCGCTGTCACTCATGCTCTTTTATAGTGTTAAATTTACGAGGAAAGGGACACAATGAATAATTAATCGTTTCGTTGTTTTAAGTTTCTGGGACAAGTTGCACCCACTAACTCCTGTTGCCATTTCAGCCAATTTATCAGTTTTTTTATGAAATACTCTATGTACAGTATATAGCTCAAATGCATTTAAACATCATATATATATATATCAAAGGTACAAAACTCTTGACAAATATGAATAACTACATTCAAAATATTTGGTTAGTATTTAGTAGGTATTGGTCACAAGTAATAATCTGGTCTGAAATATATGACTCAAAATGTAGCCCTTATTTCCTGTGTAATTATTGCAGTTTACTGCTGTTGGGGGGGGGGATCATGCTTTGCGCACTATGGTTGGGTTGTCTTGCGTTAAGGATGTCCGGCGATGTCAGCAAGAGGGGCGAGCGTCTGTCAGCCCCCCCCAGTAGCCCCCCCGTTAGCCCCCCTCAGCCCCCCCCAGTAGCCCCCCCGTTAGCCCCCCTCAGCCCCCCCCAGTAGCCCCCCAGTAGCCCCCCCGTTAGCCCCCCTCAGCCCCCCCCAGTAGCCCCCCCGTTAGCCCCCCTCAGCCCCCCCCAGTAGCCCCCCCAGTAGCCCCCCCTCAGCCCCCCCCAGCCCCCCCCAGTAGCCCCCCCGTTAGCCCCCCCCAGCCCCCCCGTTAGCCCCCCTCAACTTGGCGGGGCCGACAACTCCAGCTTGATTAACAACCTGCCCACCATTATTATGTATTGAGGATGTCAGCTAAATTAGCCTCTCCCCTCATCCATTCAGCAGAAGCACTTAGTTAACATGCAAGAACCAGTAACGGCCTTCCGCCAACCGCCCACAATCTCAACATTTAAGATCCTGTCAGAATGTCTCTTCAGTACCATTAAAAAGAGAATATGTAGCACGCTTTACAAAGACAAGTTGTCAGAAATGGCTCATTCTAAGTTCATCCCATTTTAAACTTGCCTGAAATCATAAATAAGTATTATTGTGAGAGAAAGTGCAAGGAGTCCACATAGGCTATTTAGAATACACTGCATAGTAATGAACACATGGTCTGGCCTCTCATCTGTTGGGACTCACTGGAGAATACCCGCCCAGGGCAGAGCCTCAGGCTCAATCCACAGCAAAGAGTCCTCTTGTTATTATTCCAGAGCTCTACCTTTTCATCCAGGACTCCCCTGCACGCTGCCACACACTCTACCACATTTCACAGACAATAGTGTTTTACATCGTTTTTTAGTATGGAGGATTTCAGGCGTTTCGCATGGTTCCATTTCCTGCCCTGGGTTTCTCATTAGGCCCTTGGTAATTGGATTGGGCCTAATAGACATATGGAAATTGCGGTGCCGTTCATCATTAGGCTTTTAATTGCACCTATTTCTGACCTATCTTCTCTGATAAATAAGTAATACTCGAGATTATGTCGTTTGTGATTCCTTTTAATGCGCTCAGTAACAGTAAGCAGTTCATCTAGAATTCAACAGTCTATTGTTTGCACTTGCTCTTGTGGTTCTAAGCACTGATTGGACTGTTTTCTAGGACAATGGATGTTCTGGTCAGCCTGAATCATGGCAAGTCCTTCATCTCCAGTGCCTTCACCATCACTGCCACAACATGTGTAAGTACTGGAGAGCCTGCCTTCACCATCACTGCCACAACGTGTAAACACCGGAGAGCCTATCCATTGTAACTATTTTGTGAGTGGGAATGTTCTCTGGAAATGATTAGAAGCATTGTAAGGAATAAATGTTTAGTTTATTTCTTTTTTTTTGTTTATATGACAGTCTTGCTGTAGCATGACTCTGCAGTCCTCCTCTGTGTTTCACAACCCATGTGAAAGGAAGTCCTTTAGCTGGGGTCCAGCTGTGAGCTGATCCACCAGGCCTCTCCATCGTCTGCTATCTGCCTGAACTGACTATCAGACTGATACTAAAGTGTCTTTGTCTTGTTTATAGGCCCTCCACATGTAAAAATGACTACCTGACAATGTGGGATTCTATGTATTACGTTTGTATTAAGTGTGTGTGATGTGTGTGTGTGTATTAAGAGTGTGTAATGTGTCCTCTCTCCGGGCAGTCGGATGGATGGGTGGTGGCCATCGTGTTCCTGGTGCTGCTGCTTCTCCTGGCCCTGGTCCTCATGTGGTGGTGCTGGCCCCTGTGCTGCACTGTGGTGAGCTGCACCCTCCAGTCACACCACCCTGACCTGCACCCTCCAGTCACACCACCCTGACCTGCACCCTCCAGCCCTGTCACACCACCCTGACCTGCACCCTCCAGTCACACCACCCTGACCTGAACCCTCCAGCCCTGTCACACCACCCTGACCTGCACCCTCCAGTCACACCACCCTGACCTGAACCCTCCAGCCCTGTCACACCACCCTGACCTGAACCCTCCAGTCACACCACCCTGACCTGCACCCTCCAGCCCTGTCACACCACCCTGACCTGAACCCTCCAGCCCTGTCACACCACCCTGACCTGCACCCTCCAGTCACACCACCCTGACCTGAACCCTCCAGCCCTGTCACACCACCCTGACCTGAACCCTCCTGTCACACCACCCTGACCTGAACCCTCCAGTCACACCACCCTGACCTGCACCCTCCAGCCCTGTCACACCACCCTGACCTGAACCCTCCAGTCACACCACCCTGACCTGAACCCTCCAGTCACACCATCCTGACCTGAACCCTCCAGCCCTGTCACACCACCCTGACCTGAACCCCTCCAGTCACACCACCCTGACCTGAACCCTCCAGTCACACCACCCTGACCTGAACCCTCCAGCCCTGTCACACCACCCTGACCTGCACCCTCCAGCCCTGTCACACCACCCTGACCTGCACCCTCCAGTCACACCACCCTGACCTGCACCCTCCAGTCACACCACCCTGACCTGAACCCTCCAGTCACACCACCCTGACCTGAACCCTCCAGTCACACCACCCTGACCTGAACCCTCCAGCCCTGTCACACCACCCTGACCTGCACCCTCCAGTCACACCACCCTGACCTGAACCCTCCAGCCCTGTCACACCACCCTGACCTGCACCCTCCAGTCACACCACCCTGACTGATATTTCCCTGCAGGAAGTTTACAGTAGATGGATGAATGATATATCCCTGCAGGAAGTTTACAGTTGATAGCCTGCAGGAAATTTTGTCGATTTGTTGTTTTAAGAGTAATCTCTGTTGTTCCGACCACCAGGTACTGTAAGGGGCCCGTTTCCATAAGCTATCACTCTATAAAGCATCACTCTTGTAAGCTAAGATCCTCTAAAGCATAGACAAGAGACTGTGCTGGACATAGTTCAAAACTGCTGTAACAATATGTCTGTGTAGAGGCAGAGGTAGGTTAGGTTAGGGTCCGCAGCCTCTAGAGTGATACACGGCCTCTTTGAGAACCTGATGGGGCTCCATCCAAGAGCATATTTTGGAAAACCAACAAAGACATTAAAATGTAAAGGCCCTGCAGCATGTCTGGCTGTGGCCAGGCTGGTGTTGGCCTCCACTGGGGATGCAGAGGAAGAGGGCCATGTGTGCTTGTTAATATTTAAACCCCAATCTGCCAGTCTGCAGCAATCAGAATGAGGTCCTACATTCTCCCTCTGCATCTACACGTCTCCTCTCACTCTATCCCTCTTCCCCTCTCCCTTTACCCCCCCCCCCCCCACCCCTCTTCCCTCTCTCACATGGAGTGACGCCAGGCAAAAGGTCATACAAAATGCGTTATGGCACTTGAAGTGTTTATTTGTGATTTGATTGGAAAACAGCCCTCAGAAGCAACCCTCTAATGTACTTGCCAATACAGCACTAATGCTTTTATTGTTCTTAAACTCTGGTGTGACAGTCTTTATTTCCAGACATTTCAAATACACCTGCTGAGACATGACAGTGTGTTCATGCTAAATCTAAAATACTGGTGTGTAGTGCATGAATGTCCTCAGAACAAAGTTCGGGAAGTTTCTATAATGAGTTTTACATTGTGGTGTTTTCAGTGTTAAAGTTACATTTTCATTTCATGACATTTCCCCCATCATGGTCTTCAGAAGGAGAGTCACAGCTGTTATGTTTACCTGCTTGCAGTTGGTCCCTCGGGACCTGTGTTTACAATGTTTCTTGCAATAGATTCATATTTCCCATAATGAAAAGTGTAGCATTTTAATTTGCGAATATGCTACCTGCCACAATTCCCTCTCAGGCTAAACCATGAAACAGCTTGAAACAACAGGGAGTAGAATGGAGTGATTATCAGCTGGATATTCCAGAGAGCCATATGGGGACTCGGCCCCCGGAGTCTCTGATTGGTCCGAGTTGGTGTTGCTGCTTCAAGCGGCTTGTGCTAAAGTCAGATGGCTAAGTATCACGGCAATTTGGTTTTATTTTTTAATTACCGTGCACACTTCTGCCACATGGGTGGGTGTGCCTTTTCACATCTGTCTGTCGGTAGGTAGTTAGGACAACCGCACAGACCCGTCATTCGTATAATGCTTTATTTATCCCACAATATGTCCAGGAAATCTGCTGAATAATTACTTACTAAAAAGAGGTAATCCTTTAACGTAAGGTCTTCCTGAAATTATGTTAATCATCATGCGTGGAGCCTTTCCCCCAAAAAATTATGGGATTTGCTTTCAGCCAGTTATAAGTCAAAGAGCAATTATTTCAGTCTAATTGATTATTTTGTCATTAGAGTAATGACAACTGTGCATCAGGAGTATAATGTGTGCTTGAACATGAGCTAAACAGCTGTTCAACCTATGATACAATGTGATTATATTGCACCTTTTAGAGAAACTCATTTAGCAAATGCAGAGGCTGGGATAGCGGTGTGTGTTGGATAAGTAACAGACTAAAGGTGGGTCTGCTTTAGACGACTGCTCTTCAGGGGAATTCACTGTTGTCAGTAATATGTTTTCAGCTCCATGCACTTGTGCAGATTGGGAAAGTCATACGCTTTTAATTGCTGAGTTTTTCAAATGAGTTATTTGAGTCACTTTGTGTGTGTGACAGAGCGTGTAAAAGATTCTGTCTGTTTGTCTGTACTTGCTCTTCCTGGTGTGTGTTTGTGTGGGTCTGTACTTGCTCTCCTGTTAACAGGGCAGCCACACTCACCCCAAACACTCCCCTGTTAACAAGTTGATTCTGAGCTTTTCTTCATTTTGCACAAGGGGCTGCCGAACTGTTTCAAAGCAGAAACATGTAATCAGTTACAGTTAGTTACAGTTGTAATCAGTCGTCAGTTGTCACACATGTGAGGCCTCAGAGAGATATCCAGGCCAACGTGACAGTCACTGTCACCTGCCACCAGGCACCTGCATCAGTCCCCATCTGTACTTGCCCTGACGTGTGTCTGTGTCTGTGTGTGTGTGTGTGTGTCTGTGTGTGTGTGTCTACATCCAGGACGTGTGTGTGTGTGTGTGTCTGTGTGTCTGTGTGTGTGTGTGTGTGTGTGTGTGTGTGTCTACATCCAGTGACAGGCCTTTGCTGATGGCACACTGTTTGTCTTCTCTCTCTTTTCAGGTTATCAAAGACCCCCCTCCTCCTCCTCCCTCTTCGCCACCACCTGTGAGTCCATTCCAAGCCCTCCCTCCGTCCCTCCCTCCCTCCCTCCATCCCTCCCTCCGCACCTTTTTTTTTCCTTAAAAAAAAAGTTGAGACGGCCAATTTTGAGTGAGGACCAGAACTGTGAAATTTAAGAAGCCGCTGCAAATGTTATCTTCTTTTGCTTTTTTCTTCTGTTCCTAATTCTGTCCTTCTCAACTTTTTTTTTTAAGGAAAGAAAAATGTGCAGTGTTTTTTTCCAGAGCTGTAGTATCACTGACTTAAATATCTGTGTGTTTATAGTTGTTTGCTTTGTATCTGTTTTTGCAATGCTAGAGTGTATTTGTGTGTTTGTATTTGTGAGTAATGTAGCTGAACTCCTCCCCTCCAGGAGCCAGAGGAGGATCCTCTCCCCAAGAACAAGTGGCCGACGGTGGACGCATCCTACTACGGGGGCCGGGGGGCCGGGGGGATCAAACGGATGGAGGTCAGATGTTGTTCTTCTCTCAAGTTCAGATTGACCTTGTTTTTCCCACTGTACAAGATACTGTTCACACAGATGTTCTGGATGTTGAATATCAGATCTAAACCGTGTTACTGCATAGATGTTGAATATCAGATCTAAACCGTGTTACTGCATAGATGTTGAATATCAGATCTAAACCGTGTTACTGCATAGATGTTGAATATCAGATCTAAACCGTGTTACTGCATAGATGTTGAATATCAGATCTAAACCGTGTTACTGCATAGATGGGGCCTTTGGTGCATGGTGCCTTTGTACCCCCACCCCACCAAGCAGACCTTGCCCCCACCCCACCAAGCAGACCTTGCCCCCACCCCACCAAGCAGACCTTGCCCCCACCCCACCAAGCAGACCTTGCCCCCACCCCACCAAGCAGACCTTGCCCCCACCCCACCAAGCAGACCTTGCCCCCACCCCACCAAGCAGACCTTGCCCCCACCCCACCAAGCAGACCTTGCCCCCACCCCACCAAGCAGACCTTGCCCCCACCCCACCAAGCAGAGTTGGAATCATGCAAAGCTAAGGTGCCAGCTAGCTGTAAGACGGAAGCTTTCTTCTGTGGGGGGGGGGGGGTGCATGATGCGTTCCTCATCAGCCGTCTGAGGACTGACATGACAGGGCCCTGCCATCTCACTCCACACTGAACCGGGATGAAGGATTGAACGCTTGCTGTCGGCTTGATGTATCCATCTTCCCCCGAACTCCCAAACCTCAGCAGCCTTTTGTTAGATTGCTGTTCACTCGCTTGTCTGTGTTTACCTCAAGCTCCCCACCCCTACTGCCCCAACCCTCCTCCTTGCTGCCCCCTGCTACCCCCTCCTTACCAGCCCCGAGGAAGACGGAGACGCGAACTTCAGAGAGCACAGGGGAACCTCAGGGGAACCTCAGGGGAACCGTTCCTCCGGCTCCGTCCCCGGAGCGTTGTTTCTCTGCTGCAGCTCCCCCCTCGTCCCCCCCTCGCTCCCCCCTCGTCCCCCCTCGCTCCCTCTTCTCAAGGATCAGGTTGATGCTCCACGACAGCCCACTTCAGAGCCTTCGTCTGGATCGAGGGGGGAAGAGGTGTTGTTAAAATCAACCTGTCCTCTTTCTCTTTCTTCTACTTCAAGACGCCACACTGAAGTCCTCTTCGTCCCCAGTGCATATACACAACCTTCGATGGCGAGCAATCTTTTATTCATCACAACTCCTCCCTTTTTTTAACCACACCGCAGGAATATCCCAGGGATTGCTTCTGAAAAGCTGTTCTATATTGTAGCAGCTTAACCTACAGCTTGAAGAACGTGTTGCTAATTAATCACCTCTCGCTATTCATGTGGCAGTAGGATTTTCCCCAGCAACAGATGTGATGAATTCAATTAAAACTAGGGCAGCTTGTAGAACGAAGCAGAGACACTGTAAATGTTGCTGGAAACCTATTTAGGACAATTTAGGTCAAAATCAATATTTGGACATTTTAAAGAGGTAAAAAAAGATGTTCATTTTGTCGACAGTCATTTATTGTTTTTTTTTATTGACCTTGGAGTATTTATGTGATCAATGCCCTTCATCTTTGATAGAATGTTTTTCGCTTACATCTCACGTCTACACTTGTACAGTATAAGCTTTACACAATAAAACAATCATGAAGAGCTCTACAACATCCCTCCTTCCGCCTGGCAGGATCAGCCATAAGTTTGTAACATAGCGTTGCTATAGATATGAGAGCTTCACCCCAAACACCTGCAGCCCTCACCCCGCCCCGCTGTGCCCTCAGGTGCGCTGGGGGGAGAAGGGCTCCACCGAGGAGGGGGCCCGCCTGGAGAAGGCCAAGAACGCCGTGGTGTCGGTGCCCGAGGACGCGGAGGAGCCCATGATCAGACGGACCCCCAGGGCCACCCCCCCATGCCAGCAGCAGGAGTCCAAGTGGTACACTCCCATCAAGGTGAGCTGAGGAGGATGTCTGTGCTGGGATGGGCCATTCTCAGAGTTTTAGCTTGAATTGATTTATGCTGCATAGATTCCATTACATGTGTGGAAGCTGTATGTACATGTATTCTAAAACATGAGGATGCTATATATCCATCCATACCACATGCCCACGAAAGTTATCTAAGTCATGGTGAACACAGTCATAGTTAATATGAGCCATGATCTGTCTTCCCCAGGGTCGTCTGGATGCAGTGTGGGCATTGCTGCGCCGGCAGTACGACCGCGTCTCTCTCATGCGGCCGACCGCTGCGGACCAGGTAAACCCTAACCCTAACCATGGGGGAGTTTGGCCCCATAAACCAACCAAACCATAACCATAACACCCAAACCATATCCAAACCCACCTGAAGCCGGATGTCTTCAAAACCCCAATATCACTATATCTTTTTCTTAGATTAGGCACCACTGCAGCGAGTTACAACACACTAGTGATACAGCATGACAACATTGGGCGGGGGGGTCTAATGATGTGTGCGTGTGCTAGCTAGCCAGCTGGGTAAGAGGAAGCCAAACAGAATACAGTCTTAGTTTATGAGGCAAGGCATGGTAGTTTGTGAGCACACAGGAAGTTGCTGGATCACATTCAGTGTTGTGTTGTGGTTACCAAATACGGGTGTGAGCTGCAGCTGCTTCTCAAGCCTCCGTCTGATAAGCATGACCTAATAAGGTCTCTCCTTCCTGATAAGCATGACCTAATAAGGTCTCTCAGGGCTCCTACCTCTCACACTCACTTTGCACGTTTATTTATTCTCAAAATACGTTTTCAAAGGTTTCATTTAAATGGTATAGCATAAAATAATGTTTTGATTTCACATTCTTTTGACACCTATACTGTATCTTGTTGTTTATACATTCCAGTTTGAGGCATGTCATTGAACAAACAAGCACATCTCCACCTAGCTGTTGAGTCTTGGAAGCATATGACAGCTTGATATTTGGACTTGGTTTTCATATAATACACAATGCTGTTGGAACATGGAGACATTTGGCCAGCTGTGAGGCTCCCTATGCTAGACAGGAACTGAACACTTATAAGGATTATCCTCTGCTAAGGGTTAAAGGAGCAGCCTGGAAGATCTCACCTCACTACATTGTTTCCTCAACTTTAAGCTTTGTTGTGATATTTTCATTTAATGAAAATAGTTTTCTCATCTTCAGGAAAAAGAATACATGATTTACATTATGTTCCTTATTTTAAATGTTTTTTTTTTTAAACAACCTGAATTCGTAAGACGATTTTTTAACCTCTACTGCAGTTTATTGGGTGTGCTCAAGCCTTCGGCGAGAGCACAACCTTTGTTCTCTCACATATATATTATTATTATTATTTTTATTTCTTTTTGCCCCCCTAAAACTCAGTCAATATTTGGCCTACATAGACAACGTAGGTGTCAAAAGTTTCGTCTTGGTAGCGATTGAGTTGCTTCTATTGGAATTTACGTTCCGTTGCATGGTTTAGGCTCAAGTTAAGTTTTTGTGGCGAAAAGTAAGCTAACGGTGGCTAATTTGCTAGCCACAGTCACTGACGTTACTAACGTCACTACGTCACTAACGTCACGAAAACACGCGTGACTACCTTTGGCAGAACATTCGTTTCGCATCTGTTAACTTGGGGGATAGCTAGGCTAACTATAGCTTTACTGCAAGGCAGCTGCAGAAACGCCACAAGCACAGAGGCCAGGGTGATAACTATTTACTCATTTTACTTTGTGATATGACACACACTATTGTGATGTGTAATGTACAGTATAAGCTGATATTATTAAGGAAGTACATCTACTTTCGGAAACAGTAGTCTACTATTTCACTGAAGTATTAGCATCATGACATTAGCCTGTGTTGCCCGGGCAACACATACTACAGTGGTCTATGATGTAGCGTTATCTGTTTTCAATCGTTAAAATAAACATTCCTCACATATACATTTTCGTTGTAGGATTTATTCTGACATTAGTAAACGATTTGTTGGTGAAATGACCATTACCTGTGGTTTCAAACCAGTGTAGCTCACTGCAACGCTGTAGCTTACGCGAGACACACTACAAAAACATCTACACTACAGTAATAAAATGTATTCGTTTTGATTCAACGATGAGGCTGCCTCTTGCAGGGGAAATGAGAAGACATCTATTTCATTCTACACTTCACTCGTATTTTGAGTTGTAAATGAGCAGCAAAAAAAAAGATGCTTTTAAATCTATGTAATATTTATACATAATAAGTAGGCCCTATGCATTTTTTATATAAAATATACAGGAATATCAGTTGTAAAAATGGCATTAAAATCCTTGTACAACCGACGCAAGCAAGCACACCCTACAATTTCCCCAGAAATTGTACCCTCTCTAGTTGAATGTGTTTTTTAAAACAAGCAAAGGGAAAAATAAAGTAACGCCCACTGGTAGCTTTGAGTTCCCAGGTGTGTTTAGGCCGGCTGACAGGAAGTGTTTAGGCCTGCTGACAGGAAATGAGGCTGTGGTGGCAGCAGCAGGTCTGAACCCTAACCCTTACCCTGTCACCCTTCGTTCAGTGAGCACATGCCCAGCCGCTGCACCCTCCCCGATCACGTCAGCAGCGCGGGCAGCAGGGATCACAGAG
Source organism: Osmerus eperlanus (assembly GCF_963692335.1). Taxonomy (NCBI): domain Eukaryota; kingdom Metazoa; phylum Chordata; class Actinopteri; order Osmeriformes; family Osmeridae; genus Osmerus; species Osmerus eperlanus. Next base: position 10,533,772 of record NC_085042.1, on the reverse strand, counting down.
GAAGAGGCAGGCAGCAGGGAGGAGGGGAGATGCAGAGGGGAGGAGAGTCACAGGGAGGAGGGGCGATGCAGGGAGAAGGGGAGATGCAGGGAGGAGGGAAGGTGCAGGGAGGAGGGGAGATGCAGGGAGGAGGGGAGATGCAGAGGGGAGGAGAGTCACAGGGAGGAGGGGCGATGCAGGGAGAAGGGGAGATGCAGGGAGGAGGGAAGGTGCAGGGAGGAGGGGAGATGCAGGGAGGAGGGGAGATGCAGAGGGGAGGAGAGTCACAGGGAGGAGGGGCGATGCAGGGAGGAGGAGAGGTGCAGGGAGGAGGGAAGGTGCAGGGAGGAGAGGAGGTGCAGGGAGGAGGGGAGGAGGAGAGACACAGGAAGGAGGGTAGGTGCAGGGAGGAGGGGAGATGCAGAGGGGAGGAGAGTCACAGGGAGGAGGGGCGATGCAGGGAGGAGGAGAGGTGCAGGGAGGAGGGAAGGTGCAGGGAGGAGGGAAGGTGCAGGGAGGAGAGGAGGTGCAGGGAGGAGGGGAGGAGGAGAGACACAGGAAGGAGGGTAGGTGCAGGGAGGAGGGGAGGAGAGACACAGGGAGGGGAAGTAGGGAAGCAGTGAGGGAGGGCCAGAGAGAGAGGCAGTGCAGCTTTGATGGCGGACAGCAATCCTCCTGGGTAATGAATGTTTCAGTGATGCAGCGTCCGCTGGGTTGGGACTCGTACAGGTGTAAGGAAGCAGGTTGTCACAGACATCTGTTCAGCACCGGGCACCCCTTCCCCCGCCCTCTCACCTCACCCAGTGTCCCACTCCCCAGCCTCTCCTCCCCCCAGCCTCCCCCTCACCCCCCCAGCCTCCCCCCTCACCCCCCAGCCTCTCCTCCCCCCAGCCTCCCCCTCACCCCCAGCCTCTCCTCCCCCCAGCCTCCCCCCTCAGCCCCCCCCAGCCTCCCCCCTCACCCCCCAGCCTCTCCTCCCCCCAGCCTCCCCCTCACCCCCCCAGCCTCTCCTCCCCCCAGCCTCCCCCTCACCCCCCCAGCCTCTCCTTCCCCCAGCCTCCCCCTCACCCCCCCAGCCTCCCCCTCACCCCCCCAGCCTCTCCTCCCCCCAGCCTCCCCCTCACCCCCCCAGCCTCCCCCCCTCACCCCCCAGCCTCTCCTCCCCCCAGCCTCCCCCTCACCCCCCCAGCCTCTCCTTCCCCAGCCTCCCCCTCACCCCCCCAGCCTCCCCCTCACCCCCCCAGCCTCCCCCCTCACCCCCCAGCCTCTCCTCCCCCCAGCCTCCCCCCCAGCCTCTCCTTCCCCCAGCCTCCCCCTCACCCCCTTAGCCTCTCCTTCCCCCAGGCTTCTGGATTGTCAGCAGATGCAGAGAGAGAAGTGGGAGGAGAAAGAGTTCTCCTTTTTTTCTTTTTTTCTGGTCTCACATTTATGCCCGAGGGCGTTCAACACCAAAGGTAGAGCGGGGGTGGACACAGCTGCAGTGCCGAACTCGCCCCAGGCACAAATAAAGAGATCTAATGTGGTTTGACTGTGTTGTCGGGGAGACCGGGGAGCCAGGGAGGCACTTCAGAGCCAACTTAGTGCTGCAACATCTGCCGCCAAGTTCTGCCTGGGAGTGACTAGGGACAGCAGGTATAAGGAAGGTGGCAGGCTACAGGGAGAGCGGAGGCCTGGCCCTGTTCTGGTGTTACGGCTCTTTTGAAGGGGGGCAGGGCTGTGTGTTTGCTGTCGGCTGATACACACACATTAAAACACCAGACGCAGGTATTGTTTTCCAAAAGCAGCCATCCACAAAATGTACAAACAAGGTTTGCCATGAATCATGCATGAGCACTATTATCACTATGCACCCTCTCACAAAGATGAAATGTCTGAAACACACATCGGTGGAGTTTCTGACTGAACAAAACAATATTATAATTTGCTCCTCAGATTGTTACCAGGAAGTGTGTGTTTATCTGTATATCTGTTATCAGTATATCTGTGTGTTTGTTTGTGTATGGGTTGTGTTTGTGTGTATGTGTGTATGGAGGGGGGTTATCATCTGAAATGATTTCATCTGATTTAGACACCACTATGTTGTTAAGGCATTTAAGCTTTGATCTTCTGTTCCGGTGAACAAAATGTGGTATTATTTAGACTTTGTTCTGACACCTCTTTGCCTTATTATGTATATAAATAAAATAAAAAAGATTAGATGTGAAATCACTTACACTGACAATAGATAGATATATCACCACATTCTCACACACACACAAACACGACCACAAGCATTCTGGCCATTGTTCAAAACATATCATTTCACTTAGCCTGGCCCCTGCATACATTAAACCCTATTAAAACAATGGCAGTGATAAACACATAGCTTATTAGTCTAGTGCAGACGTCCTCAGTCCTCAGGGCAGCTGTGTAATGAGCTGTGGTCACATGGTCAGAACCTCCGACCAGACAAAGACAACATGGCATGCAGACGAGACAGACGGGACAGAGGGGACAGAGAACAGAGGGGACAGACGAGACAGAGGGGACAGACGAGACAGAGGGGACAGACGGGGCAGAGGGGACAAATGAGACAGACGGGGCAGAGGGGACAGACGGGGCAGAGGGGACAGACGAGACAGGGGGCAGACGGGGCAGAGGGGACAGACGAGACAGAGGGGACAGACGAGACAGACGGGACAGAGGGGACAGACGGCACAGAGGGGACAGAGGGGACAGACGAGACGGGACAGTCGGGGCAGAGGGGACAGACGAGACAGACGAGACAGACGGGACAGAGGGGACAGACGAGGCAGACGGGACAGAGGGGACAGACGAGGCAGATGGGACAGAGGGGACAGACGAGACAGAGGGGACAGACGGGGCAGAGGGGACAGACGGGGCAGACGACAGGCGGGGGACAGACGAAACAGAGGGGACAGACGAGACAGGGGAGGCACTCTCGGTCTTCTTGGAGGATGGGGGAGGATGGAGAGAGGGGGGAGGATGGAGAGAGGGGGGAGGATGGAGAGAGGGGAGAGGATGGAGAGAGGGGGAGGATGGAGAGAGGGGGGAGGATGGAGAGAGGGGAGGATGGAGAGAGGGGGGAGGATGGAGAGAGGGGGAGGATGGAGAGAGGGGGGAGGATGGAGAGAGGGGGAGGATGGAGAGAGGGGGAGGATGGAGAGAGGGGGGAGGATGGAGAGAGGGGGGAGGATGGAGAGAGGGGAGGATGGAGAGAGGGGGAGGATGGAGAGAGGGGGAGGATGGAGAGAGGGGGAGGATGGAGAGAGGGGGGAGGATGGAGAGAGGGGGGAGGATGGAGAGAGGGGGAGGATGGAGAGAGGGGGAGGATGGAGAGAGGGGGGAGGATGGAGAGAGGGGGAGGATGGAGAGAGGGGGGAGGATGGAGAGAGGGGGGAGGATGGAGAGAGGGGGGAGGATGGAGAGAGGGGGAGGATGGAGAGAGGGGGAGGATGGAGAGAGGGGGAGGATTGAGAGAGGGGGAGGATGGAGAGAGGGGGAGGATGGAGAGAGGGGGAGGATGGAGAGAGGGGGAGGATGGAGAGAGGGGGGAGGATGGAGAGAGGGGGAGGATGGAGAGAGGGGGGAGGATGGAGAGAGGGGGAGGATGGAGAGAGGGGGAGGATGGAGAGAGGGGGGAGGATGGAGAGAGGGGGGAGGATGGAGAGAGGGGGAGGATGGAGAGAGGGGGAGGATGGAGAGAGGGGGAGGATGGAGAGAGGGGGAGGATAGGGAGTGGGGGGAGGGGTAGTTAAAGGGGTGTGGTGCTGGCGCTAGCTTGGAGTTTGCTGGTGTAGAGGGGAACGTGACAGCATGGCAAGGCTTGGCCAGGCTAACCAGTATCCCGGGGGTGTAGATCTACTCTCCATACCCAGGCTCAGAGCCTCCTGCAGGCCTGCCCCGACACTGCTCAGGACTGGATCAAGACTGCTACCGACCAGACTTGACTGTTTGCGTACAATGAGCCAAGGGACTTCATAGCAGACAGGCTGATGTAGTGGAGTATCAGTGTTCCGTAGGGTAGCGGGGTCACAGCAGCCAGGAGGGGAGTTCTAAACTCTTACTTGTCCGGAGATGCATGAGCTAAGACATATCTTTCAGGGTATTATGCTTAACTGCTTGAATGACAGTAGTTGACTTAGTTGTGACAGCCTCTCATGAATGCCTATGAAGGCCAGTGAAGAACCCTAACATCTTAGTGTGGGTTAGGGTTAGGTCATCTTGGTAAATAGTGTGGGCTCTTAGAAACTCCTCGTGTTGCATGCAGTGTTGGTTGTGTGCTTTGAGATTAATCCAAAAAATACTTTTAGTTTGATATTGGCCTCCAAAATTACCATCATAAAACTGTCATGTTGATGCAAATACACATCTCAATTTTACAAAAAAAAAGGGTCTTGATCGAGAGTAAACAATCTGGCAAACAGTATTAGCTTACAAACGACCCCCCAGATCAGAGAGCATGAAATTTCTAATTAACAGGGTCGTTGGAATTAAACCAAAGTGTCACAATATTAAAGCTCTGGAAACGGGTCTGAGACATTCAGAGTTGATTAGGTCCCCCAAATAACAATCAGTCATCAGCCCTGGACGCCCCCCCCCCCCCTCTGGACGTTTAGACCCCAAACACCCCCCCCCCCTCTGTCCTCTCTGATCAGCCCTGGACGTTTAGACCCCAAACACCCCCCCCCCTCTGTCCTCTCTGATCTCACTAGCTTATCCGCACCATGGACAGGTCTTCAGAGAACACTCAAAACTCATAAGTGAAGTCCTTTACAGTTGCACCTCTGTTAAGTTTCATGGATGTGGCACTTTCCTAGTCAGAGTTAGCAGGGGTGCATTGGCAAGACACAACAGCCTGCCCTGAAATAAACCCCCCATGTTGTTCTGTATATCCAGCATCAAATGATCTTACTGTACATTGAGGGGACCAGTATGAGTAACCAGAGTAAGTTTAATTTGGGATGGGAGGGAGGTAGGAGGAGGAGAGAAGGAGGGAGGGAGGAGTAGGGGAGAAAGAGGGAGGGAGGAGTAGAAGAGAAGGAGGGAGGAGTAGAAGGAGGGAGGGGTAGAAGTGAAAGAGGGAGGGGTAGGGGAGAAGGAGGGAAGAGGAGAAAGAGGGAAGGGTAGAAGAGAAGTAGGGAGGGAGGGGTAGAAGTGAAGGAGGGAGGAATAGGGGAGAAGGAGGGAGAAAGAGGGAGGGAGGAGTAGAAGATAAGGAGGAGAAAGAGGGAGGGAGGAGTAGAAGAGAAGGAGGGAGGGAGGAGTAGAAGGAGGGAAGGGTAGAAGTGAAGGAGGGAGGGGTAGGGGAGAAGGAGGGAGGGGTAGGAAGGGTAGAAGAGAAGACAATAGGTGTGTGCGATCGCGAGTTGTATTCGCCAGGGAAGCAAAAAAACAGTGGACCTCATTAGTCCTATCAGTGGACGGCCTTGTTAGCCCTAACAGGCAGTAACTAGGGGCTGACAGGTCTGTTCAGCCACACTCCCCCTAGAAGAGATGTGACAGCTTTAACCGCAGCGGAGAGCGCCACAGATTTATGAGGCGGCCCCTGCTCTCTTAACCAGATTAGTTCCTTTTACATTAACTCAGGAAAAGTAGGGCAGATGTCCGTGCGGCTGGTTGTAAATTCGATAATGGCCGCTGCATTAATCGGCACGAGCTAGCCCCCAATGACCAGGCAGGGTGCTGGGGGGGCTGGGGCTGGTAACGGGATTACTATTGGAGGGGTAACACAAACACACACTCCCCTCCCCCACCCACCAGTGTGTGTGTGTACTATTGGAGGGTAACACAAACACACACTCCCCTCCCCCCACCCACCAGTGTGTGTGTGCTTGTGCATGTTGGCGCTGGTCCGGGCCGGTGGCGGGCGGCGCTGGTTCCGGGCCGGTGGCGGGCGGCGCTGGTCCGGGCCGGTGGCGGGCGGGGCTGGTCCGGGCCGGTGGCGGGCGGGGCTGGTCCGGGCCGGTGGCGGGCGGGGCTGGTCCGGGCCGGTGGCGGGCGGCGCTGGTCCGGGCCGGTGGCGGGCGGCGCTGGTCCGGGCCGGTGGCGGGCGGCGCTGGTCCGGGCCGGTGGCGGGCGGGGCTGGTCCGGGCCGGTGGCGGGCGTGGCTGGTCCGGGCCGGTGGCGGGCGGCGCGTCATGGTGTTAGACACGTAAGAGGGGGTCATTGAGGACAATGATAGGTGGGTGGTCAGAGTGAGACATTGATGTGTGTGAGACAATATGAGTTCTGGACATACATTGTCGTGTAAGTGCTTTAAATAGGAACACTGTGTTTATACATTCATGTCCAGTCAAACATTACATTGAACGGATTTTATAACTAAGGATTAAAACATTTTTTTAAGAAAATTGTTTTGTTAAAACGACACTGTACATGTACAAGCTTCTGTTGCCACATACCAACCCAAATGAAATCAAGCTCAATAAGCCGTTTATCAGATTGAAACATCAGCTCACAACACATTTAATATATTTTAGCTGCTTTTTAAGATTCCATCTCAGGCTTCTTTTCCAAGTCAATTTTTTATAGTCTGGATTAAATTTGTTTGTATAGACTGTTTTAAAAAAAATCTTCAAAATCAATCAATTTGAACATACTGTACTTTAATACTCCCACAGACTGTTTTGTTCTGCAAGGTGCAGTGTTATGATTATCCTGCTCTGTCTCTCTACCCGGTGTTAGGATAGGGTTGGGTTAGGGTAGTGTGCTGGTCTGAAGTCCTGCTGGAGGCTGTGTAGAGGCTGGAGGCTTGTGTGTGTAGAGGCTGGTGTATGTAGAGGCTGTAGAGGCCGGTGTGTAGATGCCAGTGTGTAGAAGCTGGTGTGTGTAGAGGCTGGTGTGTAGAGGCTGGAGGCTGGTGTGTAAAGGCCAGTGTGTGGAGGCTGGTGTGTAGAGGCCCATGTCACCATGTCACCATGTGGGCACACCACAGCGTTCTTCATCCAGATTACAATCAAAGGGGTTCCCTTGTTGGCTAGGAAGGCTGGAATCTTGGCTTTAATTAAATAACCATTATTGTTAATGTCAGCTTTGCAGAGGCTGGTTCTGTCGTGCCCGTGAGCCCCCTCTCCCCCCCCCTGACAGACAGGAAGGGGCATGCACACGCACTCCCCCCCCCACCCCTGACAGACAGGAAGGGGCATGCACACAGGAAGGGGCATGCACACGCACACACTCACATATTCTAATGCTGCTCTCTTCTAGTCCCTTCATTAGAATTTATAAAAAGATGGAAGCGGGTATTTATGTTACGCAGGGAATATGTTCACAGTGAATATTCAATTATCCCTACATTAAATACATGTAATGATGTGTTGACATCAGCTAATACGTTTTGAAGGGCTACTGTATTCGTGACTTTGTTATTACAATCCCTGTGCAATTATATATTGCATATTGCATGTATTTTTATTTCCATTTCCTACCCATGATAATCATATGGAAATGTTATTGTGGATGAGAGACAGTTATTGCAGTAACAGGACAGTAGATAAAAATAATAATAATTTTAGTTTGTTGGTTTAATACTAATATATAAATGTTGTACAATTATTACACAAATCAAACACTGAAAGAGCCTTACTTCACCCTGCTTACCCTTCATATTAAGGGGTCAGATGGCTGAGGGGTTAGGGAATCGGGCTATTAATCATAAGGTTGCTGGTTCGATTCCTGGCCGTGCAAAATTTGTGTGTCCTTGGGCAAGGCACTTCACCCTACTTGCCTCGGGGGGAATGTCCCTGTACTTACTGTAAGTCACTCTGGATAAGAGTGTCTGCTAAATGTAAAATACATTTATTTAGGGTTTTATACGTTGCCCTCTAGTTAGACATGTGTTAACCGTATCTACTGGCATTGTTCAGAATCAGCTTTACAAACCAAAATTCCTTTAAAATGCCTTGTTTGACCTTTTTTCTGACTTTGTAGCACTTTATTTATGTATGTAACCAACTGATTAAGCTCCTAAGAACTGCTCCCTGGTGAACACCCCACGGAGCCCCATTGTGGACAGACCCCCCCCCTCCCCCGATGCTGGGTTATGTAAGTCCTCCAGGCCACACTGAATACAGCAGTGGTCTGCAGAGAGGAGCATCGTGTCTCTGGCTGTGAAAGGGTCAGTCCTGGTCCAATTACCAACTGCACGTCATTAACTCCTTCGCTGCCTCACACAGTTTCTAATTAGCCTGATTATGCTAATGAGCTTTGTCATGCAAATAGGGCCGTTCCTGAGCTCTTTATCTTAAACTGTAGCTCAACAGCTATTAAAAGCAGTTTTTATTTATATTCAACACTAATTCATGCACTCGTTAAAGCACGACTAAGCAGCTTCCTACATGCGGCCCGTCAGAGGTATGACAAAATTATTTTGTTTGTTATTTTTTTGTTACTACTTGATTCTCCAGTTATTTAAACTCTATGTTGGACCATGTGCTTCATCTGGTGTGCTGAGTGGGTCATGATGACATTACAAGTGGTGGTTCATTATTGATTGAAAGGAAAGATGCAGATAGGACTACTTGGCAGAAACTAACCCAAACTGTTGAATCCTCTCAGGATCGCTCTGCATTTTTATCCATATTTCCTTTGTACATAAGTCATTGTGTGCTTTACAATATGCAACAAGATATATTTAGCAAAATTGCATTGCATTTATCTTGAAGCATAAATTATGTAATTAATCATCATGAATGATGTTTCTGATGCTAATGATGATAGTTTATAAGCCAGCCTATTAACCTTAATGACAGTGTGATCTTTTACAGTTGATAGTCTGTCTCCTTTAAAGTATGCTGAGTAATGATGATGCAGATAGAATTGATGTATCAGTAATCTAATGGGTTTAAATTGTTAAAGCAAAATGGCACCTATCAAAGTTTCCATGCACAAACATGCAGCCCCACTGAAGAAAAAACACCCATTAAAATGAACATGGTGGAGAGATTATACAGTAACCCTAACCCCAACAAGTATATTTCTAACTTCCCCTGCTGTGTGTGGCCCTTCTGTCTATTTATCTGTGTCTTAGGCTCAGTGCTCATGTTAAGCGTCCTTCAATCCCAGTCTTTGTTAGCACAGATGCAGATTGTGTCTCCCTGTTAACACCTCAGATGTCCTGGCTGGGGACAAGCTCTCCTGTGTCTCCTACTCTAAGACCTGTTCACTCTTTCACGCCATCTTTCTCACACTCTTTCTGTCTCTTTCAATGGATCTACTGTAGCGAACTGGCTTATTTAGGGTATTTAGGACAGTTTCTATCTCCCAGGGTCTGGGTTAGGGTTAGTTGTGTTTCTATCTCTCAGGGTCTCCTTTTATATGTCTTTGTAACACTGTACTGGTCCCTTCCCCCCCCCCCCTCTCTCTCTCTCTCTCTCTGTCTCTCTCTCTCTCTC